>NW_006408705.1:4153128-4178666 GCF_000296735.1 Chrysochloris asiatica
TCCTGGTGTGGCACTGTAGGATAAGCTCTCGACCTCAAGGTCAGTTTGAACTTCAAGGTCGGTTCAAACTCACCAGCTGCTTCTTGGAAACCCTAACTAAAAAGGGTCGCTATGGGTTGGAACCAACTGGATGGCACTTAACAACAACAACATAGGAATATATGTATGCACTTATTGTGTATATATGAACAGGAACTGCTGTTTCAAGCTGTTCATCAGTATAAAGGAAAGAAGGCATCAAAGAGAATACTTATTGGTCCTTTCTAAAGACAGTAGTACATTTTTCTTGTAATGAAGTATGTTGATAGATTTTTTCCTATGGTCCTTGAAGATAGTTAGGACTCAATAAATATTAAGTCAATCAGTCATACAACCTCTCCTTGCCCTCGAGGTGCTTATAATCTAATGAAATAGGATGGAGATCATGTACCTTTATCTTTTTGATATCCTTTTACCCTCTATTTATAGGAAATAAAATCTTAAGAATTCCCTTCCAGAGAGTCTGAAAGATTTGGGTTATTATACATTTAGATTCATTTGTAAGTCAATGGAAAGATTCCTTCGGAATTATTACCCAAGCAAGGATCATGCCTGTGAAATGACTCTCTTTTAAAAAAGAGTTAACTGCTAAAAATAACAGCTGAAGCGTGCAGGGCTACTGGTGAAAGACCAAATGGGTGTGCTGGGGGGGTCTCCTGGGGGTAAGGAGAAGGGAATGAGTTGGCTATGACAAGACTTCTCCATCTGTTAATCACAGGATTTAAAACCACAATTCAATTACATGGGATTCCATGCTAATATTCGCCTTGTCAAGTGGCTTTTCCATTTCAGAAAGCAGCAGGATCTTGCTGCATAGTTGATGCATGTCTAAAAGCCTGATTAAATGTATTGTGGTGCGCATGGAATATTTAAGTCTCTGGATATTATTTATGTCGAGACAGGAGTAGTCTTGGGGGACTGGATATGCATTAGACCCCATACATTTAACTGATTATCTTTTGCTTCCAGAGAGGCTGAACATTGCTGTTTGGGCTTCAGTGGCCCTGGGTAAGCTCCTGGCTTCTTTCTGACCTGCAGTAAACCTGCTGTCTGTGCTTGAGACACATTAGAAATAAACAAAATGCTCTTCTTTGAATCGATACCAGGCATTAAGTGGCTCCTGGGCTTTATGTCAGGGTCTCTGATGGGAGTGGTTATCCTCTGGCTGCACTAGGGTTTGGGTGACAGTAAATTTAAGACTAAATGGGCTGGAAGTTTAACCCTTGGGTGAAGTTAGTCTTGTGAATGTTATTTGGGTTTTAAGTCTTTATATAGGAAACTAATTTGAAAGATGTGTTTTATCCATTTTCATGGCACTACCTTTTCTTGGCAATGTGGGTTAATGCACTGGACTGCAAGGTTGGTTTGAACTGCAAGGTCAAGCTCACCAGCTGCTCCTCAGAACCCCTACCGGGTCACTAGGAGTTAGAACCAACTAAAAATCACTTAACAGCAACAATAACAACCTCTTCTTACCAGTTCACTCCACTTGGAATGTTATTTGTTTTACTTAGATGTTATACTAGATGTCCAAAACCTTTTTGTTGTCAAATGCTGTCTAGTCGACTCTAACTTATAATGACCTAATATAGGGTTTCTGATGAGCAGCTGGTGGGTTTGAATTGTCAACCTGGTGGTTAGTAGTCCAGTGCTTACCCGATAACACCATACCAGGACTGAAACATCACATGTGTCTTGGTAACATGACATCATTCACTAATTCTGCCCACCCCAACAGAAAAACCCAGGAACATAATATCACAGAAAAAGGATAGATTTTTGGACTAGATATGTTTGCTTTTACATTCTAGGTCTTAGAGTGACTAGGTGTGTTAATCTGTTAAGGCTACATGACCTCTCTTAGCCTAACTTAATCAATTGTAAAATGTGGTAACACAACTTCCCTTCAAGTGTTTTTATTTTTTAAAGGATTTAATGATGTCACCTCGTACAAAGTTTGGTAGAGAATACCCCATAATCCTTCATCATTCATAGTTTATCCATTCACTGTAATTCTTAACCTTTTGGAATCATGAATCTGTTTGAGAATGTGATGATAGTTATGATTTCTCTTCCCAGAAAAATTTATATCCGTATGTAAATATAAGGTCCCCTGGTGGTGCTGTGGGTTAGACAATGAATGGGCTGTTAAACGCAAGACTGGTGGTTGGAACCCACCAACCTCTCTGTGAGGGAAAGATGATGCTGTCCGCTCCCATAAAGATGAACAGTCTTGGAAACTCTATACAGGGCTGCTGCGAGAGCGAATAAACTCCAAGGCAGTGAGTTTAGTTTTTTTTCTCTTTTGGAGGTGGTGGTATGTAAATATATGCAAACAGTTCCAGGAACTCCAGGGATCCCTAAAGTGCAATTAAGAATACCTTAGGGATGGTTGATCCCAAGGCTAAAGTCTCCCAACAGCCAACTTTTGTAAGATGATATACGAAAAGCACCTTAAAAGAGACCTGACACTTAGGACAGTTTGAATAAACGCTGGTCAATCTCCTCTTTTCCTAAATTTCACACACAGTGTACTCCATGACTGGAGGACATTTTGCTATAATTTCTCCTTATATTTAGTTTTGAGAGGCTGTCATGTACGGTGACAGAAATACCCTGAACAGAAAGGCCAACCCTTGACTGATATGTCTTCCAGCTGGTCTGCTATACCTTGTTTGAACAAATTTGGCTTTTTCAAAAATCATTCCTTTCTTGTCGGACTTTACCCTGAAGTCCTGTGTGTGCTGCTACCCAGCCAGGCGACGGGTTTTGCTGACATCTCTGTCTTCACTCCCTGTATGGAATTTATAGCAATTATCCTTTGGTTGGTCCCCGTGTCTGTATTTTGGCAGTCTGCCCTGCTTTCCATGTGACAGTCGCTTTGCAGACAGTGCAACCAAAGCTCTGCCAAGGCCTAATGTCATTCCTTGTCAGATGCCGTCTGGCCCAGAGGTTATCCACACCCGCCCCTCCTCTTCTAAAGGCCGCTGGTGTGGCTCCTCTTGCATTATATTTAAAAACTAAAAATGCTGTGCAAGTCTGGCTGTGAGCCAGTTCATTTGAACAAGGTTAGCTGTGAATCTGGATAATTCCAGCACCTCAGAATGCTTTTTATGGTCTGCATTACCTGATTGGTTTGTCTGGCTGTGTACAGCAAGTAAATGAACTGGATAATCGCCATATTTCTATTCCACTCCGTGCTGCTTAGCCTGTGCCTCTGGAAACAAAACTTTTCTCTACAACAAAGTCACTTCTCAAGAACAATTATGCCCCCTGGGGGTGAATATCTTTCTCAATGTGTGCCAAAATAAGACTAAACAAATTGGCTTGGAAACTACCTTTCCACCATGCGACTTTCATTTGTTATTTTCTCCAAAGGACAATTAAAAAAAATCTTTATAAACAAATATACATATTATAAAACAAAACAAAACATGTCCTCTCCATTCCCCCTTTCCTGCCCCCCCCCCAAAATAAAAAACAAAACAAAACAAAAAACCCAAACCCAAACAAAAAACCCACCTCTCAGCAATTTGTTCCATTCCAACTGTATGGTTCAGGCTTTATTCTGTTACTCTATAGATGGATTTTGGACATCCACATCAGTGAGTTTAATGATGTTATAGATCATGTTTCTCAAACTTTGATTGGCATGCAAATTACCTGGGAATCTTGTTAAAATGCAGATTCTGATTCAGTGGGTCTGGAGTGTTTCTAACCAGCTCCCAGGTGATGCTGATACTGCTGATGTATAGCACACTTGTAGGAGTGAGGCTGTAGCCTTCTCCTGTAAGGTATCTGTCTACAACGATCAAGTCAATTTCACACCAACCTTTGTTGTTGTTAGGTAGCTCTGACTCACGGTCAACTGATGAATAGCAGAAGGAAGTGTTGCCTGTCTTGGACTGTTGTCATGATCATTGGTATCTTTGAGTTCATTGGTGTGGCTATTGTGTCAGTTCATCTTATGAAGTTTCCCTTATGTTTTCTGACCCTCTGCTTTGGTCACTGTGAGATCTTTATCTACAGATTGATCTTTCCTGATGATGTGCTATGACCAAAATAAGCAAGACAAAGTCTCACCATTCTCCCTTCTAAGAAGCATTCTGATTGTATTTCTTCTAAGATTGGTTTGTTCATTCTTCTGACAGTCCACAGTACATTTCAAACATTTTCCACCAACACCACAAATTGAATACATCAATGTTTCTTCTATCATCTAAAACTAGGTGACCCCTTTAGGTCTTCTACTTGCCTGCTGTTTAGTCAAACCCGATTGTATCTTCTCACAGCAAATGTAAACAGAAAGATTCTAATCTTAAGAGTAAGCAAATTTTAATGAAATCAAGGCAAAATCCATTTAAATGTAAGTTAGTACCCACAAAGAAACCTCCTTGTCTGTAAGTCTGCATTGTTTTCTTACTAGCAATTTAAAGTTCTAAGCCAAAAAAGTGCAATGAATGTAAATCTTCAGTCTTGAATACTTGAGGCAGCACAGCACAAATTTGGAGTTTGAGGAAAACGCTAATTACACCATTCACCAATCCTTCACTTCTACTAAACGCCATTCTCTTTGGTTTTATGTCTCTTAAAAAACCACCTGAAATTCTTTCTGGAATGAATTGTGTATATATTAATAAATTAATTATGTAAACATTTATTCTTTCTACAGGGAGAACCTACTACATATTTTTAAAAATGTGGTAATGACTTCGCTTCTAAGTTAATGAAGCAAACCATTAACCTCCCCTCCCTGAGTCTCCATCTTCTCATCTGAATAATGAAGGGCTGGACCGGATAATCACCCCCCCTTCCCCCCGAGCTACAAACTGGGAGAAACTGAATCAGTGCACATTCTGCCTGTTTGTGGCTTTTTACTGTTCAAAACAAAGGCGCTTCTTAGGTCTTTCTTTTTCATGGCAAGATAGGGAAGGCAGGCACCTAGCTGTGTGTGTTTTGTGGTTATATGGTGATGAGTAAGGAAATAAAGAGGTTTCACTGTAGTAATGTAGCTTTTTTTTTTCTTTTCTTTTTTTTTTAGTGGAAGAGAACTCCTATTTAAAAATAATCTTACACAGAATTCCAATATATATATAAAAGAACAAAATGTTAAGAGAGTCTGAAGTCCATCCTGTGGCTCTTCACTTTGTTCTCTACAGTAGCTCCAGAGATATTCTAGACCTGTGTGGAAATAGATGGAAAGCCATTGCTCTGAAGTAAGTTCTCTAAGGCCTAACTTCCAAATCACTCTAAATTGTTTCTATGAAATAATGTCGGGGAATCTAATTTAAGAGGTAATTCTTTCAGGGTGTGTAACTTTGAGTTATGGTTGTTGTGTGGTCAAGTCAGTTCTGACTCACAGTGACCCTCTGTAGGGTTTCCAGAGGGCTTTTCTTTTGGAGTAAGGCAGGGCCTGGAACTTTGTGTAAAGCTTACTAGACGAATTCTTTAACACTTTACTATTTCTTCCTATACAACTGATGGATGATGGATTTAATTTTTGTAATGGATAGAATGACACTTGGGCTTGCCTTAGTACAAGAATGAGGGGATGAGAGAGAGATTTAAAGAGAGAGAAGAGAAAGAGAGAAGTACGCAGCCTTTACTCTTTGGGTCTAGTGGGCAGGAAATGAAGCAGAGCTGCTGGAAGCCTGTGATAGATGATGCCGAGGGGCCTTGCCTCTTCGAGCAGTACCTCCATTCACATTGGGGTGGGTTTGGAAATCTCCATCTGCAAATCACAGGGGTTGGACTTAGACTCTAAATCAAGCATTTCTGTCTTCACTGCATTTGGTGTCTATGAAATGATTAAGCACCGAGAAAAAAGTGGAATCCTAATTTTTACTTAGTTCAGTAGGACCTGAGCTCTACTATGGCCTTTAGTTAAATGACTTAAAGTTAAAAATTTAAAAAAATTTTATTATAGACATACCTCAGAGATATTTTGGGCTTGGTTATATATCACCACAATAAAGTGACTATCACAATAAAATGAGTTACACAATTTGTCTGTTTTCCCAGTACATAAGAAAGTTGTTTACACTATATTATAGTCTGTTAAGTGTTCCATAGCATTAAGAAAAAGTCTGAAATATTTAGAGAATCACCGAAATGTGATAGAGACGTGAACTGAACACATGTTGTTTGAAAAATGGCACTGATACAATTGCTAATGTACGGTTGCCACAACCTTCCATTTGTATGAACTGTTTTAGGTATTAAGTCTGAACAGCAAACTAGGTTTTCCCTTTAGCAACTTTGGTTACAGTTTTAACAGTATGTCAGAATTCTTATTATTTCCATTATGTTTGTTCTGTTTCCATTTATTTAGATTCCTTTCCTTCCCCTTCTTACCGTCTCATTTTGCTTTTGGATAACACTTGACCACTGGGTCTCCTATAATTATTTGTTTAAGAGAGTGCCTTACTCATGGGTGGTACTGTTTGTTTTACAAGGGTGACTCAAAAATTATCCATACTCTGGTTATATTAAAACGCCCATCCACGTCCACGGCTGATGACAACATTGAGCATGCACATGAAATGATTCTGTTGAATTGATGAGTGACAGTGGATTATATGGCAAATCATTTGCTAATCAACCATGACTCTGCCTATGAAATAATCCGCAGTACACTTGGGTTTTGAAAAGTTTGTACGAGATGGGCACTGAAACACCTTACAGATGTGTATAAACAGAAGCTTCTGGACATCTGCAAACAAAATTTGGACTGGTACTTGAATGACAGTGAAAGTTTCTTAAAAAAATGATTACTAGTGATGATGCATGAATTCATCACTATCAGCCTGAGAGTAAATGACAGAGTTTGGAATGGAAACATCCTTAATTGCTGACCAAGAAAAAGTTCAAAAGTCAACCATCAGCTAGAAAATCGATGCTCACAGTTTTCTGGGATTCTCAAGGGCCAATATTGTAATACTATCAGGAAAAATGTCCAGCAATTAAGTGCTCATTACAGTGATATGCTCACTAAAGAGCTGAGGCTTAAACATTGTATTAAACACAGGGCACTGCTATCCAGGAGTGTTGTAATCTTGCATGACAAAACATGTCTGCACACCTCTGCTCACACTGTTGACACTCTGCAAAAACTTTATTTTGAGGTGTTAAAGCATCCTCTCTATAGTTCTGATCTTGGTCTTTTGGACTTGCACATGTTTGGTCTCCTGAAAGCAGCCCTTAGAGAGCAAAGATTCACCTCTGGTGAAGAAGTAAAGACAGTAGTGCATTCATGGCTCGCAGCTCAGACTAACATAGTTTTTAATAAGGGAATATGAAAGCTTGTTGACAGATGGACAAAGTTTATTGAAGAGCCAGGAGATTATGCTGAAAAATGAGGTATTTATCTATTCAAAAACTTGATCAAAATAAATTCTATAGTCAGAGTGAAGATAATTTTTGACTCACCCTCTTATAAACCAATCTATTATTTGGCGGAAGGGTGACTTGCACAAATAACTTTAATTCCAAGTTCAAAGGGAATCTTAGGGCAATAGCCTCAGGGGCACCTCTAGTTGGTCCAGTAGGTCTAACCTATTTTTTGAATTTGAATTTTATTTTACACTTTTCTCTCATTCTATGTGGGACCTTCTATTGGGGCACTGTTCATAACTGTTGGCAGTGGTAGTGAAGCATCATCCAGTTCAGTCTCAGGTTAGAAGAGCTGTGGTTCATGTGGGTTATTACTTCCAAGGATTAGTTATGTCTTTAAGCCTTTGATTTCCTTCATTCTCTTTTGTTCCATGTGAGTAAAGATGTATCTCAGACAGTCAATACCAAGCTTTTAAGACCCTACGTATTACTCATCAAACCAGGATGTAGAATATTATCTTTGTGAACTATGTTGCCCCAATTGATTAAGTTGTCCCCTGAAACCACAATTCCACACCTAGTAAACTCTCTCTTGATGCACACACACATAAACACACCCATGAATGAAGGTAAGTAAAACTGTATTGCTACAAAATCATAGACACCTTTATTAAACAAAAATATCAAAATGTGAGGCTGTTTCTTAACTTATCCTCCATCCAGGTCTATACACTCCAGAAGTGTATAGACCTCTCTAACTCTTCCCTGAAGAATTATGTGCTCATCGATTTATACTATGTCAAAATAGCACAACAGATTCAGACACTGTCTGGTCCAATCACACAATCATTGCAAAACTTGTGGTTTGTAATCCAGTGCTGATGCTACAGCACTGTACCAGGAGCCACCCACCCACCCCTGTGTGTGTGTATGTGGAGTCTTAGTATGGTGCTGTAGGATAAGCATTTGACCCCAAAGTCAGTTTGTACTGCAAGGTCAGCAGTTCAAATTCACCAGTAGCAAGCTGGAAACTCTATACAGGGTTACTATGAGTTGGAACTGACTTGAGAGCACTTAACAACAACAACAACAACAACAACAAAAACAACAAAAATATATAAGGGAGTCCTGGTGTGGCTCTGTAGGATAAGCACTCGAGCTTCAACTTTAAGATCAGTTTGAACCTCAAAGTTGTTGTTGTTAAGTGCTATTGAGTTGGTTCCAACTCATAGCAACCCTGTTTAGGGTTTCCAATGAGTGGCTGATAAGTTTGAACCTCTGACTTTGTGGTTCAAAGAGACCTTTCAGTCCAGCGTATTAACCCACAGCACCACACCAGGACTCCACATATGTTGTTGTTAGGTGCCATTGAATCGATACTGACTCATAGCTACCTATGCATGACAGAATGAACCACTGTGATCCTGGGCCAACCTCACAATCGTTGCTACGCTTGAGCTCATTGATGCTGCCATTTTGCCAATCCAAACCACTGGGGATCTTCCTCTTTTTCTCTGAACCTCCACCTTACCAAATATGATATCCTTCTCTAGTGACTGGTCTCTCCTAATAATATGTCTGAAGTATGAGAGACGAAGTCTGGCCATTCCTGGCTTCCAAGGAGCACTCTGGCTATACTTCATCCAACACAGTTCTATACATATATGTATATATCTTAAAAGGGGGGAATTGCCATTTCTCCCTTTTAAGATATATACATATATATCCTCAAACAGTATACATTTTTCTCCCTTATAGGATGACTAAAAGGGAAGTGTTCCTTTTCTGTTGTGATGGTTGCTGTCTAGTTGAGTTGATTCTCTAGGAAGAACAGTCAGTGCCATTAATTTTTTTCCTTACTGTGTGGGCTGTGGAACATGAAACTGACTTGATTGATCACATTGCCACTTCAAAACGGGAGCCTTCCGAGGCAGGTAGGTGAGTGGGTTGGTGAAACACTTCGGAGAGTTAATGCATTTGTGTAGTGATCAGCAGTACCGTCTTTTGGTAGATGGATTACACTTTAGATCAGCTTATATGTGAGGGGCCAGCGTGAAAATCAAGATAGAAAGAGGAATGGAGTGAAACTACAGGGAAAAGCTGACTCTGTATCAGCCACACCACAGCCAGAATTGTGAGATGCCTATTTTTACAATGGAGAATGGACTGATAGTTGTATGTCTGAAGGAAGAACATTGACTGGAAACCATGTTACATCAGAAAGAAATCAAAGACTGAGCCTGTTTAATAGGAAATGAGGAAAGTCTAGTTTTGTGTGTATTTTGTTTATTGTCTTCAATTCTAGAAAGAGTGTTGCAGGGAAGGTGTTTGGGTTTAATTTTGTGTGGCTTCTGAGGAAGAACAGGGGCCTATTTGGCTCTGTTTGAGGGAAAACTGCTTAAAATAGAACTAGCAACTTCTGGTGGAAGTAAAGTTCTCCTCAGGCCACCACTGGAGATAATACTTTAAAGGAGATGTATGTGTGGGATGCAGTTGACCTGAATGACCCCTAGAGGCCCTTGGAAGGTCATCAGACAGATTCCATGACATTTTATAAATTTCCTCTCATCTCAGATAACAACTCATGGATCATTTTTGGCTTGCTAAAACTAGATCGTCTACCTTGGACAAAATCTAGTTTCCTGTAGAAAAGGATTCATAATAGAATTGCCATTTCCCCCTTTTAAGATATAGTAGGATTAACAATATTAGTTTCTGTGTAGTTGTGCTATAGGAGAAAGAACACAGAACTTGGATTCTAGAGTTGAATCCTAGCTCAAATATTTACCTGCTGTGTGATATTGGGAAGTGTCTCAGTTTTATAATTGATGAATTAGGACATGCATTCCTCACTCAATGACATGGCTAGGTTCTAAAGAGAATGGAGGATGGATGACCACATCAGATCATAAAATGAAGGATGGCTACATCATTACATAACTGCTAAATTACATCATTACAAAACTGGCAAATCACTGAGAATGATGGCCCAGCCAAGTTGACATATAACTGTACACATCACAGCCACTCGGCATTTGTTACTGCCACACATACATTATTAATGTGCACAATAGATAGTAGATTTTTTGCTATTGTAAACACGTAAATGTTGGAAAATGAGATAGTCAATATGAGAGGAATATTGTTGTTGTTGAGGATTCAGAGACCCTGTATAGCATTTCCAAGAAGTAGCTGGGGAGTTTGAACTACCAACCCTCCAGCTTTTGGTTAGCAGTCCAGTACTTTTCCTACAGAGCCATATCAGAGCTAAGTTAGGAATAGGTGTAATGAAATCACCTTTATGGAATTATAAGCATTAAACGAGATGATTATGTGTCCAGTGCCTAAAACAGGGACTGGGGCTGGCATACAGTAGTCACTCAGTGAATTATGGGAACTATTCCCTTTAGTCTTCCAGACAATTAAAAAAAAAAAAAGGAAAAAAGAATAATTAGGTCGTTAGCAATTTAGGGAGAAGTTTGGCTCATGGAACTTAGTGACATAAGTTCTTGTTCTACATATGACTTCTTTTATTGTGCAGACGAGTTGTGCACTAGGCTCCCTACCCTGTCTGAAGGGGCTCATGGTGAAGTATAAAGGGGTATTTAGACTGGTGCATGGTCTTACCTGTTCTTGGTGAGATTTTCCCTATATATTTGCACTCATTTAAATCCATTGCTACTCATTTACTCATTTACTACTCATTTACAGTCTAAATGTGGTGCTGTACACTGGACTACTAACTGCAGGGCTGACACTTCAAACCTACCAGTTGCTCCTTGGAAACCCTATACAGGGTTGCTATGAGCTGAAACTGATTTAACTGCATTTAACAATAACAACTCATTTACTTGGATCAAAACTGAAATGATAATCTTCTAAACTGTGGTTTCTATTGTTCCAAGTTGTCCATTTCCCCCAAACTACCTTGGCATTGCTGACCTTGATTCTCCACAAATACAGCACTGAACTCAATTGTAAATGGAGTTGGTGGTCCCACTTTGAGCCTAAGCTATGACAACCACTGGAATTCAGACAAATCTGGACAAAGTTACCAAACTGGGGTATGGTGTGGGTGTAGAAGGGCTCCTGACAGGCTTGTTTGCATAAAGGACTGAAGAGCGCACTACTAGATAGAAATCATGCCAACAGAAAGTAGGAGACAAGCACCTGACAAAACCAATCTTAAAACGTCAGAGGAGAGGTAGGATTCTGGCTTCCACACAGTGTCTCATTCTTAAATCTGTCAGTGGCCTGTTCTTTGGTTTTAAAGAGAAAGTGACTTGATGATGAAAGCTGTTCTGTTGGTTAATGTGGCACAGTCAATGCTGTTTTTATGTTTCTTGACCAGAAAATCATAGAAAACAGAGGTGGGGTAGAACAATCAAAGCATTTTCTTCACTTTGCCATAGACCTTAGCTCAACTCTGGCCCCTGACATGGATCACTGCCTAGTGGTTTCTTCACCTTCACTGGAAAATGTTAGTGGTTTGGCAGATGTGGTGCGGGTCACTGGAGATTGCAGCAGTATAGAGATAGCACCAGATGTGGACAGCATTTTGTTGTAGAAATATCAGTGGTGCCCAGCAGACATTACCGGGCAGCTTACTAGACTTATTTATGAACATTTGTGCGTAATTACCTGGGGACAATTTCAAACTTCATTTAGTAAAGATTTGCTGAGCAGTCACCAAGTGTCAAACAATGGCAACAAAATGCTAGAGAATGGTGACACAATTGTTTGTGGAGCTCCCTGGGGGCTAGGACCATGTTTGAGCAGACAGCAGCAAAACACGAGTAACACTGGGTACTATCATTTCTTTCTTTTTTAAATATGTTGTTGTTGTTGTTAAGTGCGGTTGAGTCAGTTCCGACTCATGAAGACTCAGTAAGGGTTTCCAAGGAGCCACTGGTGAGTTTGAACCGCCAATCTTGTGGTTCAAACCACCCTTGTGTCTGAATGCTTATCCTACAGTGCCACAAAACTATGACCTCATCTTATTCCACAGTCCAAAGAGATTTGTAAAATGAAGTGCCATATATCACAGGGTGTGCAGACACTGTAATATATTCCAGAAATTTGCAAAGAATTCTTCCACACTTTAACATCTTTCTAAGCTAGCAGGTCATGAGGCTGCTAAGGGTGATGTAGGTCATGGATTCAAAACTCAGTGGGGGACGAATGCATAGGGTGGGGGTGTACACAGATGGACCGAGTGTCAGAATACTGGTTGCCAGTCTACAGGTAGTTAAGACTAGAACCAGTTGCTGTTGAGTTGATTCAACTCATGGCAACCTTATGTGTATCAGGGAAGAACTGTGCATCGTAGGGTTTTCAATGGCTGAGTTTTCAGAAGTAGGTTGCCAGACTTTTCTTTTGAGGCACCTCTGGTTGGACTTCAACCTTTCAGTTAGCAGTTAAGAGTATTAACCATATATACTACCCTAGGACTCTGAGGATAGAACAGGGACCATCTTTTCTGGTTCTATTTGTTTTGGACCAGTGTGTTTGTGTGTCTATCTGTTTTCCTCTTGTTATTGCATCATTTTCTCAGGTCCAGGGTTTTCCAAACTCCAATGTACATATGAATCTCTTGGGGATCTTGCTAAAATGCATATTCTGATCCAGTAGATCTTTGGTGGGGCCTGAGATTCTGCATTTCTAGCAAGCTCCCTGTTAATGTTGAAGATGCTGGTCTGTGCACTATACTTTGAGTAGCAAGTTGTAAGTCCAAAAGAACACTACCTCTATAAAGCCTCTGGTGCCATTTCTAGTTTGGCAATGATTTTGGAGTTCTGCCTGCTTTTCAGTTCTTGCCAGGATTCACGGAGGATATCTCCTTTTTTTTTGTTAAGATTCATTATTTACAAATATTGCTCATATCTTTTTCTCTAAGGATGAGGCCTACCTTCATTCTATAAGGTCCATATTTTGCCTTCTTATATCAATACATACTCAGTGTGGTACTAACACCACTGGTGGTAAAACCCTAAGTACAAACCTGTTTTAGGAAAGAAATTCATCTTGTTAGAGGGAGCTGAGCTACTTACAAGGCAGATAACGTTCTGCAGCTTGCGGAATTGATGGAGAGAGGCACCGGGATTCAGACTCACCTATTTTTCATTCTTTGAATGAAGTCTATCTTCTGAATTACATGAGCCATGTGAAGCAGGGAAAGAGAGCAATGGTTCTGGAAACAAAAACAGAGTTCTTATCTTTTAATACAGAAGAGAATGCCTCAGGATATTATTATTTGTGATTTATGGGGTGCATAGCAATATGACCAGTGTTTCCCCATAGTAGACAGAGGACTCTGACCCTCTGCCTTTGATGAACTCTTGTAGCTTCCCAGGGGCAATTTTCCACTGTCGAATAGCTGCTGCATCACAAAATTCTGGCTTAAAAAATCATACTGAATGAGCTACTAGGAAACTGGGTTTCTATTTCTACCACTAACTTACTTTATGATGTTGGCCAAACTCCTTGAGTCTTCTGACCTACTAGAAAGTCAGGTTAATCATGTTTACTATCAGTATTTGCTTGTAAAGTATCTTGAGAAATGTTTATTAGCTAAATCAGTCTGAAATGTTTATGGAAACTCACTTTTCTTCCTGAAGATAAGTCAGATCTCACTGACAAGATCTAACTATGTAAATGAATAAAACCGTTGAAAACGCACAAGATAGAGAATATAGGCAGTGTTCTTCCTCTGTGAATGGAATCGATGGGAAGGCGAATTTCTTTCTTGTCCTTTGGCTCCTCCACCCTTTCTTTCTTTTTCTTCTCAAGGTTTTAAAACTTTAATTTGAAATAACTTCAGACTTAAAGTGGCAAAAGCAATTTGGGAGTAGTATATAGAATGTCTTTGGGAGTAGTATATAGAATATCATTGCTGATGTCCGATGGATCTTGGCTGAAAGCAGAGAATATCAGAAGGATGTTTACCTGTGCTTTATTGACTACGCAAAGGCTTTCGATTGTGTGGATCATGACAAGCTATGGACAACATTGAGAAGTATGAGTATTCCAGAACACTTAATTGTACTTCTGAGAAATCTGTACCTAGACCAAGAAGCAGTTGTTCGAACAGAACATGGGAACACTGAATGTTTTAAAATTGGGAAAGGTGTGAGACAGGGTTATATTCTTTCACCATACTTGTTCAATATGTATGCTGAGCAAATAATACGAGAAGCTGGGTTCTATGAAGAAAAACGTGGCATCAGGATTGGAGGAAGACTCATTAACAACTTGCGATATGCAGGTGATACAACCTTGCTTGCTGAAAGTGAAGAGGACTTGAAACATTTACTTATGAAGATCAAAGAGCACAGCCTTTGATATGGATTACATCTCAATGTCAAGAAAACAAAAATCCTCACCACTGGACCAATAAACAACATTCTTATCATTGGAGAAAAGATTGAAGTTGTCAAGGACTTCATTCTTCTTGGATCAACTATCAACGCTCAAGGAAGCAGCACTCAAGTGATCAGACGACGTATTGCATTGGGCAAATCTGCTGCACAGGAACTTTTTAAAGTATTGAAGAGCAGAGATGTCAGCTTGAGGACTAAGGTGGGCCTGACCCAGACCATGGTGTTTTCAATAGCCTCATATGGATGCGAAAGCTGGACAGTGAATAAGGAAGATCGTAGAAGAATTGATGCCTTTGAGTTGTGGTGTTGGAGGAGAATACTGAAAGTGCCATGGACTGCCAAAAGAACCAATAGATCTGGTTTGGAAGAAGTGCAACCAGAGTGCTCCTTGGAGGCCAGGATGGCTAAGCTTCGTCTCTCCTACTTTGGACATATTGTCCAGAGGAAACAGTCGCTGGAGAAGGATGTCATGCTGGGTAAGGTGGAGGGTCAGAGAAAAGCAGAAAGACCCCTAATGAGATGGATTGGCCAGATGGCATCATTGATGGCATCAAGTGTGGCAGTGGTAGTGAGTTTGGCCCAGGATCGGACATTGTTTCATTCTGCTGTGCATGGGGTTGCTATGAGTCAGTTTTGACTCGATGGCACCTGACAACAACAACAACAACAATATAGAATGTCTATATAACCTCTACTCAGATTGCCCAAATGCTAAAGTTTGACCACATTTGCTCTCTTTCTCTCTATTTGTATAGAAAGATCCCTAGTCGTGCTGTGGGTCAGGCATTGGGCTGTTAACCACAAGGTTGGCGATTTAAACCCATCAGCTACTCTACTGAAGAAAGATGAGGTTTCTGTTCCCATAAAGATTTACAACCCCTGAAACCCTATATAGGGTTGCTATCAGCTTGAGGACTAAGGTGCCCCTGACCCAAGCCATGGTATTTTCAATAACCTCATATGGATGTAAAAGCTGGACAGTGAATAAGGAAGATCGTAGAAGAATTGATTCCTTTGAATTGTGGTGTTGGAGGAGAATACTAAAAAGTGCCATGGACAGCCAAAAGAACCAATAGATCTGTTTTGGAAGAAGTGCAGCCAGAGTGCTCCTTAGAGGCCAAGATGGCCAAACTTCATCTTTCATACTTTGGACAGGAGGGAACAGTTGCTTGAGAAGGATATTATGCTGGTAAGATGGAAGGTCAGAGAAAAAGAGGACGACACCCAATGAGATGGATTGGCCAGGTGGCAGAATTGATGGACTCAAGTATGGCAGTGGTAGTGAGGTTGGCCCAGGATCCGACATTGTTTCGTTCTGCTGTGCATGGGGTTGCTATGAGTCAGTTCTGACTTGATGGCACCTGACAACAACAACAAATCAGTTGGAATCGACTCAATGGTCACTGGGTTGGGTTTCATTTTATTATTTTTTTAAAATTTTAAACTTTTTATTGTGAATTGAGTTTACAGGGCAGATCATCAGTTTTACATTTCACAAACCATACAATTTTCTTCACTACATGATTGCAATTCCCTCCATGTACCAACACTTAACAACATTTACTTCTTCTTTTTCTTATTCATTTTCAGCAACTCATTGTAATGATTACAATACCCTCCATGCACCCTTAGCCAACAGTATTTGCCTCTATTACCTTCTCTCTCTTTTTTTTTTTTTTATGTATACAGGTTGTTAAGTGCCATTGAGTCAATTCTGACCCATAGATACTCTGTATAGGGTTTCCATTGAGTAGCTGGTGAGCTTGAACTGCCGACCTTGCAGTTCAAAAGACTTCATAGTCTGACACGTTAGCCCAGAGCACCACACCAGGACTCCATTGATATATATATGTTGTTGTGAAGTGCTGTTGAGTCAGTTCCAACCCACAGAGACCCTGTTTAGGGTTTCCAAGTAGCAGCTGGTGAACTTGAACTTCCGACCTTGCAGTTAAATGGCTTTGCAGTCTGGCACATTAACCCACAGCTTCATACCAGGACTCTGATGAATATATACCACATTGTAAATATTTATTTGCTTAAATGTTTAAAGGGCACATTTTGCAAGCCAGCCTCCTATCCACAGGCACGCTGCTTTTCTCAGTCCATGGACCTAAAGTTCACTACCGTTCTGTCTCTTTACGCCATCGCCTCCACCACTCTCTGCTGTTGTGCTTTTCTGGTCAGGATCCCTTGCTCCTCTCCTCACATGTTCTTCCCTTTTGATGGTTCTAGGATTCCCTGTTCCTGAGATGACAGATTAACTGCTCCCCCTTTTAGTTGTACCTCTTCTACATTTAAAGTTGTGGCAATTGCCATTAGAGCTGAAAACAATTACTTGTAATTGTATCATAAAGTCTTATACCCCTTGTTACCAGACCCATCTGGACTGGTAATTTCCCAAGAGGGAAATTATTCAGTTGGGTTTCTTTCTTTCTCCCTGTGTTCTGACAGTAAGCACCCTCATGAAAATTTGTAAACTAGTCACTTGGTGCCTTTGTAGCTCCGCAATTTTGGTAGCCAAAGTCTAAGTTGTCCATGCTTATCAGCCCAGTGTATTGAGGAGACATGATTTATCTTCATATGGAGAATCCTTCCCTATTTGGTTGAAATTTTTGAGCAGCTTCATCCATAATCAATGTTCCAGTTGATTAGGTTGTAGCAATTTACACTTGACTCCACGGCACATAACAACAACAACAACAACCCTGTATTATACTGCTTTGCCTTTATCTTGTTGAATTCTGGTCAGGAAGCCAGCCACACTAGGTCAGATGGATATTGTTGAGTTTGGTTTTATATAGATGTGTTATATGGAGTCCTGGTGTAGCACTGTGGGATAAAGCATTGGGCCGAAAGGTCAGTTTGAACCACAAGATCAGTGGTTCAAATTCACCAGCTGCTCCTTGGAAACTGTATACAGGGTCCCTATGAGTCAGAACTGATTTGATGGCACTTAACAACAATGTATGTGTACATATAAGTATATAAGTATACATAGACGTATTTGTATTGTGTTTTAACCCACCTGAGAATAATTAGAAGACAAGATGCCCCTTTATGTCTAAATACTTAAGTGAATATTTTCTAAAAGTAGAGTCACACTCTACGTATTGTTCTATAACTTCCCTTTAAAAAACAGTAGTACATAATTGACATCTATAAGTTTATGCAGGTATACGAGAGTGGGTTTTTGACATCCCACCTGCAGAAGTTCAAATTTGAGTTCAAAGTGTCCATCTTGCCTTTGGTGTTAGCTTTGACTTTATTAAAAAGTTTGGAAGTGGCCTTGCACTGTGAGAGAGAACATCCCTTATTCACAGGTAATTTTTCAAAATGGGTTTGGGGAGAAAACTCCTTTTTTGGATTCTTGACTTTTCTGTCCTTCTCTTTCATGATGTCTGCAGATCCCTCCTTTAATTTATGTGTCCTTTATGGATGACCATCCAGGTAGCTGCAGCTTGGCAAATCTTGATCACAATGTGAATAATTTTACTCTAACATAGCCATGTTGGCCCATTTCAAAGGTCACAGTGAAATATTAAAAATGTTTAAAATAACACTTTAAATTCATTATAATCTCTCCCTTTTTGTGCTGCAACTAGAGTCCAGGATGCCACAATTGATGATAGATACATCTTTATCTGTCTATCAACATGCAAGCGCACACACATACATTCTGTAAAGTTTCTGTGATCACATATCTGGAAACCATTGCCATGGGTGTTAATTTCTGAGTGTTTAGATACTCTTTTATCTGTATCCCAGATTAGAAGTGCAGCTGTTCTTTTCCAGTCTTAGACACACTTGCTTGATCTTGAAGTGACTTTAAGAGGTTTCTTGCAACTGTTCTGCTGAAATCTTTAAAGAAAATTAGCCCTATAGATTGGATTAGGCTGGTGTTCCTTTGGTTTTTCACTGGATTTTCTTTAAACATTGCTATCCTTTAACTCCATTCATTCTTTGCTTACTTTGACCTTATGATGCCTTTAAACCCAAGAGAATAACTAGGCAGTGATGATCCAAAGTTATTTATGAGCTTGATGGCTGTATTAGTGGTTTTTCCATTTTGCCTCTCTCCCAGAAGCCTTTAGCCTGAAAGCACTTTGGAACAGGCTGTGTTTTCCTATAACTGCCTTCTTGCACTTGTTGGGCAAAATCAGATCTGTGATTGAGTCCTCAACATCCTTATGGCACTGCAGAGTAATAACATTTATCACACTTCTTGTTTAAGCCCTTTAGAGAATGACATTTCACAGTGTAATTTTGCTTCACAGATTTTTCCCTTGTGAGTTTTAACTTTCAGGGCAGAATTCTCTGCCAGGGCTTCACCTTTTTCCTATTTAGTGTATCTGTGAGAAGTTGCACAAATAAGACTTCTCTCAGCATAGCAAATGAAATCAGGTCATGCTCCCAAGTGCCCTTCACCTCGAGATTCCTGATTGTTTCTTCCTTATTTGTCGTGAGCAGGCCCAAATTGCCTCACCTCCAGCTGCCCTTTCACTTTATGAAACAAGCAACTAACATCAACGCAGCTCTAAAAATTCCTGGATGACCTGCATTTTGCTCTTTTTATTATCCCTCAAGAAATGTCCCAGTAATTGAAATCTAGAGTAGCAGAGTTTTGTGATCTTGTCATTTAGCATTTTACTTATGTTTGGTTTAGTCATACTGTGCCTTTAAACTCTAGAGTAGTCAAAGCCTGTCTAAGAGACCTGAGAGACAAAAACCAAGAATATCATCATTAATTCAAAGGTGAGAAGTTAAACAGGTTTATTAGTGTCCCATACCTATTTTAAGAGTCAGCAGGAGGAAAAGGAGGAGAAGAACATGGAACATTTTAGTATGTAGCAGCAGGGAGAGGTGAGACTTCGATGCCAAGATTTATACTGCATACTATATTTTATTTATTTATGGGGACATGGCTATCTGTTGTTTCCCTCTCCAGTAATTTATCAGTGAGTTCATCCTGATTTAGTACTGCACAGAGAACACCCACTGCTAATTCCCCTTCATTTCATGTATTTCTTTTACCTTAACTCATAAAGCTTCAGCGTTGCTATTTCCTTTATCATCCATCTGTATTTCATTGCAAGTCCAGCTCTTTTTGATCTATAGCACAAGCCCTCCTTTCCCCACCTCTTTGTCCTCTCTTCACAGATTGCATTCCTCAGTATTGACATTTTAGTCATTTGATTTATCCCAACAGGTTCCTCGATGCCAACCAGATCATAATTCCCTTTCCTGTAGCATCACTTCAAGACCTTCTTGGTTATTTCCCTTGGCTTCTAGTATTTGTGGATGGGCACCTAAGAGATTTGCTGGTGATTTGTCTCCTTTTTCAGGTTTCTGTTTGCTTAGATACAAACCACAGGTGGTAAGTTGGGATGCCTGAGAATCTCTGGAATTGTGTGCACTGTGAGATTTGTTCTGTTACGTAGGGAGTGCTGGAATGCTCTGTCTCAAGCATCACCACAGAAGGGCCATCTCTGGAATTGCTTTAAAAAGCACAACCTACCCATAAGCATTCTGCTATACTTTACAAATCAAATGCTATCTACATAATTTCCCTGAGAGCTTTGAGATAGTGTACCGGTTTCCAAGTGGATTCTCTTTTAAAAGGAGGAACACACTTGTAAGAAACTCACACTAATTTTAGTTGAAAAGGAATAAAGTAGTCCTTTATTCATGTCATTTACTTTTTGTCAGTGCTCTAGTTGCGCAGTCTGAACCACACGTACATACAAAGACACATGTATGAGGGTGATTCAAAAATTATCTGCACTCTAGTTATGTTAAAATGCCTGTCCACATCCACGGTTGATGATAACATTGAACATGCATGTGAAATGATTCTATTGAATAGGTGAGTGACAATGGCAAATCATTTGCAAATCAACCATGGCTCTACCTATGAAATAATCCATATATTTGGGTTTCAAAAAGTTTGTGTGAGATGGGTACCAAAATAACTCATGGATGTGCATAAACAGAAGAGTTTGGACATCTGCAAACGGAATTTGGACCGATACTCGAAGGAAGGTAAAAGTTTCTTTAAAAATATTATTACTGGTGGCGAGACATGGATACACCATTACGAGTCTAATAGTAAATGGCAGAGTATGGAATGCAAACACCCTCAATTGTTGGCCAAGAAAAAGTTCAAAAGTCAACCATCAGCTGGAAAATTGATGCTCACAATTTTCTGGGATTTTCAAGGGCTAGTATTGGAATACTGTCAGGAAAAATGTTTGACAATCACCAGTGCTCCTTACACTGAGAAACTCACTGATGAACTGAAGCCTAAATTCAGATTAAACACAGAGGACTGCTTATCTATGAGGCTGTGATCTTGCATGACAATGCATATCCACACCCTTCTGCCCACGCTGTTGACACTCTGCAAAAACTTTGTTTTGAGGTGTTAAAGCATCCTCACTGTAGTCCTGATCTTGCTCCCTTGGGCTTCACCTGTTTGGTCCTCTGACAGCAGTCCTTCAAGGATGAAGATTCACCTGTGATGAAGAAGTGAAGAAAGTGGTTTGCAGCTCAGCCTAAAACATTTTTTCAATAAACGAATATGAATACTTGTTGACAGATGGACAAAGTGTATCGAAAAGCAAGGCGATTATGTTGAAAATGAAGTATTTGTCTTTTCTAAAAGTTGATTAAAATAAATTCTGTAGCCAGACTGTGAATAATTTGTGACTCACCCTCGTGTGTGTGTGTGTGTGTGTGTGTGTGTGTGTATGATAGAGAGATACAGGAGATAGAAAGAGAAAAAAATTCTTCTTTCCAAATTCTCATGATGTTTACAGCAAAACACTGAAAGCTGTATCATCATGAGACCTTCAGTTGTCCTGATTTGCATTAGTGGCATCTATTTCTCATTTCAGACAAGAGAAGGCTAAGAAAAAAAATTTTGTTTTAGTCCTTTTAGCTTCTTAAAAACAGCTTCTGTGATTCCACTTGAAGAGAGGTTCTGTGATGTGTTAGCCATCTTGCCTTGCCCTTAAATTTAAAACAATTTAGGAACTTACTCATTATTTAGTAATAGAATGCCATGAAAGGCATTCATAATTCTCCATTCTGAAGTTTTACTCTGTAAATCATCTGGGTTGGGGTCTCTCAGGGCTTCTAGTTAGTCCATGAAATTGATTTCATTCCCCCTCCTACATTATGGTGGTGGATAAAAATTTTTGACTATTGAGTGAGGAGGTTTCCTGGTGTAGCACTGTAGGGTAAGCACCAGACTGCTAACCACAAGGTCACTGGTGCAAACCTACCAGATGTTCCTTGGAAACCCTATTCAGGGTCACTATGAGTCGGAACTGACTTGATAGCACGTAACAACATAGCTTAGTAGGGAATGCCTGTCACAGAGCTGTTTACCCTTCTCATCCATGGTTGAGGACACATTGAAGATGTGTCTTGTTCTCTACTCTTACCTATAAAATTAAGGAGTTTGATGAGTCTCTTCTAGTCCTAAAATCCAATTTAAATGGACTTCTATTGCAGCTGGAGAGACTTGGGTAAGTTCTGAGGAAGAATTTCCTGACTCTGAGGATGTCAAATTACTTGAGTGGTTGTATAATCACATTCACAACAGACCTTTAAAAAACTGGTATTTTAATCTTTTTCAGATACCTGAAGGCAGAAGAGAGAATCCTTTGCTTTCTCAGGTCCACAACTCAGTTCCCTCTTAAGAAAGACCACAGCAGGTAATACCCATATGCCATTTCTATTAATGATACATGGATTTCTGCCCAATATGAATGTTCTGCTGATTAAAAATGTTCTTAGGAGCCTGTGAAATTAGTTCTTGAATATAGCTAGAATGAGTGAAAAAGCAATAGCAAAGTAGTGATAAAAAATATCAAGAGAAAAATGTATGAATAAACCCCTAAGAACAGAATATATACACGACATCAGAGATAAAATTTTAAAAGTTCAACTTAATTTATGCTTTTTTGTAATACATGTTTGAAAAAAAATTATAATAAAAGAAGCAATTTAATTAAAACTTCATTCTTCAGTGAAAGTCCCATACACATTTGAAGTCAGATTTCAGGGACCTAAGGAGTTCTGGTAGTGTAGTGGTTATGAATCGGGCTGTAAACCTTAAGGTCAGCAGTTTGAAACTACTAGCTGTTCTGTGGGAGAAAGATAAGGCTTTCTGTTCCCGTAATGATTTATAGCCTTGGAAACCCTGTACAGGGTCACTATGAGTTGGAACAGACTCCACGGTACATCATCACTACCACCACCACCACCAAGGGAAAAACACTATGAATATATTTGTTTCCAAAACATTAATAGATGAAGTCACTAGGGAAATAGGACCTATATGTTCAGAAGTTGTTCATTTTTTTATCTAGTTGTTGTTGTTTTTTGCTGTGGAGTTGGCCTCTGGCTTGACCTCTGGCTCATGGTGACACCATGTACAAGGGAAGGACACACTGCCCTGTCCTTGAGCATCTCCATGATCAGTTGCATATGGGAGCCATATGGTCTACAGTGACTAATGTTCAGAAGTATGTCACCAAGCCTGTGTTCCTAGTCAGTCTTAGTTTGGAAGCTCTGCTGAAACCACTTCAGCATCATTGTTGTTGTTGAATACCTTTGAGTCTGTTCTGATTCATAGTAAGCCTGTCTAGTTTTTCAAGGAGCACCTGGTCGGTTTGAATCACCAACCTTGTGGTTAGCAGTCCTGTGCTTTTCCTATAGCACTGCAGCAGCAGAACACAAGTCTTCACTTATAGATGGATAGTAGTTACACAGAAGATGCATTGGCTGGAATCAAACCTGGGTCTCCTGCATGGAAGGCAAGAGTTCTACCACTGAGCCACCAATGCCTTACACCAATGCCTGGTACTAGGGCAAAAAAATAATACAAAAGTGCCTGTTGGAAATACTAACAAATAGAGTGCAATAAAAGAAACGTTCATTCACTGGTCTCCAAAATTTAGACTGATTTTTATAGATTTGACCTATTATTACCAGTTGGATTTATGGATTATTGTAAAGAATTCAATTATCCTATTATAATTGTACGCACTCTCTGAAATTAGGTATATGTTGCAGGCGTGGACTAAAAATGCAAAGGCTATTGCTTATAACTAGAATGGAAGATGAGATTTAAAAACAAACCGACTCCTAAGGATTAAGCTATGGCTTCTCAAAGCAGGTTTTTTTCTTTTCTTTTTTTTTACCATTTATATAAGGGGCCTAATTTATCCGCACTGATTAAAATGATCAAGTATGCAGTGACAGCTCTTTATATTCCAGGTAAATGCTTCCTTTGTGCTTTTCAGACATGAATTCCTGGCACAACATGGGAAAAGCTGAAGAAGTCAATCTTTAGGGTGTGTTTTTATCCAGGAAGTGGCTTGAGATGGAATAATGGAAAATCAAAATAAATTATTTATCAGCTAATAAGTGTGATAATTGTCCTTATTTATCATCGGTATAACTTGCCTTGTTCTCCTGTCATACTTTCAATCAAACCTTCCCCAAAGATTTGCTGGTTAAAATATACAGCCAAAGGTCATTCCAACAATTTTTACTCAGAATGGCACACTGATTATCTCCTAATTGAAAAATGTAAACTAGGGGCTTTGTAAGTAATGCGAGTGACCCTTCCATTTCTAACATAGAAAGGAGAGTCACTCCGACCTCATTCATCCTGCCTTGGGGAGCAGTACAATTTTCAGTAATTTTGATGATCTTCTGAATTAATTAAGAATAGCTTTTTTTCTTTTCCATGGGGAATCAACAACAAAATCAAGAATAAAAAAAGTCTATACACCCAAGTTTGCTGAAAAACTAGAGATGTAAAATACCACTCACCATCTACTGTCCTTCTGGCAGCTAATCCATTGAAATTTAATTGTAATTATCCACCAGGTCTGGGACCAGAGAGGAATACTGATTACTGCAGTGTGGGTTTCCATGGGCAAAGCTGAGTATTGAGCCTGTTGCAAGGTTTCAAGTAAATTTGTTTCTACTTGCAGCTATAATGGATCATTGGTCATGGACTATTTCTGGACTTGGTGCAACGGGAGAACATAATTCCAATTTATTTGTGCAACATTCCTTAGAAGACTGCTGATGTTCCCAAAGTAGTGTGATAGACACACAAGGATCCTTTAATCTTGTTTCCAAGGCACCTGTGGTTCAGAATGACCTGTTGTTTTTTTTTTTTTTTTTTTTTTAATGCCTTAAATATACCCACAAAATCCAGATTTGGTTGGACAGCCAGGTAAGGGTTTTCTAAACATCATTAATGTGAACAATGGCTACCATGAAAAAAAAAAAAGTTTGCATATTTTCCTCTGTTTCTCCCTCTCTCTCCTTTCCTCTTCCTTTATCTCTTCATCCTCTTACCTGTTTTTGTGGTCCTCTGCTTCATAGACCACTTAGGATTCTCTCCTAATGCACCATTTCCCACAAACTTACACACATCACAAAACTCACTTGTTGAGCATGTTAATGTTATGTGGCCCTAGGAATCATTCCTTGGGACTTCTCTTGCCTAACTGTCCTATCTCTCCCAGGCCATAATGCTTTTAGCAGCTTGGTGCTTCTGCTGTGTGATTTGGGGATTTTTTTTTTTTTTCATACATCTAAATAAATCACCCTTTTCCAAAAGTGACTCAGCACCCTTCACAAATTCAAAAGGACTTGCCTTCATATGCTCACTTTCTCTCTCTGTTCTTTCCACCATGTTCAAGGACCCCTTGCCATGTTTCACATCTCTTTTCAGACCCTTTTTTAGTTTTGTCTCTCTTA
>NW_006408705.1:4181706-4184765 GCF_000296735.1 Chrysochloris asiatica
AGTCGGTTCCGACTCCATGGCACCTGACATCAACAACAACATTCCCAGAATTGTCCTCAGCCTTGGACAATATTTTATTTCCTCTTTTCTGAGGTCTCAGAAGGGAGAACTACATTTGTCTCTACTTCCTCAATTCAGCTAGATAAAGATTCTTGATCACTTCGTTTACCCCGTGTTGTTAAGTGCCGTCGAGTTGCTTCCGACCCATAGCGATCTGTATAGGGTTCCCAAGGAGCAGCTGGTGAGCTTGAACCACCGACCTTGCAGTTCAAATGACTTTGCAGTCTGACACATTAGCCCATAGTGCCACATCAGGACCCCATTTTCTGACTCTCAATAGTTTGGTCAGTGAGTGTATTTTCCAAACGAGACGTGATAGTAATTTCTGTGATTTGATCAGCTCATTGGTAAATGAACTTGACTCATTCAGGATACAGAGATTTTCTGTGAACTGAGTGGTAGTAGAGGGATGGATGTACAGACCTTTCCTTGAGCTCTTTCTATCCTGGTATTGGTTAAGGTTCATTAACTCTACCCCTATG
Source organism: Chrysochloris asiatica (assembly GCF_000296735.1). Taxonomy (NCBI): domain Eukaryota; kingdom Metazoa; phylum Chordata; class Mammalia; order Afrosoricida; family Chrysochloridae; genus Chrysochloris; species Chrysochloris asiatica. The sequence goes on from NW_006408705.1 coordinate 4,182,249, forward strand.
TACGGGATTCCTGGTGTGGTGCTGTAGGATAAGCACTGGACTGCTAACCACAAGATTGTAAGTTTAAATCTGTCATCTGCTTCTCAGAAAACCTATACAGAGTTGCTATGAATTGGAACCGACTTGATGGTACTTAACAACAACAACAACTCTATGTATAAGGTGAACAATTTCTCTGGTGATCAAATAAAAATTAGGGCACATGGATGAACAAAAGGATGGAATATTTGAAATGTTGAAAAATTTAGGACATTCTATTATTTATCCATTGCTGTATAACAAATAATTTCAAAATTTAATATTATATAATGATAAAAATTTGTTATTTAGCTTTTGTGTGTTGGGAATTTGGGAGCAGGGTCTTTCATAGGGTTTCAGTCAAAATAATGCTGGGGCTGCTGATGTGATTCTATAGGATAAGCACTGGACTACTTACTGCAGCTTGGTGGCTTAGACCCACCAGCCACACCTTGGAAACCCTGTACAGGATTGCTGTGGGTCAAGACCAACTGGATGGCACTTAGCAACATAAAAGCTATTATCTGCAGGTTTGACTTGGTCCTTCCAGGAGGGCTCACTGACCTGGATGTCGGGGGAAGGCTTCAGTTCTCATCATGTGGAACTGTCTAGAGGCTTCTCAAATATTTTTACAACAAGGCATCTGGGTTCCCTCAGAGCAAGCAATCCAAATAAAAATGTAGAAGCTGTAGTTTTTTTTTATAGCTTAGCTATTCCATAGTTTTTTAGTCTTGGTGTGACACTGTAGGATATGCACTGGACTGCAAGGTCAGTTTGAACTGCAATGCTGGTGGTTCAAATTCACCAGTCACTTCTTGGAAACCCTAGACAGGGTCACTATGATTTGGAACCAACTCAATAATACAATGACATTGCAGAAATGGACTTCTGGTGTGGCCCTGTAGGATCAGCACTGGACTGTGAACCATAAGGTCAGTTGTTCAAAACCATCAGCTGTTCCTTCGAAACCCTACACAGAGAGTCAATTTGACGGCACTTAACAACCAACAACATAACAGAAACAACACAAGTGAGTGGCTTTAATGAACAGGAATTTATTTTCTCATAGGGGACTGACTCTATGGGAAGTATTTCTTTATTGGTACTGGGGGAAGGCTCTTGTCTCTTTTCAGTTTCTGTTTCTAGGTTCTTTGGTGGTCATCATGTATCATGGCCTCAATCTTCCTCCATCAGTGCTTGCTTTCTTATGTATTCTTTCACATCTCAAAAAGTGATTGGCTTAAGACTCTACACTTACATGACCTCATTGATATAACAGACAAATCCTAATCTCTTTCCAAATGGGATTTTATCAACTGGAGTCCTGGTGCGGTACTATAGGATAAGCACTTGACCTAAAGTCAGTTTGAATCACAAGGTCAGTGGTTCAAACTCACCAGTCGCTTCTTGGAAATCCTTTACAGGGTTGCTATGAGTCAGGACCTATTCAGTAACACTTAACAACAAGGGTTACATACATTTTGGGTAACACAATTTAATCCACAACACTTTAGAGATCATATTCCATCATTTTCCCAATATCCTATTGGTTATGAGAAAATAAATTCCTGTTTATTAAAGCCAGTCCTTTTCATTATGAGAGAGGACTGCTCAAAGGCAGGGATACGTGAGGTCGGATGGGACCATCATGGAAGCTGACTACTATAAACGTATAGACTCCATTTCCAATACCCCACCTCATCCTTGTTATTGTTCTAACCATGCCTGGGAGGTGTGGTGATGGGGATTGTGCTTCGCTCAACTAAGGTGGAGGAGGCAGTGGAGCACATTATGTCATTTTAATACTCAAATCAGAAAACAAAAGACTCCCCAAAATGGAAAGATTAATTAATTCTCTCTTTTACTCTTTTTTTCTCCCACCTCAGTGTTTTCCAAATGAATTTTTCAGACCACTAATCCTGTATGGTGCTCTACCAAAAATTATTTTGTAGTCAAACTCAGAGATTCACAATTTTCATTACCTGATTAATGGCTCTGAGAGTTCCTGCTATGGAACTATATTTAAATTGACATTTCACAAGCTTATTTGCCCAGATTAAAAAAAAACACTCTGTCATATTTCCAAATCTAATGTTCTCTAAACATGCACTTTGAAACATTGATACAGATATTTCAATGATTATAACCCATGTTATTCCAGATTTGGAAATTGTCAAATATAAAATGGAATGCATAACCATTGATATCCTAGGCATTAGTGAGCTGAAATGGACTGATATTGGCCATTTTGAATCTGACAATCACATGGTTTACTATACCAGGAATGACAATTGAAGAGACATGGCATACATAGCATTCATCATAAAAAAACAACAACCCTGAAACAAATCAAGACCTATCTTGAAATACAATGCTGTCTATGATAGGATAATATTTATACTCCTACAAGGAGCTCTGGTAGTGAAGTGGTTACGAATCGGGCTGTGAACCTTAAGGTCAGCAGTTCGAAACTACCAGCTGTTCCATGGGAGAAAGATA
>NW_006408705.1:4192544-4213148 GCF_000296735.1 Chrysochloris asiatica
TTTGAAACTACCAGCTGTTCCGTGGGAGAAAGATGAGGCTTTCTGCTCCCATAAAGATTTACAGCCTCAGAAACCTTGTACAGGGTTGCTATGAGTTGGAACCGACTCCATGGCACATAACCACCACCACCATTGCATTAGGCAAGTCTGCTGCACAAGACCTCTTTAAAGTATTGAAGAGAAAAGATTTCAGTTTGAGGACTAAGGTGTGCCTGGTGCAATCCATGGTATTTTCAATAACCTCATATGCATGTGAAAGTTGGACAATGAATAAGAAAGACCATAGGAGAATTGATGTATCTGAGTTATGGTGTTACAGGAGAATATTGAAACTATCAAGGACTGCCAAAAGAACAAACAGATCTGTGTTGGAAGAAGTACAGCCAGAGTACTCTTTGGAAGTCAGGATTGCCAAACTTCATCTCTCACACTTTGAACATATTATCAGGAGGGTCCAGCCCCTGAAGAAGGACATCATGATTGGTATAGTGGATGGTTGGCAAATAAGAGGAAGATCCTCAACCAGATGGATCGCACAGTGGCAGCAGCAATGGAATCAGGTATAGTAATGATTGTGAGGTTGACACAGGACCTAGTAGTGTTTCCTTGTGTTGTGCATAGGGTTGCTATGAGTTGGTACTGACTGGATGGCATTTAACAACAAACAACAATGGGCAAAATATTGAAAAATGCAGAAATCACCAAAAGAAGATGGAAGGAATACACAGAGCCACTGTACCAAAAAGAAATAATTGATTTTCAACCATTTCAAGAGGCAGCATATGATCATGAGCCAATGATACTGAAGGAAGAAGTCCAAGGTGCATTGAGTGCACGGCAAAGAACAAGGCTCTGAGAATTGATGGAATACAAATTGAAATATTTCAACAAACTGCTGTGGCACAGGAGGCACTAACTCATCTCTGCCAAGAAATTTGGAAGACAACTATCAGGCCAACTGACTGGAAGAGATCCATATTTGTGCCGATTCCAAAGAGAAGTTACCCAACGGAATGTAGAAGTCATGTAGCAATATCATTAATACCTCATACAAGTAAAAGTTTTGCTAAAGATAATCCAAAAATGGCACCAAATGTACACTGAAAGAGAAATGCCAGAGGTTCAAGCCAGATTAAGACAAAGTCATGGAACAAAGACTATCATTCTTGGGTAAAAGCAGAGAATACCAGAAAGATGTTTACCTGTGCTTTATTGAGTATGTAAAGGTTTCGATTTTGTGGATTATGGCAAGCTATTGGCAATGTTGTGGAGGATGAGTATCTATGAACACTTAATTGTGCCTATGAGGAACTTGTACATAAACCAAGAGCCAGTTGTTGGAACAGAATAAGGGATCACTGAATGGTTTAAAATTAGGAAAGGTGTGCGTCAGTGTTGCACTCTTTTGCCATATTTATTCGATCTCTATACTAAACAAATAATTTGAGAAGATGGATTATATGAAGAAAATTGTGGCATCAGGATTGGAGGAAGACTCATTAACAATCTGTGATATATAGATAATACAACCTTGTTTGCTGAAAGTGAAGAGAACTTAATGATGAAGTTCAAAGACCACAGGTTGCATCTGAATGTAAAGAAGATGAAAATCCTCACCAATGGATCAATATACAACATCCATATCAACAGAGAATAGAACAAATGTCAGAGACTCCATCTTGTTCAGATCATGTATCAACTTTCATGAAAGCAGCAGTCAAGAAGCTAAACGATGTTATTGCATTGGGCAAACCTGCTGCGCAAGACTTCTTTAAAGTGTTGAGGAGCAAAGATGTCAGTATGCCTGACTCAAGCCATGGTATTTTCAATGACCTCAGGTGTATGTGAAAGTTGGACAGTGAATAAGGAAGACCATAGAAGAATTGATGCATTTGAGTTATCGTGTTGGACAATATTAAAAGTACCATGGACTGCCAAAAGAACAAACTGATATGTGTTGGAAGAAGTATAGCCAGAATGCTTCTTGGAAGTCAGGATGGCCACACTTCATGTCTCATACTTATTGTCAGGAGGTACCAGTTCCTGGAAAAAAATATCATGTTTGGTAAAGTGGAGGGTCAGAGAACAAGAGGAAGACCCCAACTAGATGCATTGGTACAGTGGCAGCAGCAGTGGGCTCAAATGTAGCAATGATTGTGAGGTTGGCCCAGGACTTGGTAGTGCTTCGTTGTGTTGTGCATAGAATCCTTATGAGTTAGTATCGACTCCATGGCACCTAACAAAAGGAAACAACATTCCAGAACAAGGTTAAGAGGACTGTAATGTTAAGAGAAGCACCTTGAACCTACCTGGAATCATATTGTCAAGTGCGTACTCTAGACTGAAACCCTTGAAGGAAGTCTTATATCCACAACATCTAACACAGTACCTAAAACTGTTTGTTTGCTTGGAAACCTTCAATTTGACCATCCCCTTGACGCTGCTCTCACAGTGTGCACGTCAATGTTATTCTATCCCTGTATGAAATCTCTATTGAAAACTGGCCCTCAAAGTCTTTCAAAGAGTGTTAACCTTCTTCCCCCAGGAGGAGAAAATTTTCTCCACCTACATATAAACTCCAAGAAGCATTGCACTGCTGAGATTAAGCATCTCTTAGCTGGTGTATTTTATGGCTGAATTGTTTGTCTTGGTATGTAAGCCTCTGGGGCATAACCATTTCTTCTTATGAGTCTAGTTCAGTACTCAGCACACTGTCAGCACTCAACCCAAAATAAATCATCATAATAATAGTCATAAACATAAATCAGGGGAGCACAATTCAACTTATTTATAGCCTTACAGGAGAAGCACAATAGAAAAAGTGCAGTTATTTTCCATCATATTATCCTATATCATTTCCAAGCAAAATGTCATATTGTCCACTAGTGTGTAACCAGGTAATGAAGGATTCTGGTGTAACCTGCAGATTCTGAGGGGTGAGAGTTAAATGATGTGAGGCTAGAGGCTTACATTTCCTAACTTTCTGTAATTAAAATCTGAATTTCTAGGGCTTATTAAGATAATATTTAACATATAATTATCTTGACATTTTAAAAGGGAAAGTGTTTAAGACAAATTATGTAGCAATATTTAATCACTAAAATTTACTTGTTCTGCTCCTTTTTTTTCAAAGGTCTGCTCTGTGATTTTCAAGGTGAAAACCCAAAATTTAACAAAGATTTTAATCTCATAGAGGATGTTTGATTAGTTAGTGGGTTTTCCTTTGCACATAGCACACCTCTCTGCACAGGGTGCTCTTGCCATGTCTAAATCAGGGTCATTCTTTATGTTGGGTTTGTCATTCTATATGATTTTCTACCAAATTTTTCTAGTAGGCACATTTTTCTTTTTAACTTAGAGAATTTTGAAAGCACAGACACCATTATATCCACCACCCAGAATAAACCACTTACACATTTTGATAGATTTGCTTGCAGACTTTTTGCTAATCATATACATTACATTACACAAATAATAAATAACTCCATTTTCCTTTTTTAAAAATGGGAACATTTCTGATCGAGTTGAAGTCCTCTTTGAACACCTAAATTGTGCTCTCACTTGTTTTCATTGCTGTTGTTAAGTGCTGTTCAGTTGGCTCCAATTCATAGTGACCCTATGCACAACAGAAAGAAACACTGCTCGGGTCCTGCACCATCCACAGTTGTCGTTACACTTGAGCCTATTGCTGCTGCCAATGTGCCAATCCATCTTCTTGGGGGTCTTCCTCTGTTTTGCTGACTCTCCACTTGATCTAGCATGATGCCCTTCTCCAGGGACTGGCCTCTTCTGACAGCATCTGAAGTATGACAGAAGTCTTGCCATCTTGACACCTAAGGAGCATTCTGGCTGTACTTCTCCCAACACAGATTTGTTTGTTTTTCTGGTGGTCCAGAGTATTTTTTATTGTTCTTCAGCACCAAACTCAGATGCATCAATTCTTCTACAGTTTTCCTTATTTATTGTCCACATTCATGTGTATGTGAGGCCATTGAAAATATCATGGCTTGGGTCAGGTACACCTTAGTCCTCAAACAGACATCTGTACTCTTGAACACTTTAAAGAGATCTTGTGCAGCAGAGTGGCTTAATGCAATAAGTCGTTTGATTTCTTGATTGCTGCTTGCTTGAATGTTAGTTGTGAATCCAAGAAGAATGAAATCTTTGACAACTTCAATCTTTTCTCCATTTATCATGATGTTATTTATTGGTCCAGTGGTGAGGAATTTTGTTTTCTTTACACTGAGGTGCAGCCCATACTGAAGGATGTGGTCTTTGATCTTCATCAGTAAGGCTTCTTAGTCCTCTTTGCTTTCAGCAAGCAAGATTGTATCACCTGCATATCACAGGTTGCTAATGAGTCTTCTTCTAATCCTGATATCCAGATTCTTAGATTATTTGCTCAACATGGAGATTGAATAAATATAGTCAAACAATATGCTGCCACACACCTTTCCTGATTTTAAACCATTCAGTATCCCCTTGTTCTGTTTAACTGACTGTCTGTAGTCTACGTACAGTTCCTCATGAGCACAGTTAAGTGTTCTGAAACACCCCTTCTTCTTAATGTTATCTATAGTCTATCATGACACACACAATTGAAATTTTCCATTCAGCTCCTTATTTCTTACATTAGTTTTATCATCTCTACTCGGGAGAGCAACTTTCAGAGTCTCTCCTGACATTAATTTTGGTCTTTTCTTTCTTTCCTGTCTTTGTAATGACCTTTTGCTTTCTTCTTGTATAATGTTCTTGACGTCATTCCACAATTCTTCTGGTCTTTGGTCATTAATGTCTAATGCATCAAATCTGTTCTTGAGATGATCTCTAAATTCAAGTGGATATATTCAATGTCATGCTTTGACTCTCGTGGACTTGTTTTAATTTTCTTTAGCTACAGCCTGAACTTGCATATGAGCAATTGATAGTCTGACCCACAATCTACCCCTGGTCTTGTTTTATTTATTGTTATTTATTGGTTGATTATATGGAGCTTTTCCGTTGTCTCTTCCCATAGATGCAGTCAGTTTGATTCCTGTGTATTCCGTCTGGTGAGGTCCATGTTTATAGTTATCTTTTATGTAGTTTAAAAAAAGGTATTTGCAATGACTATGTCATCGGTCTTGCAAATTTATCATTTCTATAAATTCCATCTCCAGCATTAGTTCTATCACCAAGACCATGCTTTTCAACTACTGATCTTTCTTTTTGTTTTCACCCTTTGCTTCCAATCACCAGTAATTATCAATACACCTTGATTATTTATTTGATCAATTTCAGACTGAAGAAGTTGGTACAGTTCTTCAATTTTATCATCACAGACTTTAGTGGTTGGTGCATACATTTGAATAATAGTGATATTAACTGGTGTTTTTTTTTTTTTTTTTTTTTTTGTAGAAATATGGATAGTGTCTTATCACAGGCAGCACTGTACTTCAAGATAGATCTTAAAAAATACAGTATTGCTTTGAAAAATAAAAAGCATTATATAATATGTAGTTTTGGAGTCCTGGTGATGTAGTGGTTTACATGTTGGACTGCTAATGACTAGGTAAGCTGTTTGAACCTACCAGTTGCTCCATGGAAGAAAGATGAGAATGTCTGTTCTGGTAAATATTTATAGCTTTGGAAGCCCGAAGGAGCAGTTCTTCTCTAGCCTATACAGTCACCATGAGTTGGAATTGACTCAGTGGCAATGGGTTTGGATATGCATTTTTATACAACTAACTTTTTAAAACAAATTCAAATATGTTAATAAACACACTCTAGCTAGTTAATTCCTACAATAGTCCATCTCTTGAATATACCTTTTTTTGAATGACAATAAAAAATAAATTTATTGAGAACTATGTAGCAAACATCACTGTGTGATCATTTTATATATAAACCCATACCATTCCAACACATAGAGACTTTATATAGGGTTTCTGAAGCTGCAATCTTTATGGGAGGAAACGGCCTCATCTTTCTCCTACGGAGCACGGCTTGTGGGTTTGAACTGATGACTTTGTGGGGGTAGTAGTCCAGTTATAATCCTGAAGTGCCATCAGGGATCCTTCATTTTGCACAACAATTGGCACAATAGTCCTGTAAAGTACATGCTTGTCTTAGCCAGAGTCACCTAGAAAACAGAGCCTGAAACAAAATTAAATGCCCATGTTTTATTTGGGAAAGGCAAACTCAGGCTAAGAGAGTGAGGCAGACAGGATAGAATGGGGGCTAATGCAAGGTGCTCTGTACCAGACTGGGCACTGCTTCATGACAAGTGGCACAGCAAGTGTGTCCATGAACTATGTGGGAGCGTCCTACAAGACTGCACTATTTGGAGCTTTCTCCCACTAGATTGTACCCTCAAGTGTTGAGTCCCTCATATTTCTGGGTTGATAGTGGCTTCTTAGGATTCCAGATCCCATTGCATTTCAGTCAATGGGGGCCAGCGAGCACTAACCGGTTTCAAGCTAGGAAGTGACATAAGATAAAGAGCTTAGATAAACCCCTACTCCCAGTACTGTGTTAAGCTCAGCCACCTGGTCTAGCTCAGCCAAGTAGGTAGCCTCCAGAGAGATGAGGGCATCCATGACAGAGAGGAACATTGAGGAGTCCCTGACTGAGCTTTACTTGAGCTTCAACTGTGCCCCATAATCTTTCTGTCTTCATCTAAGCCTACCCCAACCAAAGAGACTAGCTGATCAGAAGCCAAAATGAAGGGAAGAGGGAAATTGAACTAAAGATTAGGCACAGGAGGACCATCCACCTCCATCTGCTCATTGTTGACCTGTGGCTCTGGGGATTCAGTATATGAGTCCTTTGGTGTTGTTTGAGATGGTCTGATTTCATGAACTGTTGGCCACACTGGACACATTTATGTGGTTGATATCTGGTATGTATCATATGTTGTCCAATCTCATCAGAACGGGAAAAAGTCCAGTGACATCCTTCCCAATTGTAACTATAGGGTCTTTCACCTGTTTGTTTTTGCTGGTGACTCACAAGATGGGAACACTTGGTGAAAAGTTTTTCCATGGTTCTCAAAATGGCAGGCATAGGGCCTTAAAACTGGGGGTCTCCCCCTGGATACTCCTTCCTGGGACCTGGAATTCTGTTCTGCCCTCTGTGGATTAGGTAGAGGGTCTTCAGTCAGGAAAGGGTCTTCCTGAGTATCTGAGTGGTTTATAGGAGAGCCCTGGGATCCTAAATCCAGCAATGGTGAGGATACAGATGGGGACATCACAAGACTTAGGGGATTGCTGGGAGCAACATCTTAGTCAAAGAGGGGTACATTGCCTGGGTCCCAGTAGAAGACATACTTGGGGTCAGTAACATTGTATTGGTTACAGAAGCTGTGTTAGAAGATATAGCTGGGGGTCCAGAATAAGGCATTAATGGGGCCCTAGTGTTGGACATTGGGTTTGCATTGGGCGTAGAGATGGGTGGCCTATTGAAGGGTATCCTTGGATTGCCACTGAAGGTCAAGGGAACCCTTGGAACATTGTGCTCTCCTGAGGGCATCATCTGGGACTCACTCGAAGCCATCGATTCTGACTGGGAGAAAGATACTCCCTGATAGTAAATCTCTGGGAAAGCATAAGAGCTTCTTGAGGATGGTAGTTCACACCATGCTCAGGCATCGACATACTGAACTGTGACCTCGCTTTACCCACATTCTGCCTGGGTGCTTCAGTAGACACCAAGGGGGTTCTCATTCGTTCTGTGTCCTGTGGAAAGTGTTGAATGCCTGGTGGGCCATGGTTCCAAGAGTTTTACATTCCACTGCTTCCAGGAGATAGAGACATGTCCAGGAGGGACGTTGACTGATTGGTAACCACCTCGGGTTGGTTCTGCATCGCTTTCTGCCACTGACTCAGTTTCTCGGCCTCTTGCTCCACTTCGGCTTCGAATCTGTTGTGCTACGTACTGTGTACATGTTCAGACCCACCTCAGACCAGAACTGAGTGTTACCGCTGTGGCGTCGCAGCTCGGGTCTCAGGGCACCACCACGCCACAATCACTGAGCTCAGCTTCTCTTGAATACACATTTTATCCATTATTTTATTGTAATGGACATCTTAGCGTGTTTTTTTAAATTTTTTATTAGATATCTATAAGTGTAAAAATGGTTGTAGTGTGTTAACGTTTAAATTTTTTTTTTTTTTTTAAATTTTAGCAGGCAGTTCAAAGTGAATGTTCTAATTTACACAGCCACTACTACTGTGCAAATGTCTGTCTTTACACAACCTTGTGAATGCTTAGTATCTTCACATGTTAATGATTTTACCTGTCTGGTTGATGCAGAATTATCACTAATGATTTAATTTGCATTTCCCTTGTTATTAGTGAGGGTGGATTTATTTTCATATATATATATATTTTAAGTTTTATTGTGAATTATGTGACGGTTTACATGGGAGAACATCAGCTTATTTTCATATTTTTTTGCTCATTTGTATTTATTGTTGAATAAATTGTGTGTTTATATCCTTTGTTTATTTTACTATTGGATTGTCCCTTCCGTATTAATTATTAGGTGTCCTGGTGTAGCACTGGAGGATAAGCACTTGACCTCAAGGTCAGTTTGAACTGCAAGGTTGGCAGTTCAAACTCACCAGTCACTCTTTGGAAACCCTAAATGCTATGAGTCAGAACTGATTCAATGGCACTTAATAATAAACAACAGCATTAATTATTAGGAGTTCTAATATGCTCTGGATATATGGATAAATATGTTTTGTTTTTCATATTTAGTTCAAATATACTACAAAACCTGTTTTATTTTTGTCTTTGAACTTTATTTGTTGTTGTTGTTGACAATTTGAGTAGGATCTGACTCATAGCAATCCTGTATAGGGCTTCTGAGACTGTAAATCTTTCTGGGAGCAGAAAGTCTCATCTTTTTCCTGTGGAGAGGCTGGTAGACTTGAACGGCTGATCTGTGGCTTGCAATCCAGTGCTTCTTCTATGGAGTCCTGCTCCCTAAACTTTATTTGTTGTTACTGTTAAGTGCCGTCGAGTTGGTTCTGGCCCATAGTGACCTGTATAGGGTTTCCAAGGAGCAGCTGGTGAGCTTGAACAGCCGACCTTGCAGTTCAAATGGCTTTGCAGTCTGGTGTGTTAACCCACAGTGTGACACCAGGACTCCTTAAACTCTATTAAAGTTTATTTAGTAGGTGTCTTTTATTTAAAATAGTTAAAACATTTCAGGTAAACAAATTCATATATATTTTCTTTTCTAGCTTTTGTTTTTAAACATTTTTGAAAGACAAATTTAGTTACTTTTCCCTCCTAACTGCAATAATAGCTCCGTAATTTTGGATCTTAGTTTGGTCAGATGTGAAATCAATGTCGAGTTGGAATTTGGTTAATAGATGGTCCTAATGGAATTAAAATATCAAAGGAGAACTGTAGAAAGTATCTAATATGTGCACCTGATTTAACAAAGTGGAGGTGCCATTTTCTTTTTCATCAATAATTTTATGCTTGAGCTTACTATATTTAGCAGTTGGATGCCCCTATTTTGATTTTCAGCATCACCTAATTAAACATTTGGCCATCTCTTTTGAATGCCTTTCTCTTTCCGCCACTAAAATTTTAATAGCAGTTGATAGTGAACAAACCAAAGCTATGGTCACTGAGAAGTACTCTGAATACAAGGAAAAATGGGCTTCAGAATTGGAATTATCACGGTTATGCACATGAGAAAAATCTCACTTCTACTTTGCTACCTTATGTACATATGGCCTCCTGTGTTTTGACAGTACAATTTGTATGTCCAGTGAAATCTTCTGGCAGGTTTTTTCTTTTCTGCTTTATTGGGAGTAAGATATCAGGATAGTATATCAAGTGTGGGACAATTAGAAGATTGGCAAAGTCTAGCATCATTACTATCCAAATCTGGGCTGGAAGAAGTACAACCAGAATGTTCTTAGAAGCCAAGATGACCAGACATCATTTCTCATACTTCTGACATGCTAGTAGGAGGGACCATCCCCTGGAAAAGGACATTATGCTTGGTAAAGTGGAGGGTCAATGAAAAAGAGGGAGACCCCTAATGAGATGGATTAGCACAGTGGCAGCAGCAACGGACTCCAGCATAACAGTGATTGTGAGGACGGTGCAGGGCTGGGCAGTGTTTCATTCTGTTGTGCAGAAACGTCACTATTTGTAGGAACCCACCTGATGGCACCAAACACCACCACCAACAAGGTTTTCAGCAATGGAAGCAGAGTACAGACTCCTAGTAAGAGAGAGACTCCTGGGGTGATGCTGTGCACTGGGGCCAGCCTCCAGTTTTGTTACGTGTGTCAGTAAAAACTCTGTAAGAATGCTATCCAGTGCTTATTGCGTGGTGATAACCTCTTACTCTAATAGATTTTGGCTTATTTTAGGTATCTTTGAATTGAAAAGTGTCATTGAAAATAATTGTTCAAGGAAGATTTAAATATAATTGTATGGCTAATATTATACGCTGTTGTTAACTGCTGTTGAGTTGGTTCCTATTCATAGTGACCCAGTATAGGGTTTCCAAGGAGTGGCTAGTGGGTTTGAACCGTCGACCTTGAGGTTAGCGGTGCACTGCTTATCCTACAATGCCACACTAGGAATCCTAATATTCCATTGTTGTTGTTAAGTGCCTTCGAGTCAGTTTGACTCATAGTGAGTCAAACTTGTATAGGGTTTCCAAGGAGTGATCAGTGGGTTCGAAACTCCGACCTTGTGGGTAGCAGCTTAGTGCTTATCCTATGGTGTCACACCATAACTCTATTATATGTTGTTGTTAAGTGCCACCAAGTTGGTTCCAACTCATAACAACCCTGTATAGCATTTTTGAGAAGCAGGTTATGGGTTTGAACTGCTCACTGTGTGTTTCAAAATCCAGTGCTGATCCTACAGGGCTACACCAGAAGTCCAACTCTATCATATGTTGTTGTTGTTGTTAGGTGCCATCAAGTTGGTACCGACTCATCGTGACCTTATTATGAACCTCAGAATGAAACACTGTCTGATCCTTGGCCAACCTCACTACTGTTGCCATGCTTGAGTCCATCAATGCTGCCATTTGTCTAATCCATTTCATTGGGGGTCTTCCTCTTTTTCTCTGACCTTCCATTTTACCAAACATGATATCCTTCTCCTGCGACTGCTCCCTCCTGACAATATGTCCAAGTATTAAGAGATGAAGTTTGGCCATCTTGGCCTCCAAGGAGCACTCTGGCTGCACTTCCTCCAAAACAGATCTGTTGGTTCTTTTGGCAGCCCATGGCACTTTCAATATTCTCCTCCAACACCATCACTCAAAAGTATCAATTCTTCTATGGTCTTCCTTATTCACTGTCCAGCTTTTGCATGCATATGAGGTTATTGAAAATACCATGGCTTGGGTCAGGCGCACCGTAGTCCTCAAGCTGACATCTTTGCTCTTCAACACTTTCAAAAGGTCCTGTGCAGCAGATTTGCCTAATGCAATACTTTATTTGACTGCTTGACTGCTGCTTCCGTGAGTGTTGATAGTTGATCCAAGAAGAATGAAGTCCTTGACAACTTCAACCTTTTCTCCATTGATAAGAAGGTTGTTTATTGGTCCAGTGGTGAGGATTTTTGTTTTCTTTACATTGAGATGTAATCCATACCAAAGGCTGGGCTCTTTGATCTTTATCAGTAAATGTTTTAAGTCCTCTTCACTTTTAGCAAGCAAGGTTGTATCTATCATCTGCATATCACAGGTTGTTAATGAGTCTTCCTCCAATCCTGATGCCACATTTTTCTTCATATAACCCAGCTTCTTGGATTATTTGCTCAGCATACAGGTTGAATAAGTATGGTGAAAGAATATAACCTTGTCACACATCTTTCTGCATTTTAAATCATTCAGTGTTCCCATATTCTGTTCGAACAACTGCCTCTTGGTCTAGGTACAGATTTCTCATGAGCACAAATAAGTGTTCCAGAATACTTCACCTATCACCAGCCGCTCATCAATCTACTCTTTATTTCTCTATATTTGCCTTTTATGTAAATTTTGTATAAAGGGAATAATATAGTATTGGCCTTTTATGACTGACTTCTTTCAAGGCTCATCCATATTGTAGCATATATTAGTATTACGTTCTTTATTATTGCCAAATAATATTCCATTGTATGAATATACAACATTTTGTTTACCTCTGTATCAGTTGATGGATGACTGTATTGTTACTATACTGATTGGTACTATAACTCTCATTTGATACTTGAGGAATTAGTGCAGAACTATATGCAGAATCCAGTGGCGTTTTTCATAATTTGAGAATGTCTCTTTTCAAATTCTTTCTTTTACCATGATATTGAGCACATCAGTGTAACAAGACAACAAGACTTGTTAGTTGACATTGAGCTGGTTTTGACGTATGCTGACCCAGCATATAACAGAACAAAATGCTGTCTGGTTCTGTGCCATTCTTATAATGTTTGAGCCCTTTCTTGCAGCCATTGTATCAATTTATCTAATGGAGGATTTCCCTTGTTTTTGTTTTCCTACTGCTCTGGTAGCGTAGTGGTTACGAATCGGGCTGTGAACCGCAAGGTCAGCAGTTCGAAACTACCAGCAGTTCCGCGGGAGAAAGATGAGGCGTTCTGCTCTCGTAAAGATTTACAGCCTCGGAAACCCTGTGCAGGGTCGCTATGAGTCGGAACCGACTCCACGGCACTCAACAACAACAACAACAACAACTGCTTTATCAGACATGATGACTTTTTTTTAGTGATTGATCTTTCCTGATGATGTGTCCAAAGCAAGCTTGCCAAACTCTTGTCATCTTTATTTCCCTCCTCTAAGATGGTTTTGTTTATTTTTTTGGTTGTTGTTGTTAAGTGCCATTGAGTTGATTCTGATTCTGACTCATAGAGACCCTGTATAGGGATTTCCATGGAGTGGCTGGTGATTTGAACAGCTGACCTGTGGTTCAAACCGACCTTTCGATTCAGTGCTTTATCCCACAGTTCCTCACCAGGATTCTTTCTTCTGATAGCCTATGGTATATTCATATTCTTTGCCAACAAAACAATTCAAATGCATAAAGTCTCTTCTGAACTTCCTTTTTCATGGTCCAACTTCCACATGCATATGAAGTGACTGGAAAGACCATGGCTTGAGTCAGGTACACCTGAGTCCTCAGACTGACATCTTTGCTCTTGAACACTTTAAAGAGGTGTTTTGCAGCACATTTGCCTAATGTAATATGTCATCTGATTTCCTGACTATTGCTTCCATGCATTGATTGTTGACCACTAAGGATGAAATCCTTGGTAACTTCAGTTTCTTTGTCATTTATTATAATGTTGTTGCTTGGTCCATTTGTGAGGTCTTTAGTTTTCTTTATGTTTTTATGTAATCATACTGATTGTCTTTTTATGGGTAAGTACTTCAGGTTGCCTTCACTTTTGCCAACCACGGTTGTGTCATCTGCACATCACATGTTGTTAATGAGTCTTCCTCCAATCTGGGTGCTGTGGTCTTCATACAGTTCAGCTATGACTTTTAGATTCATCTGAATGCCTCAACATAGAAATCATCAAAGCATATATACTTCAGAATCCCATTCATTGTCATCATGCTAGCCTGTTAGCTTTCAAAAGTTCGGTAGCTGATGAGAGTAAGCAAATTCCTGGATTACTTGTTAGCAAGTATTTCAAACCATGGTGAAATATGATGTTGTAATATTCTTCTATTTCCAAATTTACCAGAGCTTAGAGAGCTCTGTTTCCTTGTTCAATATATTAAATGTGGAAGACTATCTCAAACATAAAAACTAATTTGATGCTAATGATGAATGATAAAATTTATAATTTCATAACTTATTTTCATATTACTTTGTATATGTTATCAAGAATATAATGGAAGTTTTGAAATTGAATCTGGAAAATTCAATAAAAATCCTTCATACACAGAAGAAAGCACCAATTTATTTAAACAACTCTCCTTGGGATTTACAGATCATCATACTGTGCCAAATATATTATTAATGTTCCGATGAGCTGTCCCAAACATTGTACGTTCAGCTAACATTTCTCAAAGTTAATGATTTCTGTTACCTGATTGTAGGATGAACAGGCACACTAGATTCATAATTGTATATTTAGAAGGTATTCTAGGCATTGTTGCGCAGAACTCTTTAAAGAGGCCTGCTAATACACTAATGGAGTTCTGGTGTGGTGCTATGGGATAACGCACTGGACTGTAAGGTCAGTGTGAATCACAAGGTCGGTTGTTCAAATTCACCAGTCACTCCTTGGAAACCATACACAGGGTCGCTATATTCGAAATTGACTTGATGGCACTTAACAACTAGCAATACCTAACTTTCAAATCTTTTTAAAGTTGGGGAAACTGAGTCCTAAAGACTTTGTTAAAAGGCACAAAGTGAAGGTCAGTCTTCTTATGCTTCACCTGACTACCAACTAGTTATCTTAAAACTCAGCAGGTACCTCTGACAGAAAAAACATTCCTCACATCCTTTCACAACAGTCCTTTGATTTCCCAAATGTTTCCAGGATATTATAACTATCTGTCCGGTGAATTTACTTGATTGAATATGAACTTGACTATATCCTATTTTTCTATGCATGCCTAGTATCTAACACAAATCTAGAAACACATTGGATGCTCTATAAATATTTGTTGAATGAATTAAGATCCCATATTTTGAGTATTAATATTGCCACCTCATGTCATGACATTTTTTTGACATTTTTCACTGTGTTCTTTCATACTTTTATATCTCATAATTCAGGTTAGAGTGTTTTAAACTATGTTTTTAGCAGCAGAACAGTTTTCCATTGAGTAGCATCTTATAAGCTATCTCAAATAAAGAAGAGGTGACCTGACTGAAGCAGGAGCTGAGAAGTTCTGTGATAGTTAAGGTTTTGTTTCATCTTGACTAGCCCAGGATTCTCAGTGGTTTGACAGTTGAGATGTAGTTATTCAATAATGAGATCTAATACAGTGTAATTGACTCTATCATGTGTTCTGCTATATGCAACCAAGCAGTTGAAAGGATGTTTCCTCAGGGGTGTGACCTGCTTCCAATATATTAGACAGTCAAAGCTATTTTGCTTTCTGCTGAGTCTGGATCTTCCATCTGGCTTGTTCTCTGACCTCCAGTTCTTTGGGTTTGAGCCAGTGGCCTGCTCTATTACCTGCTGATTCTGAAAGTCATCGGCATCCTGCCTATCTGCCTGCCTGTCAGGCCTGCCTGCCTGCCAGTCTTGGTTCATCTAACCTGAACTTGGGATTCTCCAACTTCTACATTTGTAAGCCATTTCCTTGGTATAAACTTAGCTTTATATATATACACACACACATATATAAGTTTCACTGGTTTTGCTTCTTTACAGAACTCAGCCTAAGACATTTGGTATGAAGAGTAGTTCTAGAGAAATATAATCACAAGGACAATTTTTCTAATTTGGTTCTCAAATCTGACTAATTTTAAAGGCACCAATAACTCTGCTTCCACTAGTAAAGAGGGTGAGGGTGCTGATACATGGCATGAGGTGGCAATATTAATACGCAAAATGTCACCACCTATAGAACATGGATATGACATGTAGTCCTGGTATGTAGTGTGTAGTGTTGTGGGTTATTGTTCTAGACTGCAAGGTCGGTTTGAGCCACAAGGTCCGCAGTTCAAGCTCACCAGCTGCTCCTTAGAAACCCTATACAGGGTTGTTATGAGTCAAAACTGGCTTGATGGCACTTAACAATAAGAGTTCATGTATTGGAGAAGTGAAGCTCTGGGTGATCATGTGTATTAGACTTTTCTGCAATTTTGTCAGGATGAGAATTATAGAAAAACTGGTTGCTGTTGTTTTGAAGTGCCATTGAGTCAGTTCCGACTCATAGTGACCCTGTATTGGGTTTCTGAGGAGCAGCTGGTGGGTTTGAATTGCCAACCTTGTGGTTCACAGTCCAGTTCTGATCCTACAGCACCATACCAGGAGAGAAGCTGGTTGGTTGGTCCTAATTACAATAGAGCAAAGTGATGAGTTCAGGATTCAGGAGTGGTGCTCAAGTACCACGTAAAAGACCTCTAAGTTTCCACTTGTGCTCTGAGAGAAAGTCTTATTATTATTATTTTTTTAGTAGCAGTGCTGATAGTGCTGAAAACCAAACCCAGAGTCTTACTGTAAGAGTGGCTGAGTTACAATGCCAGTTGAATTCCCAACCTGGAATGGTGTCTGATGTTAAAGTGAGGGTATTGATTGGGAAGAAATGGAATCCTGACCTGAAATTTGGGGTGGGCACATACAGGCTGATAATCAGGAAACTGAACACAAAGGGTCAGGAAGTGCCATTGAATCACTCTTTTCAACAGCAACATCCCTACCATCTGAAGAGATTACTCCATTATCCCCTGTGCCTACACTTGATGTGATTAGCCAAACTATGCTTGCTGAGATGATGTCTGAGGCATTGCCTGCTACATTGTCTATGGTAGATGTCTTCCAAGACATTGCTGAATGTTTCCCGGAGACACCTCTACCAAATATTATTTCTAGATCTATAACTAGATAAAGTCTCATTGAGTCCCAAAAGGTGAAGTACAGATTAGGACCCAGAAAGAAGTATGTTATACTCCAAAAGAACTGCTTGATTTTTCTAATATGTACAGAAAATATGTATGAGAATGGCTATTAAGGGTGTAGGATAATGGTGCAAGGAACATAGGATAGATCAGTCTGAATTTATTGAGATTGGTCCATTAAGCACAGATTTTTCATTCAATGTTTCAGCTCAAGAGGTTAGGGGAGGATCTAATAGTTTATTTGGTGGGTTCCCTGAAACATGGACTGCACGGTAGCCTACAATATAGCAAGTTGAAGTACCAGACTTGCCTTGGTATTCTGTAGAGGAAGGAATCTAAAGACTTTGGGAAATAGACATGTTTGAGTGTATTTGTCAGAAGAAACCCATAAACCCACACATAGAGTGCCCAGAGGACACAGCTTTCACTACAACAGTAAGAAACAAATTTGTGAAGGGAGCCCCAGACTCTTGAAGACTACTGTGATTGCTGTTTTACATAAACCAGATATGACAATAGAAACTGCCCTAACTGAATTAAGACACCTAACTACTGTGGGTCTGATTGGATCCTATGGTGGTAGGGATTGAGTGACAGCACAATGCTGATAAAACCAAGGTAGATGTAGTTACCACAATAGAGAGTAGTAATCAGAATAGCTTGACTCAAGTGGACTTATGACATTGGCTACTTAGGCAGGGAGTACCTAGAAGTGGCATAGTTGGGTAACCAACTAATATTTACTTGAACTGTACAAGAGGAAGAATTCTAGGTCAAGTGAATGGCAGTCTAACTTCAACTACCAGAAAAGAAAGTCACAGCATCTCAATCAATTTGAAGATTTAAATCCGTTACAGATCATCTACACACTACCCCATAGCCAATTTCAAGATCTACCTTGAAGTATAATGTTGTCTGTGATAGGATAGCATATATACAGCTACACTGAAGACCAGAGTCCTGGTGTAGTGCTTCAGGATGAGCAATGGACTGCAAGGTTGGTTTGAATCACAATGTCAGCAGTTCAAACTCACCAGAAGCTCCTTAGAAACCCTATACAATATCCTATGAGTCAGAATGGACTCAATAGCACTTAGCAACAACAAGGGAGACCAATTAATACCATTATTATTCAAATTTATGCACCAATCACTAAAGCCAGAGATGATGAAATTGAAGAATTCTGCCAACTTCTTCAGTCTGTAATTGATCAAATATGCCATCAAGATGTATTGATAATTACTGGTGATTGGAATGCAAAAGTTGGAAACAAACAGGTAGAGTCAGTTATTGGAAAATATGGTCTAGGTGATAGAAATGACGCTGGAGATTATATGATAGAATTCTGCAAAACCAATGACTTCTTCATTGCAAATATTATTTTTACACAACATAAAAGACAACTATGCAAATGGACTTCATTATACAGATGAAATACACAGAAATCAAATTCAATACATCTGTAGAAAGAGATGATGGAAAACTCCATATCATCAGTCAAAACAAGGGCAGGGCAGACTGTGGAACAGACCATCAATTGCTCATATGTAAAAAAAGTCCATGAGAGCCAAAATATAACCTTGAATACATCCCAACTACATTTAGAGATCATCTCAAGAATAGATTTGATACATAGACACTAATGATCAAAGACCAGAAGAGTTGTGGGATGACATCAAGAACATCATACAGGATGAAAGCAAAAGGTCATTAAGAAGAACAATAAAGAAGGAAAAGATGAAAATGGATGTTAGAAGAGACTCTGAAACATGCTCTCCAGCATAAAGATGCTAAAGCAAATGGAAGAAAATAGGTGGTAAAAGAGCTGAACAGAAAATTTCAAAGTACCGCATGAGAAGTCTAAGTCAACTATTATAGTGCAATGTGCAAAGACCACCAAAAGGGAAGAACATGCTCAGCTTTAATCAAGCTGAAAGAACTGAAGAAAAAATTTAAGCCACAACTTGCAATATTAAGAGTCTAGCGGTAACATGGAGACCTGGTGTGGCTCAGAGGGTTAATGTGCTGGACTGCAAAGTTGGTTTGAATGGCAAAGTTGGCTGTTCAAGCTCACCAGCCACTCCTCGGAAACCCTATACAGGGTAGCTATGAGTCAGAACCAACTCGTTGATGTTCAACCATTTCAAGAGGTAGCATATAATCAAGAGCCAATGATACTGAAGGAGGAAGTACAAGGTGCATTGAAGGAATTGGCAAAGAACAAGGCACCAGGAATTGATGGAATAAAAATTTCAAGAAAGTGAGGTGGCACAGGAGGCACTCATCTCTGCAAGAAATTTGGTAGACAACTATTTGGCCGACTGAATGGAAGAGATCCATATTTGTGCCCATTCCAAAGAGAGATGACCCAACATAATGCGGAAATCTTCAGACAATATCTTTGATATCCCATGCGTGTAAAGTTTTTCTAACAGTAAAACAGAAATGGCTACAATCGTAAATTGACAGAGAACTTCCAGAGGTTCAAGCTGGATTCAGAAGAGGCTGTGGAATGAGATATCGTTGTTGATGTCTGATGGATCTTGGCTGAATGCAGACTATCAGAAAGATGTTTACTGTGCTTTACTGACTACACAAAGGCTTTTGATTGTGTGGATCATGACAAGCTATGGACAACATTACGAAGTATGAGTATTCCAGAACACTTAATTGTGCTCATGAGGAATCTGTACCTGGACCAGGTTGGAAGCCACTCAAAATTTGACTGGGAAAGAGCTGCCTCCTCAAAGTAGAGTTGACTGTGATGACGCGAATGGTCTTCCCTGTAGGCTCATGGATATTATCCTATTGCAGACAGCGTTGTACCTCATGACTAATCTGGATATGTTCTTTTTGACAATGAATGCAACACCATTTCTCTTCAATTTGTCATTCCCGTTATAGTAAACCATGTGGTTGTCAGATTCAAAAATGGCCAATATCAGGCCATTTCAGCTCACTAATGCCTGAGATATCGATGTTTATGCGTTCTATTTCATTTTTGACAATTTCCAATTTTCCTGCATTCAGACTTTGTACATTTCAAGTTCCGATTATTAATGGATGCTTACAGTTGTTTCTTTTCCCTTTGAATTGTTTTCCCTCAGAAAATGAAGGTCCCACGAACTTTACTCCATTCATATCATCACGGTGAACTCTACTTTGAGGAGGCAGCTCTTCACCAGTCACATTTTGAGTTCCTTCCAACCTGAGCAACTCATTTTCTGACACTACATCTGACAGTGTTTCTTTGCTATTCATAAGGTTTTCAGTGACTAAATATTTGGAAATAGTTCATCACTCCTTCTTCCTAGTCTGTCTTCCAGTTCAATCCAGATTCAGAAGAGGACATGAAGCAGGGATATCATTGCTGATGTCCAATGGATCTTGGCTGAAAGCAGAGAATACCAGGACGATGATTATCTGTGCTTTATTGACTACACAAAGGCTTTTGATTGTGTGGCTCATGACAAGCTATTGACAACATTGTGAAATATGGATGTTCTGGAACATTTAATTGTGCTCATGAGGAATCTGTACATGGACCAAAAGTCAGTTGTTTGAACAGAACATGGGAACATAGAATGGTTTAAAATTAAGAAAGGTGTGCGACAGGGTTGTATTCTTTCACCATACTTATTCAACTTCTGTGCTGAGCAAATAATCCAAGAAGCTGGGTTATATGAAGAACAATGTGGTCAGGATTGGAGGAAGACTTATTAACAACCTGCGATATGCAGATGATACAACTTTGGTTGCTGAAAGTGAAGAGGACTTATAACATTTACTGATGAAGATCAAAGAGCACAGTCTTCATTATGGATTACATCTCAATGTAAAGAAAACAAAAATCAGCACCAGTGGACCAATAAATAACATTCTTATCAATGGATAAAAGGTTGAAGTTGTCAAGAACTTCATTCTTCTTGGATTAACTAGCAACACTCATGGAAACAGCAGCCAAGAAATCAGATGACATATTGCATTGGGCAAATCTGCTGCATAAGACCTTTTTAAAGTGTTGAAGAGCAAAGATATCAGCTTGAGG
>NW_006408705.1:4214629-4220873 GCF_000296735.1 Chrysochloris asiatica
AAGTTGTCAAGGACTTCATTCTTCTTGGATCAGCTATCAACACTTACGGAAGCAGCAGTCAGAAAATCAAATGATGTATTGCATTAGGTAAATCTGCTGCACAAGACCTTTTTAAAGTGTTGAAGAGTAAAGATGTCAGTTTGAGGACTAGAGTGTGCCTGGCCCAAGCCATGGTATTTTCAATAACGTTATATGCATGCGAAAGCTGGACAGTAAATAAAGAAGAAAGTAGAAGAATTTATGCTTTTGAGTTATGCTGTTAGAGGAGAATATTAAGAACCAATAGATCCATTTTGGAAGAAGTGCAGCCAGATTGCTCTTTGGAGGCCAAGATGGTCAAACTTTCCATTTGAGAAACAGAGTTTGGCTTGTTACTGGGCCTTAGTAGAGATTGAATGCCTAAACTTGGGCCACCAAGTCACCATGTGACTGGAGCTACCCCTTATGAACTCGGTATTTTCTGACTTACAGAGCCATAAAGTTGGATGTACACATCAGCTCATCATTGTTAAATGTAAGTGGTATATGTGAGACTGGGCTTGAGCAGGACCTGATTGTACAAGTAAGTTGCATAAGGAAGTGCCCCAATACTCATTGTCTCCACTCCTGTGTCACATTACCTTCTTTCTCTACACTTATGGCCTTTTGGGGAGTTCTTTATGATCAGCTGACCAAGGAAGAGAAATACATGCTTGGTTTACAGATGGTTCTGAATGATATGCTGTTACCTCTTTAAAGTGGACAGCAGCAGCACTTACAGCCCTTTTCTGAGACTTCTCTGAAGGACAGTGGTGAAGCGATGAAATCCTCTAAATGGGGAGAACTTCTGGTAATACACTGGGTTGTTCATTTTTCTCTAGGTTACTCTGTAATTTATTAAAAATTTCCCTGCTTACAACAGTGTTTTATCTTGAAATCGACTTGACTTCTTTGCCATTTGAAAGTTCTGTAGCTACACTATTTCTTCTTTTTGCTTTGTAGTTGATTTCATTATTCATTGATATCTCTGGTTCGCTACTTTCAGTCTTACAGATTTGTTTTATTTTAAATACTTCTATATTTGGATTGAGTTCTGGGTGGTATTGTCATGTATGGGAATCTCAGGTTGTTGTCTGCTGTTGTTGATTCTCAGTCCAAAGAACATCCTTTAGTATTTTATGTTTCATTTTAGAGCTTTTTGTTTTTTTTAAAACACTCAGGCATATATAATTTAAACTACCAAAGGGCACATTCTACAAATCTGCCTCTTGACTACCAGCTCTTAGTCCCTCTTTTCTCATGAATCTAGAGTCCTCAGCTGCTCCCTCTCTCCATGTCCCCATCTCTGTTTCCATCTCTGATGTCACTGCTTCTCTAGATAAGGTCTCATATTCTGATTGTGCTCTTCTCTCTTGATAGTCCTAGGGTTCTCTGTTTCTGGACTGTAGAATTAACTACTACCCCGTTTTTGTTACAAAACTTCTAAGTTTACAATTTTTACAGTCGCAATTAGTCATGATAAATATTACTGACTATTGAATCATAAGAACCTTATCCCCATCTTTTTTTACCAGACCCACCTAGACAAGATGAAAACTATTCAGTGGGGACTCTATCTCCACCCCCACACTTTTAAACTACACTCCCTCTTGAAACCTTGTAAGCCAGTCACTTTATGCCTTTATTGCCCCCTCATTTTAGGTAGCCAATGTCTAAGTTGCCCGTCCCTATTTACTCTGCATACAGAGTATTGATACTTGATTGATACTTTTTACTCTGTTGGTATTTTAGGCTACTACCTCCATGAGTATAGGTCAAGTTCATCAAATTGTAGCAATTTACCCTTATTTCCTTTATCAAAAAATATATTTTTTAATCTTCCTCTAGTCGAGTTCTGATTATCAAGCCATCAAGGCTAGGTCAAATGGGTACTATCTGCAGGTTTGGGTGTTCTTGTGTGTCTCCCTTCACTTCATATCAGCTGGATACTTCACCCTCAGCTCTAGCCCTCTGTGGCTATATCCTTGTCCATGCGATCAGATGTCCCCAGGTCTCACCTCACTTTGGACCAATCAGCCCTTCCTCTTTTCTCTCTCTTCTCCAGGTCTACAGGAATCTAAGGAACATGGTTGAATTCAGCCCATTTCTTCATTTCTGCCTTTCCTTTTCTTCCACTAACCAGTAGACCAATGTGGTCTCCAGCAAGCTAACATGCATGCTCATGTGTTCTCTTTGAGTTTCAGTCTTAGAGGGGGGATTGTCCTGAAGGGACTAGATTGCTTGCCTTGACAGCTTCCTGGCAAACAACTTAGTTATTCTTGTAGTAGCCAATCATACTACCATTTTTGTTTTGGATATTTCCTGCTGATCTTTCTTTGAGGATGTATCTTCTGTCACTCTAGCTGTTCAGGCTGGTCTGCTTGTTCGTCTAGTGGGAATGTCCCACCTCAGAGCATTCTGGATGGGGCTCAGGATTCCACCAAAGTCCAAAGGCCTATTTCAGTGGACAAGTCCTAGAACCCCTTTTAGGTATTCCAATCAGTTATAGGCTAAAGACGGGCTTACAAGCTTTCTGTAATCATGTTCCTTTCTATCTCACTCGTGTCTATTTTACAATACTAGGCAAGGGGAACAATTATTTATAAGGAAGTCAAGCATCTTAGTATTATTTCGCCTCTTCAAACTATGTCTCGTTCCCTGTATCACAGAGCCCTGTTGTTCCAAGTTTGAGCATGCATCACTATTTACCTTAGCCCCATTTACCCCATACAAACCTGTCTAAGCGTTCCCCTATCTACTTTGTTCTTCCACCCCTCCCCTTCTTGTGTATTGCCCTCCTCAACACCGCAACTATGATGTGTCTGTCCCCTACCTTGTGCTGTACCATCACCTCCTTTCACCTCCCTCCACCCTCCACCAAACCCCACCGGTAATCAATAATTAAATTTTTTCTTCCCTTTTATTAAGTTTTTACAATAATGGTCTCATGCAATATTTATCCTTTTGTGACTGACTAATTTCACTCAGTATAATGTCCTCAAGGTTCATCCATATTATGTGGTGGCTTACGGCTTTCTTGTTATTCTTCAAGGTAACATAACATTCCATTGTGTGTATGTACCACAGTTTGTTTTTCCATTTTTCCATTGATGGGCATGTAGGCTATATCCATCTTTTTGCTATTGTAAATAGTGCTGCTATGAACATTGGTGTGTTCTTTATGCTTTTTATTGTCTCTTGCTATTCTGGAATTCCAATCACTTGTAAGTTGTTCCTCTTTATGGTGTCCCACATAACTCTTAGGCTTTCTTTTGACTTTTTAATTCTTTTTTTTTTGGATTGTTCTTCTAGTATGTCAGAATTGAAAGACTTATATTCAAGCTCACTAATTCGGGCTTCCATTGCTTCACATCAACTCTTGTCTTTTCAGTGTGTTGTCCATTTCTGAGATCTTTTTATTAATTTTTTGAATTTCTAATCTCAGGTTGTGTTTTATTTTAAAAATTGCATTTATTTTGTCAGTTTGTTCTTGTAGTGTTTTCCTGAATTCTTCTAAAGTTTTTATTATGTAAAACCACCTCGATCTTTCTATTTATCCTTTGATGGTACTGAATTATTATTCTTTTGAATTCCTTTTCAGTTAGTTCCATTACCTTTCCTTCTTCCAAATAATAGTTTGACTCTGCAGCTTGGTTGATTTATTTGAGTCATTCTCTCTTGTTTTTTTTCATGTGAGCTAAAATGTGGGGATTTTGTATTTGTAAAAAAAAACAATGCAGTTTGATCTGGAAGACAGAAACCTCTGGGAGGTTCCTGCAATTCAAGGAGCTCATGAAGTGGCTGTGGAAGTGATGTGACAGCAGTAGTTCATGGGAGCCCTTGATGGAGCTGGTTTCAGTGTCTATTAGGAAGCTAGGGGAAAGGTGACTTGTTAGATGCTGGTTTGGTGACTCTGCGGGTTTTGCAGGTCTGGAGACAAGCCCTACACCTGAATCCAGGCATCAAAGTGGCACATTAAAGTGCTGTGGCAAGCTCCCAACTCATACTGGCATGCCTGCCAACTATATGGCTCTGAACTCTGGAGAGCAGGGTCTGTGCTGGGGGTGCACGAGGGTGGGAGCTGGTTACATTTCTGGTCACCAGGGGAATGTGAAGGAAAAAAAAATAAACCCACCTTATCTTTCGCTCACTTGAATCTGCTTGGCCAAGGCTCCCTTCACAGCCAGGACTCTTAACAAGGTATTCAAGCCATGCATGGCCACCTGTTCACCAGTCAATCTCCTTTCACCATTCCTGTTCTGCCTCATGTCCCAGCAAACACTCCATCCATCTATCTAACCATTTTTCTGAAATTCAGGGTGCCAGAGTTTTAATCTATGTCTGTTTTATTTTGTCTCTCATATCTTTGTTGTAAAGGGTCTATGTAGCATGTCTGCCTAGTTGCCACCTTGCCAGAAGTCTTGCATGAACTTTTCATAGATAATAGGGAACCTTAGAAAAATTTCTAATCAGAGAATGATTTGATTGGGTCATTCAGATCTCATTAATAGGCAATAGACAGAAAAGCACTTTCATAATGAATGATCTAAGAATAATTTACCTGATGTCATGTAATGAGATTTTGTTTGTTAATTGTGTTAACTCACACATTTGCTAATTGGAAATGTAAGTGAATTGCATCCACAGTTTCTCTATTTCTGTGACTATAGGAAGAATTAAGAACCACCTTTCTCAGGAAGTCTTTAAAATATGCTATAGTCATCTGGGGTAGTTTAGGAGATGCTTTACTCAAAGGCAGATAAATCTCTCAAGTCTCATTACTGCCCGAAGAACCTTTGCAATAGATAGAGTCTCTCCAGGTGATCTCAAATTTTCTCTATTAACTAAAAGAAAGTTCTTTGGTTCTGTCATCTTTTCAGTTTTCTCTGCATCAGATGCACAGAAAATACTGGGGCACCACAGACCTGAGGGTGTGTGGGAGAACTATTCTCCATCATTTAGACTGTAAGCAGCATCATTAGGGCGATGCCGAAGGAAACGAGTCCTACGAGGTTGCTGTGTGATTCCTTTGGCCACATTTGCTGCAGACCCTATTTTCTAAAATGCCTCACTAGTTTCTTCCAAGGGAGATTGTTATCTGCTTCTTTAAACAACTTGCTTTGTAACCAAGTCACTTGTGGAAAGGACGAGTTATGAGGTTTCTGAAGAAGGCTGGTGATGGGAGTAACAGAATGGTGACAAAGGGCCCTTAAGTGCTGTTTTCATGGTAGCTTTTGTTTGGAGCCCAATCCTGGCCCCATGAAGTACAGTGTTTATGTTTTATATAATGAGTGCCTGGCACTGAAAAATGGATGCTACGTGGCTTTGTGGGAGGCTGGGGAAGGTGAGTCAGAACAATAGTCCAGAGGGGAGCTAGAAGTGGAGGAGATATACCCTGACATATCATTACCACTTTCAGTTGTTTTCAGCTGTTAAATGCCATGTCCTGTAGTTTACCTGAAGATGAACCTTTTTTACATATCTGGTAAATACTTGGCTTTGGTTTTGGGCTGTGGTTGTAAGTGTTGTTGTTGTTGAAGGGGTGGTGGTCAGGGGAGGAAAACTTTTGAGGCATCAAAACTAAAAGACTGTAAGCATTTTCAGATATTAAGAGGGCTTCAAAAAGTTTGTGGAAAATGGAATTTTGCCATGAACTTTTTAAAGTCCCTCATATACCATATGCCACTCAATAAATGAATTATTTTAATTTAACAAGATGGCTCAGATGAGTCCTTTATTAAGAGAATCATGTAACAAATGTATTCATAAAACAGAGTTTCTTCCTAATTCTTTTGTAAAATTGGATTTTCATAGTGTGGATTATAGGAAAATAGGAAATAATTGTTAAGTGCTATTGAGTCAGTTCTGACTCATAAAGACCCTGTATAAGGTTTCCAAGGAACAGCTGATGAATTTGAACCACCAGGACTCCAGGGAAAATGTAGGATAGTTTTTTTATTATTTTTATTTCATGATGTACTTTTCCTTGTGATATTTATATAAAATAACAAATGTTCGCTGACAGTATAAATGTCCAAATATATATTATGGAAGACATGGAATAGCTTTAAAATATGGTCTATGTGCTAAAAGAGTGGTCATAGAAAGGACATCAGCTTTTTTGTGGAGTACAATATTGAGACTACATATACAAATTATTTTTTTATTGTAAAAAAATTTTTTCTTTTGTTTGTTCCCTGGTAGGAAAAAAAAAAAAAAACAACTA
>NW_006408705.1:4221497-4224099 GCF_000296735.1 Chrysochloris asiatica
CCCATTTTGGCATTTTGGGTAGCCAATGTCTAAGTTGCCTATCCCTGTCAACCCTATGTAATGAGGGGGTGGGAATGATCACATTTTATTTCTTTTTTTGAGCTACTACATCCGTAAGTATAGGTAAAGTTCATCAAATTATAGCAGGTTACTCATTTTTTCCCTCTCTTCTTTCTTCTTCTACTCAAGTTCTGATCATCCAGCCATCAAAGCCAGGTCAAGTGGGTACTATCTGCAAGTATTGGTGTTTTTGTGCATCTCCCCTCACTTCATATCAGCAGGATGCTTCACTCTCCGTCCTAGTCCTCTGTGGCCATGTCACTGCCTCTGGGCCCAGGAGTCACCAGGTGTTGCTGTACTGCTGGCCATCCAGGTCTTGACTTGGGTTCACAGGGGTCTATTGAATGTGGTCATGGTTAGCTGGTCACTTCATTGCTGTTTTTTTCCCCCTCTTTCCCTTATTGGTGATCAACATGGCCACCAGCCAGACCACTTGCCTGCTCATATATTCCCCTTAAGTCTCAGTCTTGGAAGGGAGTTTGCTCTGAGGGGTCCCGACCACTTGTTTTGATGGGTCCCGGGTGAACAACTTACTTGTTCTTGTAGTGATCAATCAGACTGCTGTTATTGTTTTAGATTTTTCCTGCCGGTCTTTCTTTCACGAAGTATCTTCTGTTCTTTTAGCCACTCCAGGCTTGTAGCCACTATACTGGTCCTTTCCAGTGGAAACTTCCTATCTTAGATGATTCTGGATGGGGTTCTGGATTCCACCTATGGTCTTATGCAATGTAAAGGCTTCACAGGAAGCCTCTTTCACTGGGCAACTTCTAGCCCCCATAAGGTATTCCAATCAGTTGTAGGCTGAAGATGGACTTACAAGCTTTCTGTAATGATGTATCTGGCTATTCCTTTCTCCATCCATCATGTGTCTATTTTACAACACCAGGCAAGGGAAACCAAGATTCAAAAGACAGTCAAGCATCTTAACAATATTCCCCTCTTTTACCCCTTCAAACTGTGCCTCAATCCCTGTATCCTGGAGCCCTGTTGTTCCAAGGTTGTGCATACATCATCATTTACCTCTGTCCCATTTATCCCATGCAAACCTGCCTAATTGTTTTCCCCTAAGCCTTGTTCTTTCATTCCCCTCCCACTTCTGTGTGTCCCCCCTCCCTGTGCCCCCCCCAGCACCCAAGTTATTCTGTGTCTATTCACTACCTTGTGCTCTATCTTCCCCTCCCTTCCTCTCCTCCTCTCATCCCATACAACAAATATATATATGTGTGTGTGTGTGTATGTGTTTTTTCCCCCCTTTTAATGTGGGTTATTTTTCTTAGTCTTTTACAGTAATGATCCTATGCAGAATTTCTCCTTTTGTGACTGACTAATTTCACTCAGCATAATGTCCTCAAGGTTCATCCATGTTATGGAGTGGCTTACAGCTTCTTTGTTGTTCTTCAAGGTAGCATAGTATTCCATTGTGTGTATGTACCAAAGTTTATTGATCCATTCTTAAATTGATGGGCACTTAGGCTGTCTCCATCTTTTTGCTATTGTAAATAGTGCTTCTATGAACATTGGTGTGAATATATCTACTTGTGTTATGGCTCATATTTCTTGTGGGTAAATACCAAGTAGAGGAATTTCTAGATCATAAGGTATTTCCATTTCCAACCTTCTGAGAAAGCACCATATTGTTTTCCAGAGTGGTTGGACCATTTTGTAATCTCACCAAAATGTAGATGGGTCCCAGTCTCTCCGCATCCTCACCAGCATTTATTGTCCTCTACTTTTTTTTATCTTTGCTGTTATTGCAGGTGCGAGATGATATCTCATTGTTGTTTTTATTTGCATCTCTGTAATGACTAGTGATCATGAACATTTCTTCATATGCTTGTTGGCTGCCCAGATTGCTTCCTTGGTGAAGTGTTTGTTCATGTCTTGTGCCCATTTTTTAATTGGGTTATTTGTCTTTTTCTTGTAGAGGTATTGTAGTTTCCTGTATATTTTAGAAAAGAGTACCTTGTCTGATATGTCGTTGCAAAATATTTTTTCTCATTCTGTGAGCTCCCTTTTTACTCTTTTGGTGAAGTCTTTTGATGCACATATGTTTTTAATTTTAGTATGCCTGGTGTGGCACTGTGGGCTAGTGCATCAGACTGCAAAGTCAAAGTGCAAGGTTGGTGGTTCAAGCTCACCAGCTGGTTCTTGGAAACCCTATACAGGGTCGCTATGGGTCAGAATCAACTGGACAGTACTTAACAACAACAACAGCAATCATCTATTTTGTCTACTTTTGTTTGTGTAATTTTCAAAATGTTTGGTAGTCTGTGTATTTCCAGAATTAGATCCCTCACATTTGTCCCTATATCTTGATTGATGACCTTCAAATTTTGGGATTCACATTTAGGTCTTTAATCCATGATGAGTTGGTTTTTGTATAGGGCGTGAGGTAAAGGTCTTGGTTCAATCTTTTGCACATCACTTTCCAGTTTTGTTAGCACCATCTGTTAAAGAGACTATCTTTTCCCAATGCAATATACATAGGCACTTTGTTGAAAACCAGTTGACTGTATGTGGATGGATCAATTTCTGGATTATC
>NW_006408705.1:4224780-4228941 GCF_000296735.1 Chrysochloris asiatica
CAGAGGGAAGGCTTTCAGTTTCTCTCCATTGAGAGTAATGTAAGATGTTGGTTTTGTATGTATGCTCTTGATTATGTTGAGGAATATCCCTTCAATTACTACTTTGTTGAGTGTTTTTATCAGGAATGGATATTGGATTTTGTGAAATGCCTTTTCTGCATCAATTGATATGATCATGTGGTTCTTTTCCTTTTCTTATTTATATAGTGAATTACATTGATTACTTTTATAATGTTGAACCATCCTTGCATCCCTTTTATGAAACCCACTTGGTCATGATGTATTATTTTTTTTGATGTGATGCTGGATTCTGTTGGCTAGGATTTTGTTGAGAATTTTTGCGTCTATGTTAATGAAAGATGTTAGTATGTAATTTTCTTTTATAGTGATGTCCTTCACTGGTTTTGGTTTGAGGGTTGTGCTGGCGTCATAAAAAATATTAGGAAGTTTTCTGTCCTCTTCTATACTCTGGAATAATTTGAGTAGAATTGATGACAGCTCTTTCCTGAATGTTTGGTAGAACTCACCAGTGAAGCCATCTGGGCCTGGACATCTTTTGGTTGGGAGTTTTTTGATGACCTGATCAATTTCTTTTGTTATGGGTCTGTTCAGGTTTTTTGCTCTGTGTAAGTTTAGGTATGTCATGTTTTTCTAAAAATGCATCCATCTCTTCTAAGTTTTCAAATTCGTTGGAGTACAACTCTTCATAGTATTCTGTTATTATTCTTTTGATTTCGTTTGTTTCGGTTGTGGCATTGCTCATGTGGTTTCTAATGCAAATTATTTGTGTCTTCTCCCTCTTTTCTTTTGTTAGGTTTGCTTGTGGTTTGTCAATTTTATTAACCCTTTCAAAGAACCAGTTTCTTGTCCAGTTGATTGTTTCTATAGTTTTTCTCTTTTCATCTCATTTTTTTCTGTTCTTATCTTTATCATTTCTTTTCTTTGGGTGGCTGTAGGTTCCCTTTGTTGGTCTGTTTCTAATTGTTGGAGATTCTGTGTTAATGTATTAATTTTGGTTCTTTCTTCATTTTGAATGTGCGCATTTATCACAGTAAATTGTCCTCACAGCACTGCTTTCGCAGTGTCCCAAAGATTTTGGCATGTTGTGTTTTCATTCTTGTTTGTTTCTAGGAACTTTATGAATTCACTTTTAATTTCTTCTTTTACCCAGTCCCTTTTCAGCAGGGTGTTATTCAGTTTCCATGTATTCGACTTTATTTCCTTGGTCTTCTTATTGTTGATTTCTAGTTTCATAGCAATGTGTTCTGAACAGATGTTTTGTAGTATTTTGATGCTTGTAAATTTATGGAGGCTTGCTTTGTGACCTACCACATGGTCAATTCTGGAGAATGTTGCATGTGCCCTGGAGAAGAATGTATATTGTGCTGTTGTTGGGTTGAATGCTCTGTACACATCGATGAGGTCAAATTGGTTGACTGTGTTGTTTAGTTTCTCTGTAACTTTGTTGAGTTTCTTTCTAGTTTTTTTTTTCCCTTTTCGAAAGTGGTGTATTAAAATTTCCCACTATAGTTGTAGATTTATCTATTTCTTTCTTCAATTCTAGTAAGGTTTGTTTCATGTATCTTGGTGCTTTTTCACTGAAAGCATAGATATTTATTATAGTTATATTGTCTTGCTCAATTGGCCCTTTGATCATGAAATAGTGTCTTTCTTTATCTCTTATGCTGGTTTTTACCTTAAAGTTTACTTTATCAGAGATTAGTTTTGCTATTCATGCTTATTTACTGTTGTAGTTAGCTTGGTATATTTTTTTCCATCCTTTAACTTTTAGTCTGTTTTTGGTTTTGTGTGTAAGGTGTGTCTCTTGCAGGCAGCATATTGAAGGGTCTTGTTTTTCTTATGCATTCTGCCACTTTCTGTCTCTTCAGTGGTGCATTCAATCCATTGACATTCAATGTAATTATGGATAGGTATGAATTAATTGCTGCCATTATGTTATTTTTTTGGTAGTGCTGTTCGTTCCTTTGTTCTGCATGCCTTCTTGTGCTGAATTAGAGTTTTTTGTGTTATATCTTGTCGGTTTTTTCTTAGTTTTCATATTTGCTTATTCTGCTTGGAAGTTCATTTTCATGGAAAGTTGTGAAGTATTAACTTTCTTTGGAGTTACCTTATAGTCTATTAAATTTTCTCTCCATTTAATATAATCTATTGTATCCTGTAATCTACCTGACTTCCTCACCATCTGGATTTTTGTTCCTACATTTTTCCCTTCTTTGACATTGATATTATTTTGATCTTCAGTTGACCTCCCAGCTCCTTTGAATGTGTTGTTGTAGTTTTCTATTCTGGATGCTGCTATCTGTCATCTGAGCTTCAGGTGGTGTTGCCAGGCCTGTCACTCTCTGGTTGTTGTCTGTTCTTGTTGGTTTTCAGTCCAAAGAACTCCGTTTAGGATGTTTTGAAGTGCTGGATTGGTTTTGATAAAATCTTTTAGCTTCTGTTTATCCTGGACTGTTTTGTTTGCACCATCGTATTTGATTTACAATTTTGCTGGATAGACAATTCTTGGTTGGCAGTTTTTTTTTTTTAGGGTTTGTATATATCTCCCTATTGCCTTCTTGTTTGCATGGTTTCTGATGATTAGTCAGAGCTTAATCTGATTTGCTTGCCTTTGTAAGTAACACTTCCTTTTCCCTGGCCACTTTTAGTATTCTCTCCTTGTCTTTGATTTTGGAGAACTTGATTATTACATGTCTTGGTGATATTCTTTTAGGGTCTATCCTTCCTGGGTTATGTTCAACTTCTTTAATGTTTATCTTCTCATCTATCAAGATGTTGGGGAAATTTTCTTCCAAAAGCTTTTCAACTATCTCCTCTGTGGACTTCTCTGCTTCTTCCTGTTCTGGAATGCCAATAATTCTTAAGTTATTCATTTTCATGTTATCCAGAATGAATCTTAGACTCTTCAGATTTTTTTTATCCTTCTTTCTGCTTGCTCTTCTATCTTAGCAGTATTGAAAGATTTGTCTTCCAGATTGCTGGTTCTTGCTTCCATCTCTCAATTCTGTGACTTTCCCCTTTCAGTGTATTTTTCTTTCTGATATTTTATTATTAATCATCTGGACCTGTTTTTGCAGGTTTTGAATTGTTTCCAATGCTGTATCAATCTTGTTTGATTGCCTTTGTAGTACTTTCCTGACCTCTTCCTTGTTTTCTTCCACACCTTTTCAGAGCACTTGAATTTGTTTGTATATCATTCTTCTGAATTCCTTCTCTGGAAAATCCAAAACCTGCTCTTTCTCTTCTGGAGAGCCTTTATCTCTCTCTAGCTCATTTATCTCAGTTACTCTTTTCTATTTTTGAACATGTTTTGAAATCTTTTGTTGTGGCTTTTTTTTTGTTTTTTTTTTTGCCATTTCCAGTAGCTATGTGGGTTTTTTAATGCTTAAATGGATGTTTGTTGCTGTGTTATTAAGCTTACTGTGTGTCTCCTGGTGCATGTGATCAGGAGATAGGCTTCCCTTTTCACATGTAATGTTTAGCAGCTGTTATTGGCTCTTGTCTCGTTGGCCAAATATTATGGAGTATGCTTGTAGTTTGGCTATATGACCATGATTGCTATCTCTTCCTGTGTAACATAGGGAGAAAAAGCTCCCACCTCCAGGAAAAATGAGCAATCAAAAGGATCAAAAACAGAAACAATATAAAAGCAGAGACAAAAACCATCACTTTGAAACAAAAATAAAACTGTGGCCGACTGTCCAGTTGCCTTGTTACACAGGCAGTATATGTGTACCATAGAAGTCTCCAGCAGTGGGTGGGGGTTTCTGTTCACTCAGGACCCTTCTTTAGTGACCACCGTAGAAGTGTGTAGATAGATATTGAGAAGTTAATGAGAGAAAGATTGTCTACTATTTTTGTCTCTGAAGGTCAGTTAAGTATCTGCATGTGCACAGCATAATTCTCGATATAGTTGTGTTCTTTTATATTGGGGTTTTACAGATTGTTCATATGGTTTGTCTGCCAGGCCTGACAGGCCTGCTTTTTTTCTTGCTGGATATACCGGAGTAAAGGGTTCAATATAAGTTAATTTTAGGGCTGTGACTCAGAGGCTATTGTCATAAGCAGCCACCAAAGATTTTGCTCTTGTGTCTGATAGGCCTCTTTCTCTCTGTCCGTGGAAAAAACTGTGGGCTCAAT
>NW_006408705.1:4229296-4239213 GCF_000296735.1 Chrysochloris asiatica
CCTTGCTACAAAACATCTACCTTTACATTTACAACCATCACAATCAGTCCTGATAACAATTATCACTATTGTATCACAAGAGACCAATCCGCATTTCCTTTCATCAGCCCCGCCATAGACAGATTAGATACTACTCAGTGGAGACCCTACTTTCCTCCATGCCCTCTGGATCTAGGTTCAATGCTAGACTTTTTTTTTTGGGGGGGGGGGTGCACACCCACCCACCTGAAGGCATCTGGGCTGGGCAAAGAAGGTGTGACAAGGAAGACCTGGAAAAATGTGTAGAATTCCCCCGTATCTCCTTTTGCAAATGTCACTGCAATGTTTTCAGCTCCTGTTCCCTGTGCTGGTATGGCTATAGCCCCACCCTCTGACTCTGCCTG
Organism: Chrysochloris asiatica; assembly: GCF_000296735.1. NCBI lineage: Eukaryota > Metazoa > Chordata > Mammalia > Afrosoricida > Chrysochloridae > Chrysochloris > Chrysochloris asiatica. The sequence goes on from NW_006408705.1 coordinate 4,229,680, forward strand.
GATGGGGTGGCTGCAGAGGGAGTCCTGTGTTTCTAGCGATTCCTAAATTGCAGTATTTTCCTTTATACCATGGTTTTTCCACTGGTGTGTTTGGGAAATGGACATCCTGTACCTTATGCTAGATTCAGAGCTCTGGTGCTGTTCTGTGAAAGCATCTTCTCTGGTTTTGCAGTCCCTCCCCCATGGAGTCTGTCCTGCCTGACTCTGCCTCAGCTGCTGCCAGAACGGGAAGCCCACAATTTTTAATGTATAACTGGAGCCTAGCTTAATCCACTGCCACTGAGTCTATTTTAGTTTACTCTTATGCTAAAAGCACTTAGACACCAGGGAGTTCCTGTTTGGTGCAAATTATTAATGTACTTGGTTGCTAGTCAAAAGGTTGATGGTTCAAGTTCACCCACAGGTATCTTTGAAGAAAGGCTTGATTATCTACTTTAGAAAAAGCAGTCACTGAAGCCCTATGGAGCATGGTTCTATTCTGACATCCATGAGGTCAATCATGAGTTAGAGCCAAATTGATGACAACTGATTTGGTTTGGTTTAGATGATTAGGGTTTGAATATTGGATTCACTATTTGCAAGCTCTGTTACTGTCAATAACAATCTATGCAAATAGAGGTGAAGACTCTTACCATACAGGATTGCTGTGAAGTAAAGTCTGTCATATATTATTTTAGCAGAAAATGTTATTTTATCCACAATTCTTTTGTCCATCCTAATGCATTAGCACAACAATCTAGATTGAATGAAAGTGTTACATTGGTTTATCAGAGAAATTGGCCAACTATGGTGAAGAAACTCATTCCTCCCTCAAGCTGTTTTTCATGCTTTCTTTGGGCTTTGAGAACTCAACCTCAAGTCTGAATCCATGTGTCAAAATTTTCTAATTCTGTCTTCTACAATGGCCTCAAGGACTTTCCTTATTTGGACCCTGCTCATCTCTCAGTGCTACTTAGAAGTTAATCACATTTACTAAAAAAAAGTTGACAGTTGTACTGCATCTTGGGTGTTCTCTGAGTGTAACATTTTTATCCAGAGTCAATTCTGTCATGTTTTGAAAAAGTTTCTGGGACTCACAAGATTTTGTAGAAGTTGAAAAATAGGAGAAAAGAACTGTTTCTATGTTGTTGCTGCTAAGTGCCATCGAGTCAGATCTAAATGGGGTTTCTGAGGAGTGATTGGTGGATGAATGGCTGACCTTGTGGTTAGCACTCTAGTGTTTACCCTAAATTACCACACCAGGACTCCAAGACCAAATTTCTAAGACATTAGGTTGATTATCACTAAGGAACTCCAAAAAATAGTGGATTCTTGTATAAAATGTAGGTAAGTGGTTTGGATATTGCTAAGTAACATGGATTGCCTTTCTGACCAACTGTGAAGTTGGATGGATGGTGCTCCTGCCACCCCTAACCCCCAGTCTTTTAGAGGAGATGTAGCCATTTAAGAGATAGTCCCTAGACTATCTCCTAATATAAAGAAAGGATGAATTGCCTGTGGAAAGACAGTCATTTATAGACGATATTGAAGTTACTGTGTGTTATCTTGAAACATTCTTGCTTTATTGTAGAAAATCTAAGGGGAGTCAGTCATATTGGTTTCTTTAGGAACCACCTTGACCATTAGTGTTAGATTTGTGGCTGTTTATGGAACATACCTTTATGCTAAACATTTGAGAGTACACTGTATTTGTATTTATTAAGAAAAAGGTAGCATTATTTCAGCGAGCTGCAATGACTTGGAGAGGGTGATCAACACTGCAATTACTTTTACATTTTCTAGTATTGTTTCTTCACTGGTCAGTGTAACCAGATTGTTATGTTTCTCAGTATCTGTCTAAGGTGTTGAGGAGGACCAATTTCTTCTGCTCTGACAATCCTATAACTTCATTTGTGAGTAATGACTGGTGTATGTATAGCCATTCTTGAACTTGTATCCCTAAATTAGTACTGTCTTTCCTGTCTTAGCTTAAACACTAACATCAGTGATATCACTCTCATGGTTTTATGATTGTTCAAACCATTTCTGGGACTTTCCTTTGGAAAATGCCTTCAGAGACAAAGAACTAGCCACAAAGAAAATACTCCTATCAGGGACTTTAAAATTTAAGAACAGAAGCAGGGATCTCCTAGAAAATCACTCTTTCTATTTATAAGCTGTGGTTTATTTGTTAAGAAAATTATTCTTATTATTATATATTACTTTATGGTCACAACAAACAATGGTCGAAAAGAAGAATTAGCAATATTCTAAGCACAGATACCATTGCCATCATATACTAGGAAGGTCAATCCCGAGTTTTGACTTTTCCTTGATGATGTGTCTTTGAAGACAGCAATGTGTTTTTTCCTAATCATATGTCACTAATTGTTTTTTTTTTTTTTTGATTTTGATTTTAATCTACTTTTTCTGTTAAATGTTCTTTCCTGATCTCTCAACAGACTATCTCAGTTGTTTAAAGGAAACCCTTACATTCCAGTTTGAGGTGAGCCAAAACTCTCTATTTGTTGTCATCTCTTTGCTAGTAGAGAGTGTCTTCACTCCTTGTTCCCTATGCCATATTCATGCAGCCATGATTTCTCCTACCAATGGAAACCACCAACCATTTTTACCATCTTATGTAGATGACCTGGTTTAGCCTAACTCGCTTGTAGAGTTGTACTTGTGACTTTGAGCTCATAATAAGGAAGGATGTGCAGAACCAGATTAAGATGTTTTCTGGTAGCCTTTTACATGTTATACTGGAGTCTCTGGGAGGCACAAATGGTTAAACACTTGACTACTAACCAAAGGCTTGTTGGTTCAAACCCGTCCAGAGTTGTCTTAGAAATCAGGCCTGGAGATCTACTTCCAGAAGGTTACAGCCTTGAAAACCCTCTGGAGCAGTTCTATACTGAATACATATGGTCACCATGAATCAGAATTGACTGGATGACAACTAATAACAACAACATGCTATATTGATGTGTACGTGTGTGTGGATGTATGAAGGGGCTTAAAAAAGTTCATGGAAAAATGGAATTGAAAGTTAATGAAATTTTTCCAAGAATTTTTGAAGCTTCCTCATATATGCTGTTTTCTGAGGCCTTGACTTTTTACTACATATCCCACCAATTAATTAATTACTAAAGGCACATATAAGCCTCCTCTTTAGAAGGAAGATGTTTTTACAGAGGAGCATTTAGGAGTTTGGTAGCATGCAGAATTTGGAAGATAAAGAAAACTCTAAGTCAGGAAGACTGACAAGTGACCCAGTCAACCCAAGTCCCTGTGCACCACACTTACTTTTTGCTTCAATAAAGTCAGCTTCAAAGCAATCTCAATCCTTCATCAAAGAGATTTCCAGAGCACTCCCAATGGGTTAACATAAATCTTACTGTTCTCATTCTTTTTTTTTCCTTCCAAGTTGCCTTTCAAAAAAACTCAGTCCTTGTGTCTCCATTTCTTTAAATCTTTTATCCTTGGGCTGCTACCACAGGCTGTATGGATTACATATCAGCAGTTAAGAATATTCCACAAAGTCCTGGCTTGTTCTCACCCTGCAGTGCTTATAGTCACAGATTGTGATGAAAGGAGTTTGAAAGGCACAGCCAGGCAATCCTGAACCGGCTCAGCATATTCCCTCTCTGCGGCTTATCGTACTGTGTATGTTCTTTTGACCAGCCATCAATCATGTTTCAAACTTTCCCGTGATTCCAGAGATATGAACCCTTTGATAAAAGTTAACAATACAGCATATGCAGCACAGGCTAAGGAAAATACTTTTGACTTCGAGTTAAAGAAATGATTCTTTGTTCCTGCACAGAGTTTTACATTTTCTTAGGATCTAGTTTCTCTTGGGCAGCTTCAGTGGTCCCCTGCCAGGTAAGTCAACTTTGAGCACCCACAGATGTTTAAGTGGTTGCTAAAACCAGAGAAGGCAGTAGTCCAGAGGGAGATGGAGAAGGATAAAGAAGAACAGAGAAAGTGATGGAACAGAGAGAAGAGAGCAAGGATGAGCAAATGAGATGCTCATATCAAGTTGAAGACAGGATGATTCAGAAGAAACCAAGTTCCAAAGACACTGTAGGTGCAGATAAAGCACTCAGTGTTGAATGAGAAGGACATCTAAAAAAAGGACATCCCATTCACTAGGAGATCTATGTGCTTTACACTTAACAAAGGTTTATTCGATGTCATTCAGTTGATTTTAACTGATGGTGACCCCAAGTGACCCCATGTGTGCAGAGTAGAATTGCAGTCCATAAGGTTTTTAAGGCTGTGACCTTTCAGAAGCAGTTCAACAGGCCTTACTTGAGGCACATATGCTTGTTTGTTTGTTGTAAGTGCTGTCGAGTCAGTTCTGACTCATAATAATGACCCTGTATAGGGTTTCTCAGCATTGGCTGGTGAGCTTGAAATGCCAAACTGACCTTGCAGTCCAGTGCTATCCTACGGCATGGCACCACATACAGGTGAGTTTGAATTACCAACCTTTCAATTAGTAAGCCAGCATTTTTAACCATTTGTGCCACCCAGGGACTCGTTAACAAAAGGTAAAGAAGCTAAGCTGGAAAATGTTCTTGGAGCTGGAGTTATGCTCATTACTTATACTACATCATGTGTGATTTTCTTTGTGGTTTGTAAGATTTGGGCTTTGTTTTAATATGTTTGAATTTATATGCATAGATCAAGGTAGCAATTCCAACTCTGCTTTGCTGATAGTTAATCTTTGAGCTTTGGGGGCAAGGGTGAGAGTCATATCCAAAAATCTGAGTCAACGGAGCCCTCAGAGCAATCAGGCTGACTTCATTTTTAGTTACTGTATTATTGGTTTAAAGAGAAGCAGAAAGACGGCTACAAAATTATGGGGCCCTGGGCTCCCATATAATCCTGCATTATTTTGAGTGGACAGGGTGTTGATTGCTCAGAGCTATGGGAAAGGTTTTCACCAATCGAATGACATAACAAACAAGTGCCACCCACATGCCTGTGCTGAGGGGCTGGAGATTGGAATTAAAATGTCACCCTTTCTTTTATCTTCAGCTGCAGTGGAGATACTTCTCTAGAGGGTTGAATTGGTCCTTCTTTGATGGGGTTGGAATAATTCCATTAAAAGCCTTTTGCTTACGGAAGTAAAAACATCCTACCAACAGAGTGGCATTTAGCAAACTTGTTCCCTTTTCTTGATTATTTTGGTGTCTTGATCTGTGTCTCTGGAGAAATTCTGGAAACTTCCAAAGAAGTCTTTCAGACTTTAAAATATGATCTCCCTGGTGATTAACTTGAACCAGAGGCAATAAGATGGATTCCTTTCTCGCATCGGGGATCCCAGATCTTTCTTCATGCCCATTAATCCCCAACTCTTGGAGAACTTAAAAATGAACAAGTATATTTGTCACCAGTGGGTATAGCAAGACAATGATGAAACAACTTAGATTGGCTTGGCAGAAATATATGCCTTTGTAGGAAAAGTAAAAGGCAAACAGTTGATTCAGGAAATTGGAAATAAACTATTTTACATTGAAATAGTGGAAAGGCAGTCCTGGTGTGGCACTGTGGGATAAAGCACTGGACAGGAAAGATCAGTTTGAGCCACAAAGTAGGCGGTTCAAACTCACTAGATGCTTCTTGGAAACTATACAGAGTTGTTATGTCAGAACCACCAACCTTGTGGTTCAAATTAATCATGTGGTCCAACGCATTATCCTGCAGTACCACACCTGGACTCCTATCTGTGATAAATTCTAGAAGGCCAAATAATTTTCTCCTGGGAACAAGGAAAAAAAAAAAAAGAAGTGTCTTTCTTTGTACTTTATTTAAGAAACATCTTGATTTGTTTTTGAATTCCTGGAACACAGGAGAAAAGAATGGCAGTAAGTTTTCCCAGTAAGTCCTCTCCTGGAGAGTAGATAGCAGAAAAATGAATGATGGGCTACTTCTAATTTATAATGATGGTTTCATCTCTCCTAGGTATTACTTTAGTTCTTGGATGATCAGTTCTTCCCTCCTGAATCCTGATTGCTTTTTAAAGATGAAAAAGATCAAAGAGGCTACATAGTTCAATTCTAGTCATGTCAAGTTTGCAACTTACAAGCTACTTTTATACTAGTTTAAAATTGCTTGCATAATAAAAATCCATTTTTTTTTTATCAATTTTGGATTTTTGTAATTTTTTCTTTGTTTCATGGTTGAAGTAAGAAACACTCATAAACAAGGCTAGTTAGTTCTTACTTCTTTTTCATTTTTTTTTTTTTTTTTTGGTGCTGAAATCCAGACCTCAGATATCCTGTTATTATGAACATAACTAGACTAGTGTTTTACTTTGATTGTTGTTGTTAAGTTCCATCGAGTCATTTTTGACTCATAACAACTCTGTAGAGGATTTCTGAGGAGTGGCTGGTGATTTTGAACTGCCTACCTTCTGGTTTACAATACAGTGCTGATCTTACAGAGCCACAGGAACAAATAACCAATATGCAAAATGCTGCTACTGTATAGATGTCGTAGATAACAAGAAACACATGACACTTAAATGTCTTATAATTTGTGATTAAAAAATATGCTATGTATTTGAAGTGCTGACCATTTTTGTTCATACTTACATAAAACATTTGGAATGTTTTTGAAAAGAAATGGTGATATCTTATTGCTGCTTTTCCAGAAACACAACTTGGTCTTTAGCAAAAAGCATGATAAAATCCATGTATTAATCACTAACATCATTTTTGGGATCATTTCAAATGTACGATTATTGTCCTCTCTGCTTCAGCATTTCTTTAACCAGGTTTCTAATGGGATATGTTGAGAATAGTGAAAGAGGGCAGAACATATGAGGGTTCAACAGAGGGGCAAGATACATATGCTCTTTGGAGGCAGAAACTATGTTTTTTTTACAGAATTTAGTCCACTCTCAGTTTGGCAATTATTTGATTTTGTTGCATGTAACCTAGGCCAACAGTTTGCAGGTAACCTAAGCCAACAGTTCCCAAAGCTCACTTCTGTGAAACACTAGTCTAGATGTATATACCATAACAATATTCTAAACAGGAGAAAATAGTTTGAGAACTATCATAGATTATAGTTTCTCTAAGAGAGTTAAAAATGCACAGTCGTATATTGTTGTTGTTGTTGTTAAGTGCCATCGAGTATGTTCCGACCCATAGCGACCCTGATCCGAGGCTGTAAATCTTTATGGGAGCAGAAAGCCTCATCTTTCTCCCGCGGATCAGCTGGTAGTTTCGAACTGCTTACCTTGCGATTCGCAGCCCAATTCGTAACCACTACGCTACCAGAGCTCTTTGGGGACCCCAAAGTAGCCCTATAGGCAAGAAACTGGATTAATTTTGATAATCCCCAGATCTGTCAGTTCTTTTTAACCATGAAATTATTTTCTTTTTCTTTCACACTTTACCGCTCAACACTTGAATTAAGATAGATTGGATTAAGATGGAGAATCTTGGTTTCATTGTAGGTTAAATTCATGATGCATTTATTGAGCATGCGTGGTATCTTCAAATACCACAGGAAGTCCCATTAATAAAAGACAAGGAAGTAAAATCTTCGTTTCCATTGTTGTTGTCGTGACTCATATTAGGGTTTCTGAGACTGTAAATGTTTATGGGAGCAGAAAGCCTCATCTTTCTCCTGTATTATAGCCGGTGGACTCAAACTGCTGACTGTGGTTAACAGTCCAGTGCTTATCCTATAGAGTCACAGTACTCCTATTAGGTCAGAAAAAATGAGTTAAAACAAAATCTTCATGAACTATTTCTCATGGAGGAACCAGATGTCACTTAAAGACATAAATATCTATTATGGGAAGAAATGGTTAGGCCTTCCTAAAATTTTTGCTATTGTAGAATTACAGACTTAATAATAGTCTTACAGAGAGAAATTGTGTGCTCTCCTGAACTGAGTAACAATTTAGTGTGGGCAAACAGTATATATGGCTAATTTTATGTTTCTTTGTGTGTGTGTTTATGCTTTTCTAAAGTAAGGAAGAAAAGAATAGTAGAGCACTGATGAAAAATCAGGCTGCTAAGTATTTTCTCTTATGTCTGTAAAGCTTGTGAAGAACTTGACCATGAAGAGGCAGAGTAGTTTCCTGGACAAGCTTCCTTGTGCTTGTTCTGTTCTGAGCATCATTAAAGCCCTTGTTGAGACAAGCAGGCTCCATCACTTCTTCACCATTCAGATCTGTAGGAGCAAGACTGAACTGACATTAGTGAAGCTTCGACACGCAGTCACCTTCCCTTTATTTCTGCTCTTCCTCCTTTTTGGGTAATGAATCGGGGTGTCGTTAGCTGCCTGCCTTGTGTTCATCACTGTCAGTGCTGGCAGGGTAACAGATAACAGCAGAGATTCAAGGCCACCCAGGGAATGAAGCCTGACAGGACCTCATTTATCACTCCCCTTTTAGGGGGTCTCTGTGGTAGAGCTAGCATCAAAGCTGTAATCTAAGCTCACCAGGTCGCACAGGGGCCAGGCAGGATTGCTTCGCCAAAAAGCTACTTGAGCTGTCAAATTTGCTTTGTAAATGAAGTGGTTTTCAAGAGACAGTGTGTTTATAATTGTCATCCTGTATGTAGTCCTTCAATATTCAAGATCTGCTCTCCACGTGGCTCCTCTCATTTCTTACAGACAAATGGTATTTACGTCAGATAGAGAAAAGTAAGCCAGAAAATAAATTTCTTTGACCTTGGGCATATCTAAACATGATCTACATTAAAGGTATATCTTTGTACCCCAATGAATTTCACCTTCATTGAGCATTTCAATTATTAAGGCTAGGTAGATTGGCCAGATTTGAGAGTCACCTCTTCTTTTGCCTTTTTCTTCCTCCCAGTGAGTGTATCTTCATGGGTAACTTCCATCTATAAATGTCAACAACTTCCAAGTCTACTTCAGCAGTCAGCTGAGTTCTCCATTAGGCACGTCATGCAATATATCCAAATCTCTGCTTAGATGTTCTTCAGGTGCCTCAGAGTCATTATGTTCCAGACAGGATATATCATCTTTCTTCTAAACCAGTTCCCCAGCTTGTATTCTCAATTTCAGAAAAAACACTACCACACTACCTTCTAGCACGAAAAGGAGAGGCATCCTACTTTTTTTTTTTAAGATGGATTTTTCTTTTTTTTTTAAAATTTTTAATGTGAACTGAATGAAAGTTTTCAGGGCAGATCATCAGTTTTACATTCAACAAATCATATACTTTGTTTCATTACAATGGTTATAATCCCCTCCATGTATCATCAGTTAACAGTATTTCCCTCTATTCATTTTAGCTCCCTTTTTTAAAAAAACACTCAGGCATATATAATAATTTAAGCCACCAAAAGTCACAGTCTGTGTGTCTGCTTCCTGGCGGTCAGCTCTTAGTCCCTCTCTTTCTATGATTCTAGAGTTCTTAGCTGCTCCCTCTCTCCATGTCCCCATCTCTGCCTCTATCCCTGATATCGCTGCTTCTCTGGATGAGGTCCCACATTCTACTTGTGCTCTTCTCCCTTGATGGTCTTAGGGTCTTCTGTTTCTGGATTGTAAGATTAACTA
>NW_006408705.1:4240978-4254428 GCF_000296735.1 Chrysochloris asiatica
TGTAGCAATTTATCCTTGTTTCCTTTATCAAAAAAAATGTTTTTATGTTTTTTTTAAATCTTTCTCCAGTCAAGTTCTGATATTCAAGCCATTGAGGCTAGGTCAAATGGGTGCTATCTGCAAGTTTGGGTGTTCTACATCCTACATTCTTTGCTAGTCTTTATCCCCCTCTAAAAGTAGCTCTAGTAGTGTCCTGGTTTATGAGTTGGGCTGATAACCACAAGGTTAACAGTTGGAATTTACCAGCTGCTCTGCTGGAGAAAGATGCTTTCTACTTTGGTAAAGATTTACAACCTCATGAACCCTAAACAGGGTTGTTATGAGTTGGAACTGACTCAACAACACACAACTACAATCAACCACCATCCTCTTCTAAAATCCAATCAAAACCAAATTTTTTTGGACCCAACTCCTAAAGGTTTCCAATAACCATTCATCATTTCTGTCGCTTGTTTCACAGATTTTGGCAATCACTTCACTCTTCCTGCCTTGTTCCCTTTATACCACAATGAATTTTCCAGCGTATAGATCTGATAATGTCATTTTACTATTCAACGGTCATCAATGACTCATCTGATAATGTCACTTTATTCCTCAACAATCATCAATGACTTTCCCTAACCCTTTGGATAGATGCTTAAACATTTTATAATGGCATTCCAGGCTCTTTATAGTTTGGCCTCCATCTATCTGATCACTTTCATCTCCTGGACTCTCTTAGACTTTATGGTCTAGCAATACTAAATCACCTGAATGTTCTAGAATATGCCAATCCCTTAAATATCGCTAAACATTTTCACATGCTATTTCCTCTCCTAGGAATACCCTTTCAATGCATGTCTGCTCAGCAAATCCTACTCATTATTTAAATCTCAGCACAGGCACTATGCCATCTGTGAGAATTTCTTTGCCAATCCTTTGCTTTTTGTTAGAAACTTACTTTTCACATCCACCTTTCCGCTGTAACATAGATACCATTTATTGAATGCTTCAAATTGTCAGAAGCTATATTAGTTTCTTTGCATTTTTTTTGTATTGAATCCTCAAATCAGCCTAGTGGTAGATGTTAGTAGACTGACTATACAGATGATGAAACTGAGACACAGGGTGATTAGACAGTTTTCCAAAATCTTGTAAGTGGTGAAAATGGGCTTCAACTGCAAGTGTATGTGGCTTCAAGCTGCTGCTCTCTCCATGTTTTAAACTTTATCTGCGCACATCTTGAAAATCAAGCAGTGAATTTTCATTTTCCTAGTGCTAAGCTCGCTATTTGGTGCATACAAAATTTTCAATACATAGTTACTGAATATTTTCTCATAGTTATATAATACAAAATAACTCTATTTTTCACAACAATCCTAAATTGACATTCACATTATACAGTTGTGGAAACTAAAGTTTGAGCATTTAAATGTCTTTCCTAAGGTTTTATGGAGCCCTAGTGTGGAGCTGTAGAATATGCACTGGCCTGCTAGCTAAAAGGTCAGTGGTTCAATCCCACCATCCACTCCTTGGAAATCGTATATAGAATCACTATGGGTCAGAACATACTTAAGGGCAGATGTGGCACTGTAGGATAAACGTTGGACTGCAAGGTCATTTGAACAGCAAGGTCGGTGGTTCAAACCCTCTAGCTGCTCCTTAAAAATCCTATACAGGGTCGCTATGAGTTGGAATCAACTCAATGGCACTTAACAACAATAAGCCTCCTAAAAAGTGAGAGACTATATTTCTGTTTGCTAAAGCTATCAAGTTGTGGTGTTTCTGTCATAGTAATATTAGATGTTGTTAACAAGTGCTGTCGAGTCAATTCTGACCCATAGCCACCCTGTATAGGGTTTCCAAGGAGCAGCTGGTGAGTTTGAACCACCGACCTTGCAGTTCAAACGGCTTTGCAGTCTGGTGCATTAACTCACAGCATCACACCAAGACTCCTAGTAATCCTAGATAACTAAGACAATTCCTGACTGTCCCATTCCTACTAATCTACCTTTTACTCATTTAACAACAACACCAGCAGCTTCTTATAAAAGGCAAAATTAGTGCTTTCCCCTTTTGTAGCCTGGCTTCTTCGCAACACATTTGGTTGCCTGTCAATAAGTGCCTGTCAATTCTAGAATGACAAGAACAACATAAAGAAAGGAATCTAGAGAGATGAGGAGTCCTAGTGTGGCTCTGAGGGTTAATGTGCTGGACTACAAGGTTGGTTTGAACAGCAAGGTCAGCAGTTCAAGCTCACCAGCCACTCCTTGGAAACCCTATACAGGGTCGTTATGAGTTGGAATTGACTCGATGGCATTTAGCAACAACAACAAGAGAGATGAAGAGCACATGGATCAAATTTATGTACCTTACTGTGCCCTTCAAGGCTCTCTTTGGTTCGACTATCATCGTTCTACTCAATTTCTTTTATCGCAAATGTATGTATTTCTCCTTTTGTCTGGTCAGGGTGACCTCTTCACATTTCTGCTTACATATTATACTTACTGTTTCTGCTCTCTGATTTTATTCACACTCTTTCCACTGCCTGAAGTGTCCTCCTCTGCTGCTAAACCCAACTGAATCCACACATCTCTCAAGGACAAGCACAAGTTCTAGCTCCTCTACAAACTATTCCCCATAGCTCCATTCTGCTTGCCCTCACCAAACATAATGTTGGCTGTACCTTATATTTTTATCTTGGTTACATAATTTTATTACATTGCTCTATACTATCTTACATCTTGTAATTATTTCTTCATCCAAGTTTTATTCCCATGACCATTGCAAGCTCCTTGACAGGAGGCACCATGCTATATTTTTCTTTTATAGTCCACACCAAGCATAGCACAATTCTAGGCAAGCACTCAATAAATATTTATTGAATTAAATTCAATATGGCACAGACTACATTTAAACCTTCAAAAAATTCCTTTTAATAAATTATATAGGCCTAGACAAGAGGAGTATTGGCAGGAGCCACATAAATATATTCATTCTGGGCATGTACACATGAAATTGCTGTGTGTACACAAGACTGCTGTGGTGCAGGTTCTTGGATAAAGAGAAGTACGTAAACTGGGTTGTGGACACAAGGAAGACTGGTAGACTGTGGAGGAAGGGGACTAGTAGCTCCAGTGAGAGCATGGAATGAGAGCTCATAAACCAGAGATGCCTCCATAGCAGAGTCTGCAAAACACTTTTAGGTTTTAGCGTTATTAACAAAGCTAAATAATCTGACAGGGTGTTACTGTGTAGGCAGGAGATTTGCTGAACAAATATCTTGCTGGGTCAGCAAAATAATGCTGCTTTCAATTTCTGCACAGGTAGGAGGAAGAATTTTTGGAATTTTACTTATAAAAAACTTCTGTTTCTTTTGAATGCCTCCCCTGTCCCAATTCTCTTTGTCTTTCTTTCACAAACACATACGTGCAAATTCACAAATATACACATTTTCTCTTTCTGTGGGATAGTCTGCCCTAATATTTGGAATGGAATCCTGGTGTGGTGCTGTGGGATCAAGCACTAGACTGCAAGGTCGGTTTTAACCACAAGGTAGGTGGTTCAAACTCACTAGCTGCTCCTTGGAAACCCTGTATGGGGTCACTATGAGTTGGAAGCGACTCGATGGCACTCAACAACAGCAACAACATATTTGGAGTAATGGTAACCTTTGCAGATTCTTAAAAGATTTTGTGATTGCAGTGAAACCTTTGCGAGGTGGAACTCAATGGACTGTCTTGTTTTTCTGGATTTTGCATGTTTTCTACTTTTGACAGGGTAAAGTTTTATTACTTTTCTCTTACTTGATTGAATGGGAAATATCTGAAAAGTTTTCCTTTTCTGACAGGCTTCTCTGCCTTATACAGGTTCTGACTTTCACAACTTTTACTGAATTTTTATTTTTAACTTCCACATTGGCTTTAAATGTTTGGATCTATGGGAGAAGCTCATATGAGGCACTCTATTCATTACAGATAGAAACAAATTTAAGCTTAATGTTTAAACACAAAATGACATTAATTCAAGTAATTCAAAACAGTTGATGTGTCCCTGGAAATATTTTAATTGTTTTGATGTCTGGACATTTTTTCTCTTGGTCTCATTCCTGTGTTTGAGACCTCTGCACGATTGCCAGGAACACTTTCCTAAACAGTTTTGGTCAAATAGAAACATGATATTTCAGAAGAACAGATTACAATTAATTGAAAAGCCAAGGGGACTACCGTGTCCATTTCCTTGCTTTTTAGTAGAGATAAATTATAAAAAATTTCATTAAACTGGTTGAAATTGAAAATCCTTAAAAATCTTCAGGGAAAAACATGGCACCATCTCATTAGGAAATAGTTTCAGGTGTCCCATAAATGCAATCAAATCCTAAGAAAATGTTCTCCATTTGGTCTCTAGTCACTTGGAGCCACAGAGGAAAAAGGAAGGTCAGGAACAGGAAGGAAAAATGGAACATTAAGCTAATTGACTCCATAAGCAATTGCCTTCTTTTCTATGAGACCAGAAGAATCGATCAGCTACCATGATTGAACATTGCACCAAAGATTCTATAGAATAATCCTGATCAAGGATGGTAAAAATGTAGAAGCGAATTTCAAATTCTCATGTGTGATAGTTAAGGGTTTTTATCAACTTGACTGGGCCAGGATTCTCAGTGGTTTGGCAGTCACGAGGCTGTGTTGAGATTTGCTATGAGCTGCCAATCAATTGAAAGAGTTTCCATGGTGGGGGGTTTGGGGCTGGTGAGGGGTGTGGCCTATTGAACACTCAGGAAAACTTTGCATGCTTTTCTGTTGGGTCTGGATTCTGCATCTGGCTTGCCATCTGACCTCTGGTTCTTTTTACTGGAGCAGTGCCCTACTCTATTGCCTGCTGAGGATATCCTGGGAGTTGTCAGCAGCCAGCCATCTTGACTGCCCTGCCTGCCTGTCATTTGATCAGCAGATCTTGGTTCATAAGTCCTATGGCTATATGAATCTGCAGTCTCCAGTCTGACATTTGACCAGCGGACTTGGGACTTGCCCACCTCTACAGCTGTGTGAACCATTTCCTTGATATAAACTTCTCTTTATATGTACATACATAAGCTTCACTGGTTTTACTTCTCTAGAGAACCCAGCCTAAAGCATTATGGAATTCAGATTTTCTGGAACCACTGAGACTGGACAAACCCTTGAAACTATTGCCTAGAGATAATCTTTAAACCATAAACCAAAAATATCTGGTGAAGTCATTTTTAAACCAAACAATAGTTTAACTTAGTAAAGAAAGCCTGCTTTGAGCATTTGTGGTCTTTCAAAGATTCCAAAGAATGGAATCTAATCGATAGCAAGTACTCAAAAGGCTAAGGAGCTCTGGTAGCATAGTGGTTATGAATCGGCCTGTAAGCCGCAAGGTCAGCAGTTTGAAACTACCATCTGCTCTGTGGGAGAAAGATGAGGCTTTCTGCTCCCGTAAAGATTTACAACCTTAGAAACCCTGTTCAGGGTCGCTATGGGTTGGAACCGACTTGACGGCACTTAACAACAACAATACTCAAAAGGCTAAATAGGAAGCTTACAAGGCTGTGTGTTTGTGATACTGTGGCAGAAATAATTAAGAAAAGTTGTTGCACAACTTGAATAGTGTAATTATCATCACTGAATTGTACGTGTAGAAATTGTTGAATTGACATACATTTTACTTTTTATATTTTCAACAACACAATTAATTTTTAAAAAAGAAAAGAAAATGGTTTCCTTGACAAAATGTTTTTCCTTCATTCTCGCTCTTTATACTCATCTCTCTTCATCCTCATCCTTGGTGCTTCATTGTGCAACAATGATTTATTTCTACTTGGAAGATGCTAAGCTTCCGATGACACCAAGGAAATAGCTATATGGAATGTAACAGACACTCTGGTTGGCTGACCCATCCTTATCCACATACCTTCAGTTCTCAATTGGTTGTTGCCGCACAACACAGTTCTGGCCAATGAGATGTAAACAGAGCATATTGTGTGGGGCTTTCATAAATACTTTTATAAAGAAGGAATATTTAGTTTATATGTTCTTTTGCTCTGGCACCCTTCTTTCATCTTAAAATGTGAATTTGGAGCTGCATTAGTTTCCTAGGACTCCCATAACAAGGTAGCACAAACTGGGTGACTTAAAAAAAAACCCCAGAAATTTATTATCTCACAGTTCTGGAGGCTAGACGTATGAAGCCAAGGTAGGAACGTTAAACAGTTAGATCAGGGAAGAAAGGCTGGCCACATATCAGCCACCTGACGTGTCAGGAGAGTCTAGTAAAATGAAAGGTAGTTGAGGGGACGTCCCCATAATCAGACAGGTAGAGAAAAGACTGAGGTGATGTAATGGGAAAGTACTTCAAACCCAATAAGAAACAACAAATTACGGGCCTTAAATTATGATAGGAAAACATTGGGGTCCAGAGACCTGGAACCCGCCCCGGAGGAAAAACAGGATAAAAAGTGAAGCCAAGAACTCACTCAACACTCCCCTCACTCACTAGATCATAGCCCGTTCTCATCTTTACGAGAATGTCTATGCTTTAATAAACAATTTGCTTCCTTGAATTTCTATCTCTCTTGCTTCTTTCATGTGCATATTGTACCTTCTTGTTGTTCGTGCACTTGAGGTGGTTTGATGCAGTATAGAGTTTCCTAGGAATGACTGGTGAGTTTGAATCCCCGACCTGGTGGTTCAAATCTACTTTGCAGGTTAGTGCATTATCCCACAGAGCCACACCAAGTGCCTGTTGTTGTTGTTAAGTACTGTGGATTCGGTTCCGACTCATAGCGACCCTGTATAGAGTTTCCGAGGAGCAATGATGAACTTGAAATGCCAACCTTGCGGTTCAAACTGGCCTTGCTGTCCAGCGCATTAACCCTCAGTGCCACACCAGGACTCCTACACTGTACCAAATTTTCAGGGTAGAGTGGGACAAGACTAGGATGCCTCACATGCTCTGTGACAAGGCCATTCTTTGAACAAAGGGCCTAGGAGAAAATGCCTTCTTGTCTTTTTCTAGTTTCTGGTGATTCTTGGCATTCCTTAGTCTTTCTTCTGGTCTCTGCCTCATCTTTCCATATCTGTCTTGCTTCTGTGTCTCATGTCTTTTTATAAGGACACCATTCATATTAGATTAGGGATCACCCTACTTCATTTCTATGACCTCCTATTAACTTCATGAATAACATCTTCAAAGACCCTATTTTCAAACAAGATCATATGCTCCAGGGTAGGAATTCAACATATGTTTTTAGAGGACAGAATTTAAGCCATAATAGAGAAGTAGCAGATATCTGACAATCATGAGGTGGCCATCATGAAGAAAAAGATAGAAAGATGGAAAGTGAAAAGATATTTTCAAAGAAAATGAAAGATCTCCCCTCCTTCATAGACTGAGAAAAATCAACAACATCTTGTGATTTTGTACATTAATATGAACTGTGTTTGCCATAGACATGGCACAATGTCTAAATTATATTTGCGTTTTTTCTTCCTTATTGATTTAAAAATTTTTTTTTATTATATATATATTTTTTATGTACACATACCACATTGAAAATAGTAATACTTGTTTAAATGTCCAAACAGCACACTTTGAATGCCTGCCTCCTGCCCTTAGGCACACTGCCTTTCTCAGTCCTTGGTCCTATAGTCCTCGCTGCTCTGTCTTTCTATGCCATGGCCTCTGCCTCCATCTCTATTGTTACGGCTTTTCTGGCTAGGATACCTCACTCTTCTCATGCTTTTCCCTCTTGATGGTCCTAGGGTCCTCTGTTCCTGAAATGACAGATTAACTGCTACCCCTTTTAAATCACACCTCTTCTGCATTTCTGTACTAACTGTTTTGAGAGAGTCAAACTTTGGAACATTGGAGAATCGATAGCTTCACCTTCCTCTAATGAAAGTTGACTTTATGAAATTGGTGGGAACAGAGTCAAGAAGAGGCTGTTATTTGACCACTTGGTCTTTGAAAGTACCTTGGTTGAAAAGGCCACCATCTGATTTATTATTCTCTTGAAAATTGCAGTTATATTTGGAAAAATTTGTGATAAAATATTGGTAGAATGATAGGTTAGTTGAAGGGCAGCTAATGATATTCACAATATAGTGCTTGCCTCTTAGATATTCCTTGTAGTGATAAAGACAGATTAGGTGTGGTAGGCAGAGTAATGACACTCCCCACCCCCCCAATTGTCTGTGCCTTAATACCCAAACTTGTGAATATATTATTTACAATGGCAAAGGGAACTTTGCACATACAATTAGGTAAAAGATAATGAGATGGGAAGATTATCTTGATCATCTATGTGAGAAAATAAAAGAGAGACTGTAGTATCAGAATGAGAGAAAGAGATTAGACGATCCTATGCTTTGGGCTTTGAAGATGGAGGAAGGCAAGGACTACAGACAACTCTAGAAGGTGCCAAAGGCAAAGGAATAGATTCTTCCCTCGAGTCTCCAGAATGAACACAATCCAGCTGACATTTTGAGTTGAGCCTTGTAAAAATTATTTTGGATGTCTGAGCTCCAGAAATTACAGACAATAAATTTGTGTTGTTTCAAGACCCTATGTTTGCTGCTATTTATTACAGAAACAATAGGATAATAAGTAATTAGGTTTGCTTGTTTTCCTGTTGAAGCTCTTTATTTCACACAGCCTCAGATCATCTCCATCTTCTCCTTACTCCACCTTGTGCTTGCTAATCCTTTGTAATTTTAGAAAATGAAATAGAAATAGGTTGTTGTTAGTTGCTGTCAGGTCGGCTCTGACTCAGGTGACCTTATGTATAACAGGAGGAAATGTTGCCCGGTTTTATTCTGTTATATATAGAAATAGGCACTTACTTAATTTCCTGTCCTATGTGTAATTGCTCTCAGGTGCCTAGTAAATGCAGTCTTTTTCACACATGAAGATGGCACTACAGAGCCCATTAAGTCATCCTTCATCACCTTGCACTTAGCCACATTCTCTGTACTACCTATGCTTTGTCTTTCTCACTAGATAAAACGGATTTTTCTAATACATCACTTTTTATCGTGGCAGTTCCCTGATCAAGAATCTATATTAGCTCTCCATTTCCTAATAAATTGAGTCTCAGGTTTTCCTTTTCAACTTTCATAATCTGATCCTATTCTGGCTTTTCAACTTCAGTGTGAACTTTCTGTGTGATTGGGTCTCTCTCATTTTTATATCCCATCTGCATGGCATAACAAATCCACATTCTTAGACTGGTTGTACCTTATCTTCTTTTACTATATTTTTATTTTATTTTATTTTTAACATGGCATTATGTGCAATTTTCAAACACCAGCCATACATGTTGGTGGTGCTTATGTGTCGTGAAGTTAATTCTGACTCATAGCGACACTGCATAGGTTTTCTGAGGCTGTTAATCTTTATGGGAGCAGAAATCCTCATCTTTCTCTTGTGGAACAGCTGATAGTTTTGAATGGCTGACCTTGAAGCTAGCAGCCCAACTGGTAACCACTACACTACCGGAGATCTTTAGCCATACATTAAAAGTTACGGGTTATCTCTTCTACTTTAGACACTAGATTTCTACCATACTGAGAATGCCCCTCTCTTTTAATACTTCCTCCCTCCCAGATTATGATTCCTATGTATTTCCAAGGCAGAGCCTTGAGAAAAATATTTCTTTCTCTTAGATAATTCAAATCAAACCTAGTGAAAGTCAATCTTATTATCAAACATATCCATTTGGGTGTATTTTCAAACAAAGATGGTTTTCTATTTGACATATATTCTATTAGTAATGAAATAATTGTTTTTCTTTTACTACAAGTGGAGCTCTGTTAGCATAGTGGTTATGAATTGGGCTGCTAACCACAAAGTCAGCAGTTCAAAACTACCAGCTTTTCCACGGGAGAAGGATGAGGTGTTCTGCTCCCATAAAGATTTATAGCCTTTGAAACCCTGTACAGGGTCACTATGAGTCGGAACCAACTCCATGGCACATAACCACCACGGCTACCACAAGTGGAGAACTTAAAGCAGAAGTAACCATGAATACTGTAAAATGTTACCACTCCATACTTTTGGTTTTTGGAATTGTAGGTTTTGTGTCCTCATGTGGCACCGTAGAATAAACACTGGACTGCTAACTGCAAAGTTGGCAGTACAAATTCACTAGCCACTCTTTGAAACCCTATAAAGGGTTGTTGTGAGTTGGAACTGACTCCACAGCACACAACAACAACAACATGGTTCTTTTTGTAAGACTTTTGATTTTCAAAATTCTTTATAATGCGTATGTATTTCTTTGCAAAGAGGCATGGAAATAAATTCATGAAATCAGAGTAAGTGTAAAGAAATTATTTTAAAATTGGGGGACATGCAACCACTAATTTATATTTTGAAATAGTTAGGTGTGATATAGTTTTAGAATCTATGCTCTTAAAAGAGACTGATTTTTGAGTAAGTTCTTTATAAGGATCTAATGTAGTGTGAATCTTCGATAAATGTGAAATGATATCTACTTGATTCACTCCCTCAGCTGACATATTGGCACAGCTTCAAGACATTAAACCACTTTATGGGGAAACTTGATGGGTAAAAGTTATTGCCCCATTATCAGTGCAAGACACAGAATAAAATATCTTGCAGTTGGGCCCATGGGAATAAGTCCTTATAAAGCAAGAATAACTTTAAGGAGAGGAAACTAAAGTGACCAAAATGGACACTAAAGGTGTTGAAGGCTCACAGATATTACAGAATGATAAGATGAGGAAAAGCAAGATGATGTCTTATGGAACATGGGCCTTTTTGGCCAAAATTTTGTCATCTACTTTATCACCTCTGCTATCACTTTTCTAAATCAACAATTTCGTTTGGGCCACCTGCTCTAGTGATAAAGCTTTAAATAAGGATACAGAAATAACTGAGACAAATGTTAGAGTCATCCTATACCATAATATATTTTCACAATGCCTAACAGTCCTCCATTTAATCAAGAGATTGGCAGGACAGGGAACAAGTTGGTAATTTGCAGTTGGGATGTAATAAAAATGTTATAATTCATGGATGAAGCAACCAGACTCCATTATGTATTATGCGTTTAACTTGACTTATAACTCTTTCTGGAATTTAAACTGTCATATGTAACCATATGCGTTGACTTTTATAGTGAGTTAGTGTGTTGTTTGATGAAAATAAATATTGACATAAGTTACAAAATTTCTGACTCTATTCATTGCTTTCTATTTGGATACTAGAATTGTCTGAGTCTTCCAAAAACCCAAGAGTTTCTCTTTCCCCATAAGCTATGGCTGGGATCTTAGCTTTGGAAGGATTTTACTCTTTTGCAATACTTGACCTTGGCAGACAAGCCTAGCACAACGAAGCAAAGCAGATTATATGAAATGACCCCAGGTAACAGCAAAATAATGACACAAATATTGGAAATATGGGACCCGCAGTCCTTTTTCCCACATGTTGCCTGATTCTCCGACAAAGTGCCTCAAGCTCAGGATGTGCTCAGGTTTGCTGTGAAGGCATGTTGCAGCAATTCAGATGGTTGATTTTAATGCTGGTTTTAAAATGTGGGTGATGGTCTTGTAAGGATAAATTCAGTTCCTATGGTAGCTTGTGGGAGACTCTCAGCTTCTGAGACTTATGCCATTGATACTGAGAGAAATGAAATAATGACAATTGTAAGAGGAGTAATATAGTGAAGAATTTTATCAAATGAGTTGTATTTGAGCAGGCACACATTTTGCACTCATTAAGAAAAGTAAGGAACAGCTAATTGGCTTATTATGTACTCTTTAATTGGTTCAATGAACCCTCAGTTACAGTGTAAGGGAGTAAACATGGAATTCTGTTTTGGGATTTGGCTAGACCAGAGAGACCTTATGAAATTTCCCTACATAATAAAAATGATTAGATACATTGCCATTTAGCAAACATAATAAGGAAATTACCCATAATCTATTAAGAGCTGCCTAACTGTCCCGGCTGCGTGGTCAATGAGCCGGGATGAGTGTAAAACTCCCTGGGAATAAAGTTATCTGATGTGTGGGAGGGAACGACCTCCTTTAGGGCACCTGGTACCCTGAAGAGTGATTTAGTCTCTTGTCCTACAAGAAGCCATTTACCTTGCAGGGGTGACATTTTACTTATCCATGAGTTTCATCCCAGCTTCCACTGTTATCTACATACATAAAGGGGCACTTGTAGAAATTTGAGATAATTGCCTAGATCATATAGACTCCCTAAGACAATTTTTTTTCTTCAATTGCCTAGATATTTCAGTCAAATGGATTTTTGTCCTAAGTGATTTTTGGCTTAGATTTTCCATTTTACTTTGGATATGCAAATTTGACTATGACACAGGGTGGAAAAATGTTAAAGTTGTTAAAGAAAAAGATTTATTTATTTATATATTTTTTGAAGACGGGGCTGTTTAGGAGTGTCAATAACAACTCATACTATTTTAAAATAAAACTTGCTTGTGATATGCAACCCACTGATAATCAATGCATTTGTATCCTTTTACACTTATTATTTAAGTCCAGGTCTTAATACATAGGGCAGTCCTTATGGCTAACTATCTTAATGTTAAAGAAATGGAGTTAGATATTTTAAAGATCAGAGTCTGGTGGCTTCTCACAACCTCCGTTGCCTGTTCAAGGAGTCATCATCTCACACTTGGATTGTTGTAATTATCTCCATTTGCATCCTCACACTAGCTGTTGTGGTTCTATTTTCCACACAACAGGCAGATTGATCGTATTACTATACAAGCCAATTTTGCCATTTCTTTCTGAAAACCTCTCCAAAGGCTCTCCATCTCACTCATCAAAGTCTATAGTACTCACTGTAGCCAAAGACCCTGCGAGACTGGCCCCCAGCAACCTCTCAATCCTCTTTTGAATTCCTTACCACTGTTCTAACTGAAGTGTTGAGCCCTGGCCACATGAAGCACCCTCTCTCCTCAGGGCCTTTGTACTTGTGATTTCTTCTGCCTGGAATGTTCTTACCCCACTTTCTTCATGTCCTCCAGAATCTGCTCAAATGGCCTCTTATCAGAGAAGACTTCCATGACCATCCTACATAAAATGGTTGCAATACCCTCTGCAACTCTTACTCTCCCTTATTCTTCTACATTGATGTTATCATAACCTGATATTTTACGTATGCGGGTAAGTCAAATGTATTGCTACAAACTCATAGAAAACTTTATTAAACAAAATGACCAAAATGTGAAGCCATTGTTCCTTGATAATACCTTCATCTAGGTCTATGCATTTCTGAAGGCAGTGTTTTTTAGCTCTCTAACCCTTCCCCAAGGAGCTCTGGTAGCGTTGTTGTTGTTGTTGTCAGGTGCCATCGAGTCGGAACCGACTCATAGTGACCCCATGCACAGCAGAACGAAACAATGTCCAATCCTGGGCCAACCTCACTACCGCTGCCACACTTGATGCCATCA
>NW_006408705.1:4255208-4257331 GCF_000296735.1 Chrysochloris asiatica
CAAGCTCTGTTCAAA
Source organism: Chrysochloris asiatica (assembly GCF_000296735.1). Classification (NCBI taxonomy): domain Eukaryota; kingdom Metazoa; phylum Chordata; class Mammalia; order Afrosoricida; family Chrysochloridae; genus Chrysochloris; species Chrysochloris asiatica. Next base: position 4,255,224 of record NW_006408705.1, read on the forward strand.
CAACTGCTTCTTGGTACAGGTACAGATTTCTCAGAAGTACAATGAAGTGTTCCAGAATACTCATACTTCTCTATGTTGTCCATAGCTTGTCATGATCCACACAATCAAAAGCTTTTGTGTAGTCAATAAAGCATAGGTAAACATCTTTCTGATATTCTCTGCTTTCAGCCAAGATCCTTTGGACATCAGTAATGATATCTCTCATACCACGGCCTCTTCTGAATCCAGCTTGAACCTCTGGAAGTTCTCTGTCAATGTATGATTGTAGCCGTGTCTGTATTACCTTTAGCAAATCTTTACTCGCTTGAGATAGCAAAGAGATTGTCCAATGACTTCTGCATTCCATTGGGTCACCTCTCTTTGGAATGGGCACAAATATGGATCTCTTCCAGTCAGTTGGCCAGATAGTTGTCTTCTGGTAGCATAGTGGTTACGAATTGGGCTGTGAGCCGCAAGGTCAGCAGTTTGAAACTACCAGCTGTTTCGCTGGAGAAAGAGGAGGCTTTCTGCTCCTGTAAAGATTTCCAGCTTCAGAAACCCTGAACAGGGTCGCTATGAGTCGGACCGACTCCACTGCACATAACAACAACAACAACCCTTCCCCAAAGAATTCTAGGCTCTTCAACTTACACCACATCAAAACAGCAATTTTGACATTCTTGAAGGACTAAAATTCTGTTCATTTAAAATGTTCTTTTGGTTTTGGTAACAAAAAGAAGTCTAAAAAGGCAAGATCAGGGATGTCAGTGGGTGGGGGTAAGGTTTCTCAAAGTAATTCTGTTAGGATGGCTCTCACTACCCTTGAAGAATGAGCAGGTGTATTGTGAAGAAAAACAATTCTTCATGCAACTTTCTTGGCCTTTTTCTCACCAATGCAGTTTCAATTTTCTTAAAATTTCTTCCTAATAGTCCCAGTGATCGTCCTGTGTCTTTGAGAAAATCTATCAAGATTACATCTTTGGAATTACTCAAAACTGTCACCATAATATTCTGATCTGAATTGTCTGCCTTGAATTGAACTGGCCCAGCAGGTCCATTCACTAACAACTATCTTGATTGGACCTTTTTTTTTTTTTTTGGAAGGCATCATAATGATATTATTGTCAAGTGACTTGCTATTGAGTCAGTTCTGACTCATAGCAACCCTGTGTACAACAGAATGAAACACTGCCCAGTCTTGTGTCAGTTGCTGCTAAGCTTGAGCACATTGTTGCTGGCACTGCACCAAGACATCTCTTTGGGGGTCTACCTCTTTTTCTCTGTCCCTCCACATTACAAAGCATGATGTCCTTCTCAGGGGCCAGACCTTTCTGATAATATATCACAAGTATGAGGAACAAAGTCAGGCCATCTTGGCTTCTAAAGGGCATTATGATTGTACTTCATCCAACACAGATATTTTTGTTCTTCTAGCAGTCCATGGTACCTTTAATATTCTTCTTTAATATCGTAACCTAAATGCATCAATTCTTCTATGGTCTTCTTTATTCACTGCCCAACTTTCACATGCATATAAGGCTATTGAAAATACCATGGTTTGGGTCAGATACACTTTAAGCCTTAAATTGATATTTGTGCTCTTGAACATTTTAAAGAGGTCTTGTACAACAGATCCGCATAATGCAATAAAGAATTCATTTTATTTCTTGACTATTGTTTCCATGAGTATTGATACAAGCAAGAGAAATCTTTGAAAAGCTCAATCTTTTCTCCATTTATCTTGTTGTTATCTATTGGTCCAATTAAGAGGATTTTTGTTTTCTTTATATTGAAGTGCAACCCACACTGAAGACTGCAGTCTTTGATCTTCATCAGTATGGATTTTAAGTCTTCTTCAATTTTAGCAAGCAAGGTTGTATTATAACCAAAAAACATTTCAATTTGTATTCCATCAATTCCTGGAGCATTGTACAGTGCACATAGGACTTCATCCTTCAGTACCCTTGGCTCTTGATCATATGCTATTGTTGTTGCCAGGTGCCATTGAGTTTGAGCCGACTCATAGCGACCCCATGCACAGCAGAATGAAACAATGTCCGATCCTGGGCCAACCTCACTACCGCTGCCACACTTGACACCATCAATAATGCCACCTGGCTGATCCATCT
>NW_006408705.1:4258931-4260209 GCF_000296735.1 Chrysochloris asiatica
GTGCATCTCACCTCACTTCATATCAGCTGGATGCCTCATTTGCCACTCCGGTCCTCTGTGGCATGTCATTGTCTCTGGGCTTAGCAGTCCCTGTGTCCCACCATACTGCTGGCCATCCAGATCTCCACACAGGTTCATGGTGGTCTATTGAATGTGGTTGGGCTTAGCTAGCAACTTCAGTGCTGTTTCTTCACTCCATCCCTTATAGGTGACCAACGAGGTCATCAGCCAGACCACATTCCCGCTCATGCATTCCCCTTGAGTCCCTTGCCTCTGTGGCTCCCGGGTGAACAGCCCACTTGTTCCTGCAATAATCAACCAGACTGCCATTATTGTTTTGGATTTTTCCTGCTAGTCTTTCTCTCATGAAGCATCCTCTGCTCTTCCAACTGCTCCAGACTTGTCTACTCGTCCTATCCAGTGGAAATCCCCTATCTCAGTGAGCTCTGGATGGGGTTCTGGATTCCACCAGTGGTCTTGTGCAATGTAAAGGCTCCACAGGAAGCCTCTTTCACTGGGCAACTTCTAGCCCCCTTTAAGGTATTCCAATCAGTTATAGGCTGAAGATGGACTTACAAGCTTTCTGTAGTGATGATTCTTGCTATTCCTTTCTCTCCACCTCAAGTGTCTATTTTACAATAGTAGGTAAGGGAAACCAAGATTCAAAAGACAGCCAAGCATCTTAGCACTATTCCCCTCTTTTACCCCTTCAAACCATACCTCAATCCCTGTATCCCCGAGCCCTGTTGTTCCAAGGTTGTGCATACATCATCATTTACCTCTGTCCTACTTAGCCCACATGAACCTGCCTAACTGTTCTCCCATCATCCTTGTTCTTCCATTCCCCTCTCCCTTCTTGTGTATTGCCCTCTAGACCCCCTTCATACCCAAGCTATCCTGTGTCTATTCCTTACCCTGTGCTCTGTCTTCCCCTCCCTCCCTCCCCTCCTCCTGGTGATCAGCAAATATATATATATACTTTTTGTTTCTCCTTTTAGTGTGGGTTCTTTTTCTTATTCTTTTACAATAATGGTCCTATGGAGTATTTCTTCTTTTGTGACTGATTAATTTCACTTGGTATAATGTCCTCAAGGTTCATCCATGTTATACGGTGACTTACAGCTTCCTTGTTGTTCTTCAAGGTAGCATAGTATTCCATTGTGTGTATGTACCAAAGTTTGTTGATCCATTCTTCAATTGATGGGCACTTAGGCTGTCTCCATCTTTTTGCTATTGTAGATAGTGCTGCTATGAACATTGGTGTGCATATATCTACTC
>NW_006408705.1:4261575-4265883 GCF_000296735.1 Chrysochloris asiatica
CCTTCCTGGGTTATGTTTGGCTTCTTGAATGCTTATCTTCTCATCTTTCAAAATGTTAGGGAAATTTTTTCTCAGAAGCTCTTCAACTATTTCTTCTGTGTACTTCTCTGCTTCTTCCTGTACCGGAATGCCAATAATTTTTAAGTTGTTTCTCTTCATGTTATCCAGCATGAATCTTAGACTTTATTCAGATTTTTGTTTCCTTTTTCCAGCTTGATTTTCTATCTCAGCAGTATTGAGAGATATGCCTTCCAGTTTGTTAGTTCTGGCTTCCATCTCTTCTATTCTAATCCTTTTCCCTTTCAGTGTATTGCCCATTTCTGATATTTTATTATTAACATCTGGACCTGTTTTTGCAGGTTTTGAATTGTTTCCAATACTGTATCAATCTTATTTGATTGCTCTTGTAATTCTTTCCTGACTTCTTCCTTGTTTTCCTCCACCCTTTCTCAGAGCATTTGAATTTGTTTGCATATCATATTTCTGAATTCCTTCTCTGGCAAATCCAAAACCTGCTCTTCCTCTTCTGCGGAGCCTTATTCTGCCTCCAGTGCATTTGTGTCAGTTGCTCTTTTCTGTTTTTGGACATGTTGAGATCATTTGTTGTGTTTGATATCTTTTGTTTGTCTTTTCCAGTAGTTATGTGGGTTTTTTAAATGCTTAAATGGATGTTTGTTGCTGTGTTATTAAGCTTACTGGGTGTCTCCTGGTGGATATGATCAAGATAAGATAGGCTTCCCTTTTCACATGTAATGTTTAGCAGCTGTTATTGACTCTTGTCTCAATGGTAGACTATTATGAAGGATGCTTGTAGCTTGGATATATGGCCATGATTGCTGTCTCTCCTTGGGTAACGTAGGGAGAAAAAATTCCCACCTCCACGAAAAATATGTGATCAAAGGGACCAAAATCAGAAGCAATATAAAAGCAGAGACAAAAACCACCATTTTGAAACAAAAAAAAACTATGGCTGACTGGCCAGTCACCTTGCTACAAAGGTAGTGTGTGTTCACTGTAGAAGCCTCCAGCAGTGGGTGGGGGTGTCCACTTGCTCAGGTTCCTCTTCTAGTCACCACCATTAAGGTGAACAGATAGATATTGAGAAGTTAATGGGAGAAAGATTGTCCATTATTTTTATCTCTGAAGTCAGTTAGGTATCTGTGTGTGCACAGTGTAATACTCGAAATAGTTGCGTCCTTTTATATTGGGTCTTTTCAACCCATAGAACAATCAAAATTGCTCTATGGTTTGTCTGTCAGGCCTGATAGTCCTGAGTAAAGGGTCCTGCACAAGTTACTTTTAGGGCTGTGACCTCGAAGCTGACGTCATAAGTAGTCTCCAAGCTCTTTCTCTCTGTATCATGGGAAAACTGTGGGGTCAGCACTGGCCTTTATTTTTTGGGGGAGGGTTGTGTACTCTCCCTCCTGAAGCCATCCAGGCTGGGCAAAGAAGGCACTACAGGGAATAAGAGGCAAAAATGTGTAGAAGCCCCTACACCTCCTTTTGCAAATGTCACTGCACTGCTTTTAGCACTGGTTCCCTCAGCTGGTCTGGCTGTAGCCCCACCCTCTTAACTCCAGCCAGGCAGGGTAGCTGTAGAGGGAGTCCCATCTCCAGTGATTCCTAACTCGCAGTATTTTCCTTCATATTGTGATTTTTTCACTTGCATGTGTGGGAAACTGACGTCCTGGACCTTTTGGTAGATCCAGAGCTCTGGTGTTGTTCATGAGTGTAGCTTCTCTGGGTTTTCAATTCCTCCCCCATGGAGCCTTTCCTACCTGGCTGTCTCTGCAGGAGCCCAAACTGGAACTCTCTCCTGTATAATGTTCTTGATGTCATCCCACAACTCTTGTGGTTTCAGTCATTAGTGTTCAATGCATCAAATCTCTTCTAGAACTTATCTTTAAATTTAGGTGGAACATGTTCAAGGTCCTGGTGTGGTGTTGTGGGTTAATGCACCAGACTACAAAAGTTGCATTGAACCATAAGGTTGGTGGTTCAAGCTTACTAGTCACTCCTTGGAAACTCTATACAGTATCGTTATAGGTCAGAACTGACTCGATGGCACTTCACAGCTATAACATGTTCAAGATCATGTCTTGGTTTTTAATATACTTGTTTTAATTTTCTTCAGCTTTAGCCTGAACTTGCATATGAACAATTGATGGTCTGGTCTACTGTCTGACCCTGGCCTTGTTTTGACTGATAATTTGGAGATTTTCCATAATCTCTTTTCATAGATGTAGCCAATTTGATATCTGAGTATTCTGTCTGGTAAAGTCCATGTGTCTTTTATATTGTTAAAAAAGGTATTTATAGTAAAGAAGTCATTGGTCTTGCAAAATTCTATCATTTGATCTCCAACATAATTTCTATCACCAACACCATATTTTCCAGTTACTGACCCGTCTTTGTTTCCAACCTTTGCATTACAACCACCAGCATTAATCAATAATATTGATTGTGTGCTTGATCAATTTCAGACTGAAGAAGTTGGTAGAATTCTTTAATTTCTTCATTACTTGCTTTAGAGAGTGGTGCATAAATTTGAATAACAGTGTTATTAACTGGTATTCCTTATTGTTGTTGTTGTTAAGTGCCTTTGAGTCAGTTCTGACCCTATATACGGTTTCTGAAGAGTGACTGGTGAGTTTGAACCACCTACCTTGAGGTTCAAACTGACCTTGAGGTCAAGTTCTTATGCTATGGTACCACACCAGGACTTCCTTGTAGGCATATGGATATTGTCCTTTCACCAATAGCATTGTACTTAAAGATAGACCTTGAAATGTTCTTTTTGATGATGAATACAACGCCATTGCTCTTTAGTTTGTCATTTCCAGCATAGTAAACTATGTGATTGTAAGATACAAAATGGTCAATACCAGTCCATTTAAGCTCACTAATGCCTGTTGTTAATTTGTTAATGTTGTTAGATGCTATTGAATTGGTACGACTCATAGAGACCCTATGCACAACAGAACGAAACAAGGTCTGGACCTGCACCAACCTAACAATCCTTGCTACATTTGAGCCCATTGCTGCTACCACTTTGCCCATCCATAAAATTGGAATATTCCTCTTTTTATCTGACTCTCCACTCTACCCAACATGATATCCTTCTGATAGTATATCTAAAGTGTGAGAAATGAAGTCTGCCCATTCTAGATTCTAAGGAGCATTTTGGCTTACTTCTTCCAACACAGATTAGTTTGTTTTTTTGGTAGTCCATGATACTTTTAATATTCTCCTCCATTACCATAACTCAAATGCATCATTTCTTATACTGTCTTCCTTATTAACTGTCCAACTTTCACATGCATATAAGGTTACTGAAAATACTATGGCTTGGGTCAGGCACACCTTAGTCCTCAAATTGACATCTTTGCTCTTCAACACTTTAAAAAGGTCTTGTGTAGCAGATATGACTAAGGCAACACATTTGATTTCTTGACTGCTACTTCCATGAGTGGTGATGATTGATCCTAGCAAAATGTAATCTCTAACAACTTCAATCATTTTTCCATTGATAAGAATGTTGTTTATTGGTCCATTGGTGAGGATTCTTGTTTTCTTTACATTGAGGTGCAACCCATACCAAAAGTGTGACCTTTGATCTTCATTATGAAGTAATTTAAGTCCTCTGCACTTTCAGCCAGCAAGCTTGTATCATCTGTACATCACAGGTTGTTAATGAGTCTTCTTCAATCCTGATGCTATGTTTTTCTTCATATAATCCAACTTCTCAGATTATTTGCTCAGCACATAGATAGAATAAGTACTGTGAAAGAATACAACCCTGGAGCACGCTTTTCCTAATTTTAGACCACTCAATATTCCCTTGTTCTGTTCAAACAACTGCCTCATGGTCTATGCACAGTTTCCTAGATTTATGCATTTAGTGTTCCGGAATACTCATATTTTACGATGCTGTTCATAGCTTGTCATGATTCACGCAATCAAAAGCCTTTGAATAGGAGAACAAACAAGATGGCAGATTGGGTGGAAGTGCAGCAAGGAGCTCCATCAGCAACAACTCAGAATACAGAACCAAGCAGGCTTAGGGAATGGTCCCAGCACTCTGAACCACATATAAAGTAATATTTAGAAGGTTGGAAGGCATACAGCTGGGGGAATTTGTAGCAGAAGCAAGAAATCCACAGGTTTCTAATTCAAGATGCTCAGCTGCTCCAGGACCCACCATCTTGGGTGAGACCAAGTGGGGAAAGGATCAGAGCAGTCACACACACCTGACAGAACCATGGAGATAAAGATGTGGACATTCTTTTCTTTTGGTATCTGTTAATT
>NW_006408705.1:4272423-4281467 GCF_000296735.1 Chrysochloris asiatica
TGCTATTGGGCCACCTCTCTTTGGAATGGGCACAGATATGTATCTCTTTCAGTCAGTTAGCCAGGTGGTTGGTCTCCAAATTTCTTGGCATAGATAAGTGTGTGCCTCCAGTGCCACAGCAATTTGTTGAAAGTCTTTAATTTGTATTTCATCAATTTCTGGTGCCTTGTTCTTTGCTGATGACTTGAATGAACCTTGGGCTTCTTCCTTCATTATCATTGGCTATTGATCATATGCCGTCTCTTGAACATCAAATATTTCTTTTTGGTACATTGACTCTGTATTCCTTCCATCTTCTTTTGATGCTCTCTGCATCATTCAATATTTTGCCCCTAGAATCCTTCAATATTTCAAGTCAAGGCTTTTTCTTCAGTGCTTTCAGCTTGAGAAATGCTGAGCATGTGCTCCCCTTTTGATTTTCTAATTCCAGGTAGTTGCACATTTCATTGTAAGATTTAAAATTTTCTTCTTGAGCTGACAGTTGAAATGTTCTACTTTCTCCTCATTTCTTCCATTTGTTTTAGAATCTGTATACTAGAGAGCAATTTCTGAGTCTCTTCTGACATCTATTTTGGTCTTTTCCTTCTTTCTTGTCTTCTTACTGACCTTTTACTTTCTTCCTGTATAATATTCTTAATGTCATCCTACGACTCTTATGGTCTTTGATCTTTAGTGTCTAATGCATCAAATTTGTTCTTCAAATGGTCTTTAAATTCAGGTAAGATATATTTGAGGTCATATCTTTGTTTTTGTGGACTCATTTTAATTTTCTTTATCTTTGGCCTGAACTTGCATATGAACAATTGATGGTCTGTTCACAGTCTACTTGTCTTGTTTCGGCTTATGATATGGAGATTTCCCACCTTTTCGTTCCATAGATGCAGTCAATTTGATTTTTGGTATTCCATCTGGTGACGTCCATGTGTTTAGTCATCTTTTATGTTGTTTAAGAATGGTATTTGCAATAAAGAAGTCACTGGTCTTGCAAAATTCTATCATGCGATATCTAGCATTGTTTCTATACCAAGTCTGTATTTTCCAACTATTGAACTTTCCTCTTTGTTTCCAACCTTTGCATTCTAGTTGCCAGTAATTATTAATACATCTTGATTGCATGTTTGATGAATTCCAGACCTAAGAAGTTGGTAGATTTCTTCAATGTCATCAACACTGGCTTTATTTGTTTGTGCATACATTTGAATAATAGTGATATCAAGTGATCTTCTCTGTGGTGGTGATGGTGGTGGTGGTGATGATGTGCTGTGGAGTTGGTTCCACCTCATAGTGACCCTGTACAAGGTTTCTGAGGCTATAAATCTTTACGGGAGCAGAAAGCCTCATTTTTCACCCATGGAAGAGTTGGTAGTTTAAAACTGCTGACCCTGAGGTTAGCAGCCCGATTCATAACCACTATACTACCGGAACTCCTTATGGATATTATTTTATAACAGACAGCACTGTACTTCAAGACACAATTTGATATGCTCTTTTTGATGAGAAATGGAACACCAGTTTTCTTCAATTTGTCATCCCCTGCATAGTAAACCGTGTGATTTTCAGAATTAAAAGGGCCAATACCAGTACATTTCAGCTCACTAATACCTAGGATATCGATGTTTGTGCATTCCATTTCATTTTTGACAATTTCCAATTTTCTGAGAATCATACTTTGTACATTCCATATTCTGATTATTAAAGGATGCTCATAGCTGTTTCTCTTCATTTTGAGTTGTGCTCCATCAGCAAATGAAGATCTCAAAGGCCTTACTCTGTGTCATCACTGTCAACTCTATTCTGAGGAGGCAGCTCTTCCCCAGTCATATTTTGAGTGCCTTCAATCTGAGGGGCTCCTCTTCCAGCACTGTATAGGAAAATATTCTGGTGCTTTTTATCACATTTCAATATTCAATATTCTGCTGCTGACAATGTCCCACTATATTCATAAGCCTTTCAATGACTAAATATTTGGAAGTAGTCTGTCTTTCTTTCTCAGCTGAAATCTGTCCACTGTGGGTGACCATGCTGGTATTTCTAATACCCATGGCATAGCTTGAAGACTCATAGCAACACACAAGCCACCACAGTACGACAAAATGACAGACAAGTGGTGGCACTAATGCCTAGAATATTGATATTTATGCATTTCATTTCATTTTTGACAACTTCAATTTTCCTAGATTCGTACATTCCATGTTCCTTTTATTAATGAATGTTTGCAACTGTTTTTCTTAATCTTGAGTTGTGTCCCATCAGCAAATGAAGGGCCTGAAGGCTTACTCCATTTGTGTCATCATGGTCAATTTTATTTGGAGGAGGCAGCTCTTCCCCAGTTTTATACTGGTGCTATGTATTATGTTTCTCATATTCAATATTCTGCTGCTATCAGTTAGTGTTTCACTGCTATTCATAAGGTTTTCAATGGCTAAACATTTGGAAGTAGTCTGCCACTACTGCTTCTGAGTCTGGAATTTGTCCACCATGGGTGACCCTGCTGGCATTTGAAATACTAGTGGCATAGCTTCCAGCATTGCAGCAACATGCAAGTCACCACAGTGTGCCAACTGACAGACGAATGGTGGATAATGATATTAAGATGCATGTATTATCGAGAGAACTTGTAGTCACTTACTGATCCCAATCATGTTTAAACACATTTTGTTTGGAATAAACTCATACATGTATGAACTAGAACCCTATTAGCAATATGAGGTAGTTTCAAAAAGTTCATGGAAAAATAGAAATAAAAGGCAATTAAATTTTTCTGAAAACTTTTTGATGCCTCCTTGTGCTTTTTCAATTACCTTTGTACTTATTTATTTTTAATTCTAGGTTCTTCTTTGTCTCTAAACAGATGTATCAGGCAGAAATGTTACATTTTTGGTCTACTTCTCATGGCAGATTTTAAGTTCCAAGATTACTACCACAAAATCTTCCACCCTACATAATCTCTTTTGAATGCAGCAATGAGAAACAAGTGGGGTGTGTGTTCATGTGTCTATATTTCTTCCCCGGGTATCTTTGGTTGTTGTTGTCAAGTGCCGTGGAGTTGATTCTGACTCATAATCACCCTATATAGGGTTTTCCAGGAGTGGCTGGTGGATTTGAACTACCTACCTTTTGGTTAACAGTTCAGTGCTTATGCTATAGGGTCACATCAGGAATCTTTGTAGGTCTGTACAATTGGCAGAAGTAATACTATGTGACTTTCCAGTTTCTGGGGATACTCATTTTTGGAACCCAGCCATCATACTGTGAGAAAACTCAGGCTCTATTAAGAGTCTGCATTTAATTGTTCCAGTGAAAAGATTGAAGAAGTCTTTCTGATAACTTCAGGTCTTACTCACCATTTGACTACAACTCTACCAATGATCCCACGAATCAATTGTCTGGGTAAGCTTAGTCAACTCCCAGAGCCATGAAACAGAACAATAAAATTATTTTTTCCCCAGTTCATACATGCAAGGGTTTATTCCAAACAAAACATGTTTAAACATGTCTCTGCAATCAGTGGATGGCTGCAGACAAATTCTCTCAATAATTGTAATAATGAGCCTTAGTCTCATTAAACAAAACTCCTAACTCACTGTTATTGAGTTGATTCTGACTCATAGTGTTTCTGAGACTGTAAATCTTTATTATTACTATTCCAAATGAGTACATCTTACTAGTGTTGTTACAGATTGTTACAGGTTATTGTTTTTTAAATCACTAAATTCTAGGATGATTCATTTAGTAGCAACAGCCAACTAGAACACTGCTATGTCCCTTGGGTCTAGGATAGTTCTCAGTACATACTTCTTTAATATATATTTTCTCAATATATAAATGATGCAGAACTCTGAAGTAAAAAGTATACTGGTGTCTTAATGGTAACTTCTTTCATCCTTTCCTAATTGAATGAAACTATAGCTAATTCTTGATTAAGTTATATAAATATTATATAGGTCCCTGTTTATTTAGAAATTTCAGTTTCATTTTGTGTTTTACTCTTGTTCTAAAAATCCTGAATAAAGGAAGATAAGCTCAAGCCGATTCTTAAATGAATGGCATTTTCTAGGCTTTTGCTTTAATATTTGGTCATTTTCTTACTTGTTAACATCCTCACTAGAAAGAACACAGATGCTGAGAATAGACTATAAGTCCATTTAAGGAATGTTAGTAAGTCTAGAAAAAGACTTTGATGATTGAGAGTCTGAGGTTGATATTGTTTATTGCCTTTATCCTTGCTATATTTCTTCCCAGTTGTAATGATGAATCAATCATCACTCACATTTCATATGTTTACACAGTAGTATTTCAAATGAAAGCAAGAAGCCAAGCTAAGCAAAAAAAAAAAAAAAAAAAAAAAAAAAAAAATCCAAACTAGTTTTCAAAGTCACCATAACTCACAAGAAGTAAAGTTGTTTTAAAATGGACTCATTTCTCAATAAGAAAGGCCCATTACATCTGGAACTGTACTGCTTTCCTCTTCACTACCCAGTGTCAAAGCAATGGGGTGCTTTAGGGAATGACCCTTAAAAATGTCACCTATCCTAAACCTTAAAAGTCAATCGACCCAATTCAACCACTGGGCTTTTGATGTGAAGGAGTCAAGATACTGCCTTGTCACAGTTTCAAAGAGGTCCTGAGAATGACATTTCTTTTTGCATTCTTTGATTTAGGGTTGCTTGCCTTTTGGCAGAACTCTGTAGCTTGACAGACAGCTTTTCTGTTACCCATCTGGCTATTCAAGCATGCAACTTAAGTCTTACTGAGATGTTAGGGAGAAGGCCAGGGTTGACTGTGGTTCTTTTTTCCTTTGGAAACATGCAGAAGCAATATCAGAAATGATTGTCTCATGTAAGGTATTGTCCTGAAATGTATAAATCACCCACCTGCACTGGCTCATAAAAGAAAACTGAACACTGAGACATACCTCATAGTAAGGGAACAGTCTTATAATGAATGCTTTTCAAATCTCCTGCTACTCTCTAGTCTCCAGCTTGGGGCAGAGAAGAGTATCTTCAGGCAACAGTTTTATGAGAGCTTCATTTCCCTTAGTCTCTCTTTAATCTTGATCATCTTCTTTTTTATTTCTAGGGGCTGACAGCAAATTTGCAAAACAGCATGAATAATAAAATCACATTCGAAATTTAGTTTGGGGCTGCTGCAGAAAATAAGGAGTCAGAATTTAAGACATGGGCCCAGATACTGTGTACATTCTTGCACAAGATACTTTCACATACTGTCTATGATGATGCAGCCTTCTAGGCTCCAGATGAAATGGAAAAAAGGTGATATATTTGGAAAGCAAGGTAGTCTCTTTTAGTTAATATTCAGTTTAGCATTTAAAATCATCTAAAACTATTTGTTCAATAAACGAATTATCCAATTATTTGAAATTTCATGTAAGTAATTGGGAGTATAAAAAAAGGTAAAAATCTGATTTATTCCCTCAGGAAAGGGACCTACCAATCTTGTCACTAAACTGATCTTGGATGTGGAATTATAATAAAAGGAAGAGGAACCCATGTGGTTTGAATCAAATTGCCTTAAAAAAAAATATGCTGATGTCTTTAACTTGTGACTGTGAATCTGTTTGGAAACAGGAACTTTGAAGAAGCTATCAATTAACATAACTGTTAACCCTATTGTTTGATAATACTGAAGAAAATGAGCCCTAATCCAATATGATTGGCATCCTTATAGTAGAGGAGAAGATGCACAATAACAGAGAACAAAGGAAGGATGTCATGTGACACTGCAGCCAAGGAGCACCTGGAAATACCAGAAGCTAAGAGAAAGGCATGGAACAGATTCTTCAAGAAATCAACATGGCCAACACTGGATTTCAGGCTCCCAGCCTTCAGAACTGTGAACCAGTAAATTTTGTTTCTTACAAGTTATTGAGTCTTTGTTATTTTTTTAGGGTAGTCCGTAAAACTAATACACCATGCAGTTCCAAGTAAGATACTGGAATCTACAGTCTACCATTGAACTGCAGGAAGAAGCGAGAAGAACTTTCTCACTGGAGTCAACATATAGGTCCCATCAAGGGGATAAAAATTATACCAAGCACTGCTAATGGCTGAAAATCCCTTTCTGATCCAGTGATGTTTTCGCCACTTGGAGGTAAAAATACCAGCGTTAGGGAATTCTCCAGTGACATTCATTATCACTTGAAATTGAGACTTGAAGATTCAAAATTTTGAAGGAGATTATTTGCTTCACAAAAGAAATGTCAATTGATTAGCCTACCACAAGATGATATTTATTTTTTGAGTTGAAACAAGAAATGACATTTATTGACTATATACTAGGCTTAACACTTTGCATGTTTTATCTCACTTAATTTCCACAGAGAAGTGAGATTATTGTATTTATCTATGTTAATCTCCACAGAGGTGAGTATCATTAACTTTATTTTACAGATGTAGAATATGACGTTCAAAGAAATTAAGTAACTTGCCTAAGGTCACTTATAGTTGTTCACTAGTCAGTAAGTGAGTGAAAGTAGGAGTTGAACTCAAAGATTTGAACTAATCAGATTCCAAGGACTCTGATTTCCCCCTCACTTTAGTGATGGAAACAATGTCATTGTCAGATTCTAGAATAATAGCCTATTAAGTATTCCTGGAGTCCTGACTCAGCACTATAGGATAAGCACTGGACTGCTAACAAAATTGGCAGTTCAAATACATAATTCACTCCTTGGAAGGCCTATCCAGGGTTGCTATGTCAGAACTGACTTGACAGCACTTAATAACAACAGCCACTGAATGCCACCACTTGTCTGCCAGTTTGCTATATCATCCACTGAGGATAGGTTTCAATGGAGCTTCCAGACTCAACCACACTAGGAAGAAGGAGACGAATCACTTCTGATTGTTTAGCCACTGAAAATATTATGATTAACAGAGGGATATTGCAACTTCAGGTTGAAACTGAAGAAAATTAAAACAAGTCCATGAGAGCCAAAAATATGATCTTGAATATATCCTACCTGAATTTAGAGACCCACTCAATAACAAATTTGATGCATTAGACACCAATGACTGAAGATCAGAAGTGTTGTAGGATGACATCAAGAATATCACACATGAAGAAGAAAAAAAAACCCACACCATTAAAAATACAGGAAAGGAAAAAAAAGACCAAAGTGGATTTCAGAGAGACTAAAACTTGCTCTTGAGGGTAGAGAAGCTAAAGCAATTGGAAGAAACCAGGAAGTAAAAGCTGAACAGAAAATTTCAAAGGGCAGCTCGAGAAACAAAGTAAAATGTGAAATGTGCAAAGACTTGGAATTAGAAAGCAAAAACAGAAGAACATGTTCAGCATTTATAATGCTGAAAGAACTGAAGAAAACATTCAAGCCTCTGGTTGTAGTATTGAAGGATTCTATGGGCAAAGAAACAAACAAAATGGAGTCCTGGTGTGGCTCTGTAGGATCAGCTCTTGCTAATCCTACATGTTCCGCATTCAAAAACCCACCATCCATTGTTTGGAAACCTTATACAGGGAGGCTAGGATAGGAAGTGACTTGATAGTACTTAATAGCAATAACATGGGCAAAATATTGAATGATGCTGAAAGCATTAAAAGAAGATGAAACAGAGTCACTGTATCAAAACAATTGGTTGATGCTCAGACACTTAAAGAGGTTGATAAAGAACCTATGGTTCTGAAGGTAGAAATCCAAGCTGCACAGAAGGTATTGGTGTAAAGCAAGGCTCCAGGAACTGAGAGAATATAAATTGATGTGTTTCAACAAATTGATGCAGCACTGGTGGTGCTCACTCATCTATATCAAGAAACTTGGTAGACAGATACCTGGACAACAGATTGAAAACGATCCAATATCTGTGCCTATTCCAAAGAATGGTGACCCAACAGAATATGGAAATCATGGAGCAATATCCTTAATATTACATGCAAGTAAAATTTTGCTGAAGGTAATTAAAAAGTGGATGCAGTAGTACATTGATAGGGAGCTGGCAGAAATTCAAGCTGGATTCAGAAAAGGACATGAAACAAGTGATATCATTACTGATGTCAGATGACAGAAAGATGTTTAACTGTGCTTTATTGACTACACAAAGACTTTCGATTGTGTGGATCATGACAAGCTATGGACAATGTTGTGGAAGATGAGTATTCCAGAACACTTAATTGGGCTCATAAGGAACCTGTACATAGATCAAGAGGCAGTAGTGTGAATAGAACAAGGGAACACTGAATGGTTTAAAATTAGGAAAGGTGTACGCCGAGGTTGTATTCTTTCACTATGCTTATTCTATCTTTATGCTGAGCAAATAATCTGAGAAGATGGATTACATGAAGAAAAATGTGGCATCAGAATTGGAGGAAGATTCGTTAACAACCTGTGATATATAGATAATACAGCCTTGCTTGCTGAAAGTGAAGAGGACTTAAAATACTTACTGATGAAGATCAAAGACCATAGCCTTCAGCATGGGTTGCATCTCAATGTAAAGAAAACAGAAATCCTCACCTCTGGACCAATACACAGTATTCTTATCAATGGAGAAAAGATTGAAGTTGTCAAAGACTTCATTTTGCTAGTATCAACCATCAACACTCAGGAAAACAGCAGTCAAGAAATTAAACAATGTATTGCATTAGGCAAATCTGCTGCACAAGACCTCTTTAAAGTGTTGAAGAGCAAAGATGTCACTTTGAGTACTAAAGTGAGCCTGACTCAAGCCATGGTATTTTCAGTAACTCGTCTGCTTGTGAAATTTGTAAAGTTATTAAGAAAGACCATGGAAGAATTGATGCATTTGAGTTATGGTGTTGGAAGAGAATATTAAAATTACCAGGGAATGTCAAAAGAAGAAACCAGTTTGTGCTGGAAGAAGTACAGCCAGAATGCTTCTTGTAAGTCAAAATGGCTTGACTCTGTCTCTCATACTTCAGACATATTGTCAGGAGACACCAGTCACTGGAGAAGGATATCATGTTTGGTAAAGTGGAGGGTTAGAGAAAAAGAGGAAGACTTCAACAGATGGATTGGCACAGTGGCAAAAGCAATGGGTTCAAACATA
>NW_006408705.1:4282037-4308734 GCF_000296735.1 Chrysochloris asiatica
AAAAAAAAAAAAAAAATTTCCATCAAACCTCATCTCCTATTTATGACAGATTAAAGGTGATTTCTTTTATACTCTTAGGAGATGGGATCTGCATCACTTCTTCTGAATATGGGTGAGTTCTGTAACTGCTTGAATTTTGTGGAAGTGTCAGTGTGCCAATATCTAAGGCCAGACCTCATGAGATTGGTTTGTTAATTTTGTTTCTTGGAACACTCACCCATGAAACCCAGACTTTAAGCAGCCTAAGCTGTCTGTGGAAAGTAACTGGAGTCATGAGCTAACAATTTCATTGAACGCTCAGCTATCAAGCAGCCAGCACCAAAATGACAGCCATGTAAATAAGTCATCTTCTAAGAGAATTCTTAAGCCTTACTTGAACTATTGTAGTTAACCACCGTGTGGAGCAAAGACAAATAATTCCAACCAGACTCTGCATTGGTTTTTTTGCTAAGTTTTTATTGTGAACTGAGTGATAGTTTACATGGGCGAACATTGGCTTTATACCATTGTTTCATTGCAATGATTATAATTTCCTCCATACATCATTATTCAACAGTATTTGCTTCCATTCTCTGTGTTTATTTTTTTTTGGGGGGGCGGTGGGTGGCGGGGTGGCAGGAGGGGATGTACACAGAAACACTCAAGAATGTATAATAATTTAAACAACCAGAGGGCACATTCTGCAAGCCTGCCTCCTGGCCGCCAGCACACAGTACCTTTCTTTCCATGAGTCCAGAGTCCTCAGCTGCTCCATCTCTCCATGTTCTCATCTCTGCCTCCATCTCTGGTGTCACTGCTTTGCTGGTTAGGGTCCTGAACTCCACTTGTGCTCTTATCCCTCCATGGCCCTAGGGTTCTCTGTTTCTGGACTGTAAGATTAACTACTCCCCCATTTTTGTTACAGAACTTCTACCTTTACAATTGTAAAAGTCGCAGTTAGTCACAATAACAATTACTCACTATCGAAGCATAAGAATCTTATCCCCATCTCTTTTCACCAGACCCATCTAAACAAGATGAAAACTATTCAGTGGGGACTCTACCTGCATTGCTTTTGTTTATTTTTGTTTTCAGCTACTGTGCTTTGAGGTGATGTATTATGTATAAGGAGCTCTGGTAGCATGGTGGGCAGTTCGAAACTACCAGCTCTTCCCGGCGAGAGAGATGAGGCATTCTGCTCCAATAAAGGTTTGCAGCCTTGGAAACCCTGTGCAGGGTCACTATGAGTTAGAACTGACTCCATGGTACTTAACAACGACAATTACAAAATCAAATAAATATTTGATCTCAGAGCAACCCACATTTGATTATTGTGAGTTTTAGTATTTTTGATGGCTACATATCTAAATAGATTTTCTTTTTGTGGTTTATTAATTATAAACATTGTCTATTGATTTTGTACTGAGATAGGTAAATTCTGTCAAATCAAAATCATTTTCATAAAAACAAAAAAATTAATGACAAAGACAAGTATAAGGCTTAAAGAAGAAGAACTATATGGTCCCATTTCTTCCTACTCTCAATTTCTACTGCTATCATAATGTTAATCTTTGAATTAATCAATAACAAACTTATACTGCCTTTTTCATATTTAAATTTTAGAAATTATTTTGCTGAAGAAAATTTAAAAAATGGATGCAGCAGTACATATTATAAGAAGGTAAGATTCAACCCTCTTAAACTGTTGTTGTTGTTGTTAAGTGCCGTCGAGTCGGTTCCAACCCATAGCGACCCTGTACAGGGCTTCCGAGGGTAGTACCCTAAAACCCTACATTTTCCCCTTAATTTGATTTCCCCATTCTCTTAGTAGAATTATTTAAACTTTAGGATGAATCAGGATTAGTGTTTACAATTATATAAACATTATTCACAATGGGGTTACATATGTACTTTACTTATGTTTCTTCTTTTTTTTTTCCATTAAACTTTTGAATTGAGTGAAGTTTATAGAGCAGAACATCAGTTTTGCATTCAACAAGTCATATACTTTGCTTCATTACAATGATTGCAATCCACTCCATGTAGCACCAGTTACCAGTATTTACCTCTAATCACTTTAATTCTTACATCCTGCTACTTTCATCTTTTCCTCTATCAAGCCTCCCTCTTGTATATTGTCTGCTCTGTTACCCATGTTAACATGGTTTTCCCTCTTTGTTGTTGTTGTGTGCTTTGGGGTCTGTTCTGACTCATAGTGACCCTATATAGGGTTTCCCAGAGCAGCTGGTGGGTTTGAACTACCTACTCTGCCTACCCTGCTTACCCTACAGCACCAAATCAGGACTCTACCTCTGCCTTCTACTTTTCCAACCCACTGTCCCTCCACACACATCCCTGCCCCTCCAGGAACTATAATATAATGTTTCTTTTATAAAGAAAACCTATTAAAAATTGTGAACGGTCTCATATACATAACATAATAATTGTCATATAATAATTGTGTTTTCATGATTCACTAATTTCACTTACCATAATGCCCTCCAGGTTCATCTGTGTTGTGAGGTGTTCGACAGATTCATCATTATTCTTCAACATTGCATAGTATTCCATTGTGTGTCTATACCACAATGAAGTTTGTTTAGCCATTCTTCTGTTGATGGGCATTTAGGTTGTCTCCATCTTTATAATGTGTCTCTTGTAGACTGCATATTGAAGGGTCCTGTTCTCTTACCCATTCTGCTATACTCTCTCTTGATTGGTGCATTTAATTCATTTACATTCAGTGTAAATATGAATTGATTGCTGTCATTTTGCTGTGTGTGATTTTTGTGGTGTTGCTGGTTTCTTTGTTTCACATAATTTTCTGCACTGAGCTAATTTTGTTTGTGGGGTTTCTTTTCATTTCGACTCATAGCCAAGACTACAAATTGCTATGGAAGCAGAAAGCCTCATTTTTCTTTATTGTGGTAATATTTACTAAATATTTCTGATTTACCTCTTTTTTAAAATTTTGATGTGACAGTGTATTAATCTTCTTTGAAGTTATCCTTTATTATTTTTTTTCCCCTGTTTAAAACAGTCTGCTCTGTCTTGAAATGTACTTGATTCACTAGCCATTTGGAAGCTCTTTATCTATAGTATCCCCTCTTTTTGCTTTGGAGTTGACTTCCTTATACTCTGATATCTCTGGTTTCCAGGTTTTTTTCTTGTAGGTTTGTTTTTGGAGTCCTGGTCTGGTGCTGGACTGCTAACCACAAGGTCAGTGGTTCAAGCCCAATAGCCACTTCTTGGAAGCCCCATACAGGGTAACTATGAGTCAGAACCCAGTCAGCAGCATTTTACAACAACAGGTTTGTTTTAATTTAAGTACTTCTCTATCTGGGTTGGAGTTCTGATGTGTCACTGGAGTCCTGATGTATCACTGTATTGCTAATCACAATGTTGGTAGTCCAAATGTACCATTTGCTTCTTGGAAATCCTATGCCAGGTCTCTATGAGTTGAAACCAACTTAATGACACTTAATAACAACATATCTTGATTAAATTCTGGGTGCTATTATCATGTATGTTAATCTGAGGATGTTGTCTGCTGTTGGTTTTCAGTCTAAAGAACATCCTTCATTATTTTTTGTAAAGTTGGTCTGGTTTTTACAAATTCCTTAAATTTGTGTTCATCTGGAAATTTTGCTGACATACTTAAGGGACAGCTTTATTGGGTATCTGATTCTTGATTGGCAATTATTTTCTTTCAGAGTTTTGTGTATGTCATCCCATTGCCATCTTGTCTGCATAGTTTCTGTTGAGAAATCAGAGTTTTGTTTTAGTGGTGTTCTTTGTAGATAATTTTTTGTTTTTCCTGAGCTGCTTTCAGGATTCTTTCCTTGTCTTTGGTTTTAGAAAGTTTGATTATGATAATGTCTCGTGATTTTCTTTTGGGATCTAGCCTGTTTGTGGTTCATTCAGCTTGTTGTATGCTTATCTTTTTATCTTTTGTGATGTTAAAGAAATTTTCTTCAGCAATTTTCTCTATGCTTTTTATTGTCTCTTCCTGTTTTGGAATTCCAATCACAAGTAAGTTATCCCTCTTCATGGTGCCCCACATAACTTTTAGGCTTTCTCAGACTTTTTCATTCTTTTTTCTGATTGTTCTTCTAGCATACTATTATTGAAAGATTTATCTTTAAACTCACTAATTCAGGCTTCCATTGCTTTGAATACACTCTTTTGTCTTTTCAATGTACTGTCAAGTTTTTGAATTCTTAGTATTAATTTTCTGGATTTATAATAGCAGGCTTTGTATTGTTAAAAAATTGCATTTATTTTGTCTACTTGTTCTTGTAGTGTTTTCCTGAATTCTTCTAAAATTTCATTTGTGCTCTCCTTGATCTTTTTGCCAACCCTCTGAAGGCACCTAAATATCATTCTTTTGAATTTTCAGCTAGTTCCATTACCTTTTCTTCCTCACAGACATTTCTGGCTCTGCATCTTGGTCATTTGGTTGAGCAATTGTATATTGTTCCTTTGGGGGAGCTAAAATTGTTTGTTGTCTCTGGGACATTGTGTTGTTGTCATATTTTTATTTAATTAATAGTTCTATGTTGATTTGGTCTTAGACTGTCTCCTGTGGGTGTAGTTAGAGAATGGAAACATGTGTACTGCTCTCATTTGCTATTTGTGCACCTTCATTTATGGTGGGTTTGGCTGGTGTTGGTACTATCTATCATTGATCAAGTGGTATAGGAGCTGGGATTCACTCTTGCACAGAGGGGGCAGCTGCAGAGGGTATGGTTGTGGCTGGTTGTATGGGTTCTTCAGTTCTAGAAACTTCATTCTTATTTCTCTGATAATTTTCACGCATACCTCTTTTTGGATCATATTTGTTGTATTGATTCTCTGAGTATCCTAGTATTTTTCTATCAATTTTTCTTTGATCTACTTTCTGAAAGATTTTTGCAGCTTTATCTTCTAAAACTTCTATTGATTTTAAAGTGTCTGCTTTTATATTTTTAACTTCTAAGCATCCCTTTGTTTTATGAATGTTCCTTTTTTTTTTTTTTTTTTAACACTTGGCCTGTTTATTTTGCTTTTATCATTTTTTCCCCCACATTGAAAGTTTTTTGGGAATGTCTGTCTTGGTATAGACTATTACTAGCATTTAAGAGTGATGGTAAAAAAAAAAAAAGTTGATAGGTATTATGCATCAGAGGCAGGGCATGTCAAGAAGTGGGTCTTGTGTTAGGTTAATTGGTTGGGACAATTTCACTGATGGGTATCTCCACTCTCAATATTTATAGTTCTTTCTTCTTGGGTTGTTCAGTGTCCTCAGAAAAATGATCTAATCATTGGCATATGGAGTGTGTGTGTTGATAACAAACTAGGCTTTCAGATTTCTAGGAGCTAAGTAGGATAAGGAAGCTGAGGTGTCTCATCATACTTGATGCATGATTTCACTCAGTTTTTATGTTTTAGTAGTTTCCTCAGCATTATCTGATTTCCCAGAGTCTGGAATTTGTCTGGGTTTAGCCTCTTGGTTAGTTGTAAGCATGGAGAGAGGCAGTTACCTGACTGTGATAAGAGAGAGAAACTCATATTAGGGGGCTTTCATAGTTTCTTAGTAGAAAGAATGTGGTCCCAGACATTTCTCACAAGTTAACTGAGTTTAATGATTCATTGCAATGGCCACATAGAACTCAGACACCATATTCACAACTATGGAGTTTATTGGGTCAGAAATGCTCAGAGCACAGTTGTTCCAATCAGGACAGCCTCTCCTCAGCCATGACTGAGGGCAGGCATCTCTCTGCCCTGCGAATGATTTTTAAAAAACCCAACACTTTAGGACTGTAAATAAATGCCCACAGGACACACTACTCCACCAAAGCCTTGGCTTGAAGCTCTTGGCTCTAGCTCGTTGGGTCAGCAAACTTAACTCCTTCAATTAAATGCCTGGAAGCACCTCAATCTGATAAGCAAGCTTCTTGCCCAAAGTCACGTACTTGCTATGTGGACTGGGATGCTCACCCATCCTTCTGTCTTGTGCTCTGGTGTTTGGTTTTCCTGCCGCTCCTCTGCCACTCCTCCAATGTCACAGTTTTCTGTTCCTGGATCGAGGAGGTTCAGTGCTCAGGGATCTCAGGGGTCTAAAGGATGCACTCCCATCCTGGCTCTTTTTTTTTAACAGTAGTGAGATCCCTCCCCCAACCCCCATTCCTGCTTCTGAGATGGCACATTTTATATACATTACAATCACAGTTATCCCTGTTAAGCACTTTCTACAGAATCATATAATCCTGTCAGTATCTTCTCCCATGTTCCCTTACCCAGTCCCAGCAGGGCAAAAACACTTGGTGGGCGTTACAGACTATAGCTAGAAGAGACATTAAATAACTCAATACACTGCAGGCCAACCCCTGGCTCTTCTAGCCATTTTCACTTCAATGATGGGTTAATTTTCCCCATATCATTTTATCTGTAAGGACACCATGAAAGCCGTAAGCTATTTCATGCCTTTCATTTGTTGTTAAGTGCTGTCATATCACTTCTGACTCATAGCAACCCTACATAGGGTTTCTGAGGAGTGGGTGGTGGGTTTGAACCACTGACCTTGCAGTTCAAACCAACCTTATGGTCCAGTGCATTATTCTGCAGCACCAACCCCCAATTTAGATTTCTAATTTCTAAATTGCTCATCCCTATCAACGTACTGTAGTCCTAGTGTGTCCCTGTAGGATAAGCATTGGACTGCAAGATCAGTTTGAACTGCAAGATCAGCAGTACAAACCCATCAACTGCTCCTCAGAAACCTTATACAGGGTCACTATGAAATGGAACCAGCTTGGTGTCACTTAACAACAACAACAACATCAACACAATACTCTGGAGACAAGAATGTTCCTTGATATGAAGATTGTCTATTCCTGTTGGAACTTCAGGCATCTACATTCAAAAGCCAAGTCTAGTACAAAGCAAGCCACCATCAAAGTACAACAGTTTACATCAGTTCACATCATCAAATATATTTCTTCATTCGGTTGGGTTCAGGTCTATGCAGCCCTGTAATTCAAGTTAGTTCTAATGGGTAACAGCTGCAAGCTTGGGAGTCCACAAACACCTCCCTGCACTTCAAACCAGCTGACCACTTCGCTCTTTCTCAGCCCTAGCCCCTGGGGCTAGGTAGGTGTCTGTAGGTTCAGGTGCAGAAGTCCACACAACTCTCAAAACTTCAGACCAACCATCCCTTCCTCTTCTCTCTCTCTGCTGTATATTTACCTACTTCCTTTCATCAAATGGACCCAGGTTGTCATTAATGATCATACTAAGACATGTGCTTGCTGGCTCCCTTTGACTTTAGTTAGGAAGGGGTTTTCTCTGTAGGCACAGATTTTCCTGCCTTGCCTGCTCAAAATTCAAAATGCTAAAATCACTTTTTTATTCTCTGCAGAATTTTCATTTAAACATACATCACCTGTTTTCTCAGCAGTTCTGGGTGGGTCTCAGGTTTCCACCCAAGTCCCTTATCATAATGCCTGTTCCTTTCAGGCAATTCATCTCTCTCTTTTTTTTAGCATATCCAATCAAGTATTTCCAGAAGGGGATCTTACAAGCTCTCTATAACATGATAACCATATCAATTTTCATTACCCAAAGAGGTCTACTTTACAGTACTTTTTGTTATTGTTGAGTGCCATTGAGTCAGTTCCAACCCACAGCAACCCTGTATAGAGTTTCCAAGGAGCAGCTATGAACTTGACTGTCAAACTTGTGGTTCAAATTGACTTTGCAGTCGGGCGTGCCACACCAGGACTCCACTTTACAATACTAGGCAGGAGAAACATCCATACCTGTAGTGCAGTCAGATAAGCACATGACACTTTTAAAAACCTGCAAGTTTAATCTTTTCTCCATCCCTAGACTGTCTCTTCATATGTATACATATGGCCATGGGCCTCTTTCAGGGTAGACCCAGTAGTCCCAATCACCCTATCAGTCATCTTGTTTCTCTGGCTTGACTTTTGCCTCAGTTGACTGCAAATAGCAGCTTTTCTCCCCTCAGATTTAACATAACATCTCTTACATTTCTTTCAATGACTATAGGTAACAATAGCCAAAGTAACCTTCTAAGAACCAAAAGTTTTACTTCCCATTCTTCTTCATTTTTTCTCTTACTAAATCCTATGCTTTCATGAGTCTGAAGCCATTGAAATAAATCCTATTTCTTACACCAATCTACAAAAAACATGGTACCAGATATTCCTCTCACAGCACTTACTACTCAACTGGTTTTGCTGATCCATTGCAATGACTGCACAAAACTTAGACAACATGCTCACAGTTATGGGGTTTACTAGGGAAGTTAACATGTCCTGGTGTGGTGCTGTGGGCTAACACGCTAGACTGCAAAGTTGTCCTTGGAAACCCTATACAGGATTGCTATGGGTAGGAACCAACTCTACGGCACTTAACAACAATAACAGGGAACTTAACAGGTTATAATTCAAAGTCAGAAATGCTCAGAATACAGTTCTAGACAGGACAGCATCTCCTTAGCCATATCCACAGGCAGGTCTCTCTCTGGCAAGTCAATGTTACAAAGCTCTTTTTGGTCTTCTAATAAATGCCTGCAGGATGTACCACTCCACTGTGAGTTTCAGCCTGAAGGTTCTCGGCCCTAGCTCTTTGGGTCAGCAAATTTATCTCCTACCATTAATCAAAGATGAAAGTAGCAGAAGACACAGGGAGGATAGCAAGAGTTAAAGTGAATAGAGATAAATACTATCAATTGACGGTATATAGAGGGGATTGGAGCCTTGGTGTGGCGCTGTGGGTTAATGTGCTGGACTGCAAAGTCAGTTTGAACTACAAGGGCGGCAGTTCATGCTCACTAGCTGCTCCTCGGAAACCCTATACAGGGACGCTATGGGTCGGAACTAACTCAATGGCACTTAACAACAACAGACAGGATTGCAATCATTGTGATGAAGCAAAGTGTGTGATTTGTTGAATGTAAAACAGATGATCTGCTCTGCAAAACTTCACACAATTCACAATAAAATGTTAAAAAAAGTAATTATTTTCATAAAATATGTACTTTATATTAAGATTTACTGGGTTTGTTAATATTATTTAAAGAAATAAATACTGAAACTGACATTATTAATTTCAATATGGTAAATATCAATAGACATAACCAACACAAACAAAATGTTTTTAGAGTCTTCAATAATTTGTAATAATGTAAATAGTGTAAGAATACTGCATTAGAGTTATAGGCCTGCATTCTTTATTTTCTTTCCTGGCGCTGTGGGTTAATGTGCCAGATTGTAAAGCCATTTGAACTACAAGGTCAGTGGTTCAAGCTCACCAGTTACTTCTTGGAAACCCTATACAGGGTTGCTATGGGTCAGAATTGACTAAATAACACTTAACAACAACAACAATAACTCCTTCCCAAGGGGCAAGGAAGCCTTGGTGTGGTGCTGTAGGATAAGCACTGACCTTGTAGCTGCAAAGTACAGGTCAAACCACTAACTTGACTAGATGAAAAACCGGCATCATGATTGGAAAAAGGCTCATTGACAATCTGCAATAATCTCAGAAACCCTGCATAGGGTACTATGAATTGTAAGCGACTCGATGGCACACAACAACAACAACAAGGGACAAAGGGTGCTTTAGTAATTGGAAAGTACTGGAGGTAGGTATGGATTTATTTTTCTCTTACCTTTCTTTTACACAGTTGCCATGAAATCAACACCAACTCATGGAGGTCCAATCTTCATTCCATATAGTTTTCAATTGCTGATTTTTAAAAGAATATTACCAGACCTTTCTTCCAGGGAACCTCTGAGTGGATGTGAGCTTTTCATCTTTTGTTTAGTAGATGAATGTGCTAAATATTTGCACACCCATCTTTTAAATTTCCACTTTTCTCTTAGGTGACCTTCAGATCTTAAACTTAACTTTTGTCTATATGTAGGAGAGCGTGTGTTCTTTCCAGCTTTGGGCCATTGTCAACTTAGGGACAGCTGGTTCTGACCTGCCTGTGGTGAGGTGCCCTATCACTTCTCATAATAATGATTAGGCAAATCTGCCTAATTCAGAGGTGAAGTAGGCAACTTTATCTAATTCAGGCAGAATATGCTATATTTTCTAATTCCAGCTCTCTCTAGAATAAAGAAGACATTTAACTCAGTGATGTCACTAGGGTTGATGTCCCACAGTGTGGTAAACCATGGTGTCACCCCTCTTCTCACTTACCTCCTACTTTACCAGACCAAACAGAATCTTTCGTAATGTTAATGATCAATTTTGATCATAGAATAATATGTGATAAACATAGTTTGTAAATTGCTTAAGTGTAATACTTCTTAGAATATATACCCACAACAAGATGGAGTGGGCTCAAATGTAGCAACAATTGTGGGGATGACACAGGACTCGGCAGTGTTTTGTTCTGTTGTGCATAGGTTCACTATGAGTCGGAACTGACTCCATGGCACCTAACAACAAGAAGAAGCTGGACATATAAAAAGTGTTTTTGTTATTTGGAAATAATTTTAGACTAATGGAAAATTTGCAAAAATAGTACAGAAAGTTCCTGTATAACTTTCAGTCAGCTTCCTTTTAATGTTAACCTGATAGATAAATAGAATACAATAATAGAAAGCAGGGGATTAACAATAAGAACAAATAACTCATCACAGATCTTATTTGAATTTGAATTTCATCAGTTTTCCCACAGGTCTTTCCCTGGTCCGATATCCTGTCAGGATTGTATATTAAAGATGATATTTTGATCTCCTGATATCTGTCTCTTGTATTTTTGTCTTAACTGGTTATATACTCAATTGAGGATAAAAGGAATATTAGTCACCAAAATGCCTTATGTCTCTGCACCTCCAAATCTTGAACCTTTCTGGGATTCTATGGTGTGAAGAGTTTATTTCCTTTTGTCTTATTCCTTACCCCTGCTACTTCGGGCAGTTTCCAGCCTTCTCTCTTGGACACTTACCACAAGTCTATCCCTCTTCCACCTTTCAGAATTTTGTTGCTGTCTCTCTTCTATTGGTATATACTCCCTTGTATTCTGCGGTTTGCTTTCTGGGAGATTTCTGGTCTTGCTTCAAGCTAGGTTCAGTTGCCAAGTCCTACTCATGAGTCAATATATTTTTTTATTCCTTTACTATTACTATACATAGACCAAGAATCTGTACATAGAGCAAGAGGCAATTGTTAGAACAGAACAAGGGGATACTGAATAGTTTAAAATCAGGAAAGGTGTGTGACTGAGTTGAATCCTTTCACCATACGTATTTAATCTGCATGCTGTGCAAATAATCTGAGAAATTTGACTATATGAAGAAGAACATGGCATCAGGATTGGAGGAAGACTCATCAAAGACTAGAGCCTTCACTATGTATTACACCACAATGCAAAGAAAACAAATGTCAAGAACTGAAGATATCGAAGGAAAAAGTCCAAGCTGCACTGCAGGCATTAGTGAAAAACAAGGTTCCAGGAAGTGATGTACAATGAATTGAAAAATTTCTACACACTCATGTAGGACTGGAAGCACTCACTTAGCTATGCTGTGAAATTTGGAAGACAGATACCTGGCCAACTGGCTGGAAAAGATCCATATTTGTGCCCATTCCCAAGAAAGATAACCCACCAGAATGTGAAAATCATCGAAATATGTCATTAAAATCACATAGAAGTACATTTTTTGCTGAAAATAATTCAAAACAGTTGCAGCAGTTCATTGGCAGGTAGCTGCCAGAAATTCAAGCCAGATTTAGAAGAGAATGTTGAATGAGATTTATCCATTCTAACATCAGATGGATCTTAGCTGAAAGTAGAGAATACTACAAAGATGTTTACTTGTGTTTTATTGGCTATGTAAGGGCATATGACTGTGTGGATAATAACAAACTATGGATAAATTGCAAAAAATGGAATTCCAACACACTTTATTCTGCTCATGAGGAATCTGTACACAGATTAAGAGGCAATTTTTCAAACAGAATAAGGGAATAAATACTGCATCATTTAAAATCAGGAAAATTGTGCACTAGGGTTGCATCCTTAGCTCATACTTTTTTAATGCTGAGCAAATAATCCAAGAAGCTGGATTGTATGAAGAAAAATGTGGCATTAGGATTGAGGAAGACTCATTAACAACCTGCAATATGCAGATGATACAACCTTGCTTGCTGAAAGTGAAGAGGACTTGAAATACTTAATGATGAAGATCAAAGACCACTGCCTTCCATATGGAAAGGAAAGGAAAATACTCACAAATGGCATCATGATAAATAGAGAAAAGATTGAAGTTGTCAAAGACTTCATTTTTCTTGTCTCCACAATCAACACTCATGGAAGCAGCAGTCAAGAAATACTGCTTTAGGCAAATCTGTTGCACAAGACTTCTTTAAAGCATTGAGGACTAAGGTGTGCCTGTCCCAAGCCATACTATTTTGGGTAGTTTCCAATCCCTGGAGAAGGAAATCATGCTTAGAAAAGTAGAGGGTAAGTGCAAAATTGCAAGACCCTTGACAAAATGAACTGATACAGTGGCAGCAACAATAGATTCAAACATAACACTTTTGAGGATGATGCAGGATCCGGCAATGTTTCACAAGGTTGCTATGAATCAAAACTAACTCGGTGGCACTTAACAACAGGAATAATATACAGAGAACAGAATTATAAAACACAGCAATAGTCCCACAAAAAATCAATAGTAACATTTTAGTCTTCAGCTCAGTGGCTCTGTAGGATAAGCGCTGGACATTGAACCAAAAGATTAGTGGTTTGAGCCTACCAGCCGCTCTGAGAGAGAAAGATGAAACTTTTTGCTCTCACAGAGATATATAGCATTGGTCCCTAGATAGCAGGGGTGGGGAATATGCTGCCCACTGGCTGTATTTGTTGTTGTTGTTGTTGTTATGTGCCATCAAGTCGGTACCAACTCATAGCGACCCTATGTACAACAGAAAGAAACACGGTCCGGTCCTAGGCCAACCTCACAATCGTTGCTACCTTTGAGCCCATTGCTGCTGCCACTGTGCCAATCTATCTCTTTGGGGGCGGGGGGTCTTCCTATTTTTTTCTAATCCTTCACTTAACCAAACATAACTGGTCTCTCCTGACAATATGTCTGAACTATGAGAGATGAAGTCTGGCCATCCTGGCTTCCAAGGAGCACTCTGGCTGTACTTCTTCCAACACTGATCTGTTTGTTCTTTTGGAAGTCCAATATTCTTCTCCATCACCATAGCTCAACTGCATCAATATTCCGGTCTTCCTTATTCAACTTTCCAACTTTCACATGCATATGAGGTTATTGAAAATACTATGGCTAGGGTCAGGCACACCTTAGTCCTCAAACTGACAACTTTGCTCTTCAACACTTTAAAAAGGTCTTGTGCAACAGATTTGCCTAATGCAATACGTCTTTTGATTTCTTAACTGCAGCTTCCTTGAGTGTTGATAGTTGATCTAAGCAAAACCAAAATAATCTAAGTTTTGGTCCAGTGGTGAGGATTTTTGTTTTCTTTACATTGAGTTGCAATCCATACTAAAGGCTGTGCTCTTTGATCTTCATCAATAAGTATTTTAGGTCCTCTTGGCTTTCAGCAAGCAAGGTTGTATCATCTGCATATCACAGGTTGTTAATGAGTCTTCCTCAATCCTGATGCCACATTTTTCTTCATATAATCCAACTTCTTAGATTATTTGCTCCTCATACAGATAGAATAAGTATGGTTAAAGAATACAACCCCGGTACACACCTTTCCTAATTTTAAACCATTCTCTGTTCCCTTGTTCTGTTCGCACAACTGCCTCTTGGTCTATGTACAAGT
Source organism: Chrysochloris asiatica (assembly GCF_000296735.1). Classification (NCBI taxonomy): domain Eukaryota; kingdom Metazoa; phylum Chordata; class Mammalia; order Afrosoricida; family Chrysochloridae; genus Chrysochloris; species Chrysochloris asiatica. The sequence continues at coordinate 4,295,844 of NW_006408705.1, forward strand.
TCCTCATGAGCACAATTATATGTTCTGGAATACTCTTACTTCGCAATATTGTCCATAGCTTGTCATGATCCACTCAATTGAAAGTCTTTCCATACTCGATAAAGCACCAAGTAAACATTTTTCTTGTATTTCTCTGCTTTCAGCCAAGAGCCATCGGACATCTGCAATGATAGCCCTTGTTCCACGCCCTCTTCTGAAACAGGCTTGAATCTTTCGAAGTTCTTGTCAATGTGTGTTTGCAGCCATATCTGTATTACCTTTAGTAAAACTTTACTCACATGGGATATCAATGATATTGTCTGATGATTTCCACATTCCGTTGGATCACCTCTCTTTGGAATGGGCACAAATACAGATCTCTTCCAATCAGTTGGCCAGATAGTTGTCTTCCAAATTTCTTGGCATAGATGAGTGAGTGCCTCCTCCAGTGCTGCCTTACTTTGTTGAAAGATTTCAATTTGTATTCCATCAATTCCTGGTGTCTTGTTCTTTGCCAATGACTTTAATGCACCTTGGACTTCATCTGTCATTATCATTGGCTCTAGATCATATGATACCTCTTGAAATGTTTGAGCAAGAACCATTTCTTTTTGGTACAGTGATTCTGTGTATTCCTTCCATTTTCGTTTGATGCTTTCTTCATCATTCAGCATTTTGAACACAGAATTCGTCAATACTGCTAGTCGAGGTCTGAATTTTTTTATTCAGTTCCCTCAGTTTGAGAAATGCTGAGCGTGTTCTTTCCTTTTGATTTTTTCTTACTTCAGGTCTTTGCATATTTTGTTATAATATTTGACTTTGTCTTCTCAGGCTGACCTTTGAAATTTTAGTCCAGCTCTTGTACCTCCACACTTCTTCCATTTTCTTTAGCACCTCTGCACTGAAGAGCAAGTTTCAGAGTCTCTTCTGACATCCATTTTGGTCTTTTTCTCCTCCTTGTCTTCTCAATGACCTTTTGCTTTCTTCCTATATCATGTACTTGATGTCATCCCACAACTGTTCTAGTCTTTGGTCTTTAGTGTCTATTGCATCAAATCTATTCTTGAGATGATCTCTAAATTCAGCTGGGATCCATTCAAGGTCATATTTTGGCTTTAGTGGACTTGTTTTCATTTCCTTCAGCTACAGCCTGAATTTGCATATGAACAGTTGATGGTCTGTCTATTCCACAGTCTGCCCCTGTCCTTGTTTTGGCCACCACCTCTTTCCACAAATGTTAGTCAATTTGATTTCTGTATATTCCATCTGATGAGGTCCATGTGTATGTTGTTGTTGTTGTTAAGTACTGTGGAGTTGGTTCCGACTCATAGTGACCTTACACAGGGCTTCCGAGGCTGCAAATCTTTATGAGAGCAGAAAGCCTCATCTTTTTCCCATGGAACAGCTGGTAGTTTTGAACTGCTGACCTTGAGGTTAGCAGCCTGATTTGTAATCACTACGCTACCAGAGCTCCTTATATGTGTATAGCCATCTTATATTTTGCTTAAAAAAGGTTATTTGACATGAATAAGTCATTGGTCTTGCAAAATTCTATCATGCGATATCCAGCATTGTTTCTATCACCAAGGCCACATTTTCCAATTACTGATCCTTCCTTTTTGTTTCCAACCTTTGCATTCCACTCATCAGTAATTGTCAATAGATCTTGATTGCCTGTTTGATCAATTTCAGACTGAAGAATTTGATAGAATTCTTCAATTTCATTACCACTGGCTTTAGTTGTTGGTGCATAAATTTGAGTAACAGTGGTATTAACTTTGAGTGACAGTGGTCTTCCCTGTAGATGCATGGATATTTTCCTATCACAGACAGCATTGTACCTCATGACTGATCTTGATGTATTCTATTTGATGGTTAATGTGATGCCATGCCTCTTCCATTTGTCATTCCCAGCATGGTAAATCATGTGATTATCAGATTCAAAATGGCCAGTACTAGTCCATTTCATCTCACTAATGCCTAGGATACTGATGTTTATATGTTCCATTTCATTTTTGACAATTTCCAGTTTTCCTAGATTTGTACTTCGTACATTCCACGTTCCAATTATTAGAGATTTTTTACAGCTGTTTCTCTTCATTTTGAGTTGTACCCCATCAGCAAATGCATGTCCCATGGGCTTTATTTCATCCGTGTCAGCATAGTCCACTCTACTTTGAGAAGGCAGCTCTTCCCCAGTCACATTTTGAGTGCCTTCCAACCTAAGAAGTTTATCTTCTGGTACTATATCTGACGACAATCTCGTGCTCTTCATCAGGTTTCAGTATTCAATAATCTCATGCTGACAGTGTTCCACTGCTATTCATAATATTTTCAATAACTAAATATTTGGAAGTAGTTCATCTCTACTTCTTCCTTGTCTGTCTTCATCTGGAAGCTTAGTTGAAACCTGTCCTTTCTGGGTGGCCGTGCTGACATTTAAAATATCTGTGGCATAGCTTCCAGAGCCACAGCAACCCACAAGCCACCACAGTACGACAAACTGACAGATAAGTGGTGGAGCCATCACATTGGTGGTGGTAGTGGTGGTGGTTGTGTGCAGTGGAGTCTGTTCCAACTCATAGCAACCATGTATAGGGTTTCTGAGGCTGTAAATCTTTATGGGAACAGAAAGTCTCATCTTTCTCCTGTGGAACCACTGGGTAGCTTTGAACTGGTGATCTTGAGATTAACAGCCCTACTTGTAACCACTACGCTAAAGTTTAGCCAAATATAGCAGGTCAATTTTTAACTTGATAATTTTGTATGTGCCAGGAATTATGTTATAAATATCCAAATGGCCCTTGGCAGAAAAAAAATGTTCTCCACAGCTGCTATACAGGATGGCTGTGAGTTGATATTGACTCAACAGCACTTAACAACAACAACAACTACATATACAGAGAGCAGAACCTTAAAACACCAGCTATATTCTCACAAAAAACCCATAATCTATTCAGTCTTATGTAGCTGATTTCTCTTTCTCAAAATTTTTGGTTCACTTGTCATTTGCAAACCTGAAACCTTCTACACCTAAGTTTTCAGAGTCAAAATATTACTATCAGTTTCATAAATCCAATATAGTTCATATCTGCAAGAATATTGTGATCAAGCTTTTCTGCATGCTAGCAAAGCAAAAGCATATCTATAAATGACAAAACTTAACATGGACATGGTTAACTTATAATAACATTTTAAAAAGTGAAAGACCTAATGGAAATTAATTACAGAACTAATGCAGAGCCTAAGTCAATTTGAAATCAAAAGGGAAGTTAGACAAGAATATTTCAAAACAAAATGATTGACCTTGGGCATAATACAATATACCAAGTCTCTCAAGTTTTTAAACATCTGAGATGGTTAAGATTTTGTGTCAAATTGGCTAGCCCTGGATACTCATTGGTTTGATAGTTAAGATGTGGTAATCACCTATGTCGAGATCTAATATCAGTTCAATAACCCCTATGATGTAATTTGATGTGATAAGCCCTGATCTGACTTAATTATTCTGTTTTGTAAATTCTCACTTCTACAATGTTAACGATGTCGAATGCAATCTAAAGGATTAGTTGTATCTTGAGTGAATCTCTTTTGCGATATAAAGGAGAGAGAAGTGAGCTGAGTTTAGAGGGATCTACAAGGAGCTCTGGTAGCATAGTGGTTACGAATCAGGCTGTGAACCGCAAGGTCAGCAGCTTGAAACTACCAGCTGCTCTGCAGGAGAAAGATGAGCCTTTCTGCTCCCATAAAGATTTACAGTCTCGGAAACCCTGTTCAGGTTTGCTATGGGTCAGAACCAACTCGACGGCACTTAACAACAACAACACTACTCGAGAAAGAATAGCTGGGAATTGAGTGCTTCCTTTGGACCTGTGGTCCCTGCACTGTGAAGCTCCCAGATCCAGGAAAAGACTGAAGCTAAGACACTTGGAGATCTCCAAGATATGTTGGGCCTACACATCTACACATGCTGAAAGAAGACAAGGCCATTTCCCCAGAGCCTGTACTCTGACTTCAGACTCGTAGTCTTCTAAACTGTGAGAGAATAAATTTCTGTTTGTTGAAGTCACACAATTCTGAGATCTATATTATAGCAACATTAGATAACTAAGACAACATCTGAAAAGTTGCCTCCTAAAAGTAGAGTTGACCATAATGATGCCAATGGAATAAGCTTTCAAGACCTTCATTTGCTGATGAAGGATACTTACGTAATTTCTCAGAAAGTCAATATGCTACACATGATGTGAACCATCATATGTGCAGGAATATTTTTATTAGGAATAGAGGTATTTGTAATTGCATTCTGCTTATAGTATGCTTTTGCTCTAGCGTGTTAGAGGAAAACGAATGGCTCAGACCAAAATGAAGTACATTGGTTCTGCTCAAATCTGATAAACTTGATGGAGACATCACTTTTGTTTGAAGTCCTGGTGAAGAAGTAGATGGTGTAAGGTGGAAAACTAGTACCATGAGTGTAGACAGCCTACCATGGCCTACATCTAGGAGCCCAGCTAAGGCAAAGTTTGACCACTGATGTACAACCCTCAATCTCTGATCAAAAGGGGGGACTGTGTTAGAGCCTGAAAACTAAAGGCAACCGTCAGAGCCCTGATTTCATCTTGAGCCTTAGCATAAGTTCAGGTGCCATCTTGAATACTTTACACACTTCTGACACTTGAATTGCCAAAGTGCCAGGGAAGCAGGGAGAAGCCAGAGTATATTTGAAATTGGATTAAGTCCATCCCCTAGCCAGCCCAGGGAAGAACAGTCTTTCGTCTTGGTATATCCCTTAATGGAAATTGGGGTACTGAGGTCCCATAGTTATGAGTCATACCCTAAGAGCCTCAGGACCAATCCTCTAAGCCTTTCTAACCTGCAATAGACCCCTTCCTGCTTCCATAGTCTGACAAATTGATCTGCTATTAGTCATGTTTTGTGACAAATTTCCTTCATTTTCTGTGTTCCTATAAATCAGTCCTAGTGTGGCACCATAGGATAAGCACTCAATCTCAAGATTAGTTTGAACTTCAAGGTCCGTGGTTCAAACTCACCAACCGCTTTTTGGAAACCCTATGCAGGTTGCTCTGAGTCGGAGCCTACTTGACAGCACACAACAGCAACAACATAAATCTGTTTCATGAATATGAATTCTCTGGGTATCATTATGGCCTCACGCTGATGGTCACCCACAATCAGGTCATCTGTTTTTGCCCTGTTTAAGACTTAATAAAGGATTTCTTTATAAAACAAATTTGAATTTGGGGTCTTTTCTTCTCTATAACATCAGGACATAGTTGGCAAGATCTGAAGCTATCTTTGATGGTGTAGTCTCTGGAGAATACACAGGGTTTGTATTGTTTAAGATTTAATAAAGGGGTCTCTATAAAATGCAATTGAATTTGGGGGCTTTTCTCCCCTACAAGACATATCTCCTATAATTTGTTGTGAAGTGCCGTTGAGTCAATTCAGACTCATAGCAACCCTGTATAGAGTTTCCAAGGAGCAGCTGGTGAGTTTGAACTGCCGACCACTTGGTTTGCAGTCCTGTGCTGATCCTACAGTGCCATAATATAAACCTTTAAATGGCAAAAACTGAACACTTTTATTAGCAGACCTGAAAGGATATGTACGTGTCCTTTCCCTAAAAAGTAAAAGGATATGAGCTTTAAAGTATAAAAATATTTAACTTAATTAATACCAGTAAATTAACTAAAGATCTTGAAGATATCTAGATATCATAAAACATAATTACTGCTGAATTGAAGTTTTAAAAAATATTCTACACTTTTCATTCAAACTTTCGCTGTTTTCTCTCATTTCCCAAATTGCAATTCAACCTTTCAAATGTCTTATAGTAACAGAGAGTTTCTTCAAAAACTTTCCTAAATCTATCTGACCTCAGAGACTGGGTGTCCAAGAAGGGTCCTGGTGTGGTGCTGTAGGAGCAGTACTGGATTGCTAATCACAAGGTTGGCAGTTCAAACCAACAGTCGCTCCTCAGAAACTCTATACATGGCCTCTATGAGTTAGACGGGACTCCAAAGCACTTCACAACAACAACTTCTTATCTTTGGTTCACATTCAAAAACTAATTTAGTCATCCCAATTCATATGCCTGTGTTTAAACTGGCCTAGGATTTGGACTTCTGGTGTAGCACTGTAGGATCCGTACTGGCCTATGAACCACAAGGTCAGAAGTTCAAACCTACTCATCGAGATCGTTATACAGGGTCACTATGAGTCAGAACCTAGTGGAAGACACTTAAGAACGGTAACAGCAAGTTATTTTGAAAGACAATAGATAGCTAATTTCTTCCCCTTCTACCTTTCTCCTTGTATGTAGTTTTTAAATTTTTATTTACAGCAACATTTAGACCAACCTCCTAGAGGGAAAAAAGGAATCCTGGATGGAATGTTCTCTCTATATTAAAATGGATAGAATCTTATCTATGTAAGTGATTTCCTTGGTGTCCTACAGACAATTTCATCCAAGCGAGCACTATCTTGGGTGAGAATTACGTACTCTATGAAGTCAGTTTAAACAACAGGCTTGTGAAATTTCTGCCTATATTTTTCTGTACAATCTTCTATTTTATGGCAATCAACAACAGCATGACATAATTAAAACAGTACAACACAAAACAAGAGAGCACACACGTACACACACATACATAGAAACCCTAAACTGGGTTGCTATGATTCAGAACTGACTCAATGTCACTTAACAACAACAAATCTTCATGAGGCTGGTATCCTTGTAGCAACTCTAATGCATGTGCAAGAATCTAGGTTTGATTAACAGAACTGGAATCTGGACAAAATGTCTGCAAGATAGCAGACCAAAGCATTGGCAAACAGAAGAAACAGAACCCAAATCCTCCTTAACTATACAACACAACATGGAACAAAATTTTCAGCGGGAAGAAAAGGCAGAAATGGAAACTCATTTTCTCAGTGATCCCTGAAATTCTAAATTAGTTCTAGTAAATCCTGAAAGGGGAAGGAATTCAGATTCATTTATCAAAGATGTTAAGAATTAAATTGGAACTTTGGTTTTCCAGGGTCAAATAAAATTCTTAGCAAGCAGTTGAACTTCTGAGATTTTAATCTGCTCATAGAGAATTTCAAAAATTTCCACATAAATCTTCCTAGTCTGTTCTTAATGAGACAATGTCAAGAAGATAGGTAAAAGCTAGGGGCAGAGTCACAGTACTTCTCTATATATTGGATAGGAATTCCATAAGGAAAGTCTGCACTGTTCCCAGATATGTTGTTGTTGTTATGTGCCGTGGAGTCAGTTCTGACTCATAGCGATCCTGTACAGGGTTCCTGAGGCTGTAAATCTTTACAGGAGCAGAAAGCCTCATCTTTCTCCCTTGGAACCTCTGGTAGTTTCGAACTGCTGACCGTGAGATTAGCAGCTCGATTCTTAACCACTGTTACCAGAGCTCCTTGTTCCCAGATATTGCAGTTACCAATTTCAGAGAAGTTTCCAGTTTATTCAAAGTTTAAGACTTTTGTTATTGTTGTTATGTGCCGTGGAGTCGGTTCCGACTCATAGCGACGCTGTATAGGGTTTCCGAGGCTGTACATCTTTACTGGAGCCGAAAGCCTCATCTTTCTCTCTTGGAAACACTGGTAGTTTCGAACTGCTGACTTGAGGTTAGCAGCCCAACTTGTAACCACTATGCTATACCAGAGCTTTTGGGCTCAGTAAAACCCTGACGGGAAAATACCACGGGTTTTGAACATGTATTGTTTGAACCATGTATGCCTATTTTCTGAACCTGCTTATCTGACATGTCTTTTTAATTGTCTTTTAAGGCTTGTGACCACACTACTAGTTTTTTTACTGAATTCCCTGTGCCATTTGTTTTTGAGGTTTATATAACCCTAGATTTCACTAACTGGAGAACTTTTAGGACAATAATTTGCACAGACCTTCTTACAGCTCTCCCAGTAAAGACAAGCAAAAGCCCTTGTAAGAGACAGAATCAGAACCCCACACTGTTTTCACCAGTATGGGCAAAGCAAGGCCCTTGCAAGAGACAGGGGAGGTGAGGGAGAGAGAGACAGAGGCTGGGAAGGGAGAAGAGAAAAGGAAGGAAAAGGAGGATGAAAGAGAGGGGGATGAAGGCAAAGAAAGAGAAAGAGAGACACAGAGAGAGAGACAAAGAGAAAAAGTTAGATGAAAGTTCGACACATGTAATTTCTCTTGAAATTTAGAAATCTGCAGATACAGTAGAACATTCCTTGTTCTTGTGGTTGTGTGCCATCAAGTTTGTTCCAACTCTAGTGATCCTGTATAAGATCAGAAAGACTTATCTTTCTCCTATGGAGTGGCTAATAGATTCAAACCGCTGACCTTGTGATTAGCAGCCCACTAGTTGTAGTGGTTACGAATCAGGCTGCTAACTGCAAGGTCAGCAGTTCGAAACCACCAGCTGCTCCGTGGGAGAAAGATGAGACTTTCTGCTCCCATAAAGATTTACAGCCTCGGAAACCCTGTTCAGGGTCGCTATGGGTCAGAACTGACTCGATGGCACTCAACAACTAGTCTACCAGGGTTCCTTCAAATACACCTCTGGATGCTAAAGCACAATCTTTACACGTAACAGCTGCACTTCAGAATCTAATTTAAGTTTCTTACAAGTCCTGCTTCTATTCTCACATCCCCCTTCTCCTCCACTCCCAACCTGTATCCATTACAAGATTACCACTAGCAAACCGACAGAAAGCATTGAGAGTTCTTAGGCAGAAAAAAATACGTGCAAGAATTAAGGGTCTTGGTTGTTGTTGTTTAGTGCCATCATTGAAACTGGTCTGTCTCATAGCGACCCAGTATAGTGTATCTGAGAAGCAGCTGTTAAGTTTGAACTGCCCCCCTTGAGGGTTAGTAGCTCAGTACTTATCCTATAGCACCACACCAGGACTAATTATTGTTGTTGATTTTGTTAAGTGCCATCGAGTCAGTTCCGACTAATAGCAACCCTGTATAGGGTTTTTGAGGAGCAGCTGATAAGCTTGAACTGCCAACCTTGCAATTCAAACCTACCTTGCAGTCCAGTGCATTAACCTGCAGTGCTACACCTGGACGAAGGTCTATATATAGACTGATGATATTTTAATAGGAAATAATATGCTATAATGTTAAAACACATCTAGGAAATTGGTAGTGATAAAATGCTCTTCGTTACATTTTAAAACTTGAGCATGAAACTCTCCTATAAAGTGTTATATAAAGCTCTTTAATAATTGAGCTTCTTTTTGTAATGGATATTATTAGCCCTAGATTTAAGAAAAGGATTCCCTTGTAATGAAAGTATGGTTTCAATGAGTCACACCAAAACATGGACCTCAAAATCCAAGCAACTTACCTAACAGGGTCCTAGGGTCCATGGAAACTGGTGGAATACAAGAAATCCTTTCTTTGGCACCTGCTCTGGTCCTTGATCCCTGGGTATGCCATTGGAAAAGATGGCTTTGGATCCCATCCTCATTGTCATCTTGCGCTTGGGGGAAAACAATCCAAGATTCACATGTATTTTATCAAGACCCTTTTAGTTACCCTAAATAGAAAAGAAGCACTGGTGTGGCTCTGTAGGATGAGCACTGGAATGCTAACCTCAAGATCATTGGTTCTAACCCATTAGTTGCTCCTCGGAAACCCTATACAAGGCCACTATGAGTAGGAACAGACTCAACAGTACATAAGAACAACAAACAGGGCAAAGACAAATCAAAGACCATCATTCGGATGAGGGACGCCATCAACATGATGCTGGAATAAAGTCTAGCATTTGAAAAAAAATAGGATGCTATTAAAAAGGAAAATTACCTATTATGTATTATTTATTTTGCTGATTTTATCAAAATATTTTTATTTTAAAGCTGGCAACAGTGAAAACAAGGTACTTCTGTACCTCTCAGAATTTTCTATAAAATGAAAACATAATAATTGCTTTGTCATTGTTGTTAAGTGCTGTCAAGTCATTCCGACCTATAACGACCCTATGTAGGGTTTCCGAGGAGCAGCTGGTGAGCTTGAACCACCAATGTTGCAGTTCAAACGGCTTTGTTCTGGTGCATTAACCCACAGCGCCACACCAGGACTCCAATAATTACTTTAGACATATGCAAAATATCAGTTAAATATAAAATGTTGTTCAGGTTTAGAAGCAGAAAAATCTAGCTATATTTGCAAATTTAAAACTATTATGAGTCTTGTTGTGGTACTGTAAGATAAACACTGAACCACAAGGTTGGTATGAACCAAAAGGTCAACAGTTCAAACTCACCAGGCACTTCTCAGAAACCCTATGTGGTGGTATGCCGTGGAGTTGGTTCTGACTATTAGTGACCTTGCATAGGTTTTCTGAGGCTGTAAATCTTTATAGGAGCAGAAAGCCTCATTTTTCTCCTGTGGAACTGCTGGTAGTTTCGAACTGCTGACCTTAAGGTTAGCAGCCCAAATCATAACCACTACACTACCAAAGCTCCTTCAGAAACCCTATACAGGGTTGCTAGGAGTTGGAACTGACTCGACAACAGTATTTAACAAAAACAGCAACAACAAAAACAACAACAACAAAAACTACTATGAGTTGAGTTGAATTAATATGTCATTAATAGTTAATGATTGGAAGTTAGTGAGGTCACAAGGGAAGACTTCCAATATGTCTCAACTCTGACCAGGAGGAGTTCTCTGGGCCTGCTGATTACATCTGGATCAGGAACAACTCTTTTGTTGAGGCCCATCTGCAGGCCCCACTAGCAAAACAATCCCGTTAAACATCAGAATCTTAAAGCAAATGCTCTTCATCTGATTTTATGATCATTAAGCCAACATGTTATAACTGAGCTTTCCATTCACTCCTTTTGGGAGTTAAAATATTTTATCTTAAAGACATTGTCACCTTTGGTTTTATATATTGTTGTTGTTAAGTGCCATTGAGTTGATTCCGACCCATAGCAACCCTGTACAGGGTTTCCAAGGAGCGACTGGTGAGCTTGAACCACCGACCTTGCAGTTCAAATGACTTTGCAGTCTGACGCATTAGCCTACAGTGCCACAGTATTTTGTAAACAGGTTAATGTGACTGCATCTATAAAGGAATGATTTGTTCTCAGGTTGTGACATATGACATATATTACATATCAGCTTGCAAAACTGAGAAAAAGATTCTAGAGGTAAGCAAATTCACCTAAGTGTCAGCATGAGAGTTCTTGGCAAGCAGTGTGCCCAAATACCCAACCTAATGACAAATACCACTAACAAAAGCTATGTAGCTGCAGTAGAACATTTAGAATACAGAAAAAAACCAGCCATAACCTCACTAGTGTCACAGTTCCCTTAGTATTGATATCTTTTAGTGAATTTACTTATAACACCCACACACATACATTAAAAAGCACTGTTGCCATTAAAGTCATTTCCAACTCATGGTAAACCTATGTGTGATAGAATAGAATCACTCCATAGAGTTTCCTTGGCTGTTATCTTTTTGCAAACAGTTTGCCAAACTATCTTCTTCCGCAGTGTAGCTGAATGGGTTCAAGCTACCAACCTCTAGATTAGTAGATAAATGTAAACTGTTTGTGCCACCCAGGGACCTATATGTATGTGTGTGTGTACTATACACATATACATTTGCATGGTGTGTATTTAATTTCCTGCATACATTAAGGTTACTGACTTTTTCAATTAACTTTACTCTTGTCTATATTTTTCCTTTTATTCAACAAATATGTATTAAATTGCTGTGGTGCTGTGGGTTAATGAACTGGACTGCAAGGTCAGATTGAACTGCAGTTCAAGCTCACCAGATGCTCCTCAGAAATCCTAAACAGGGCCGCTATGAGTTGGAACCAGCTCAATGGTACTCAACAACAACATATCCTAGGTGCTGTTCTAGGCACTTTGTGAATAATCTAAAATGCTCTCAAGGAATATGTAATCTAAAATGAGGGTCAGAAAATAAATGAAGGGAAAAATAAATACATGGTATGTTAGGTAGCAACCAATGTCAGGAAGAAAAAGTAAAACAGGAAAAGGGGATAGAGAGCGATAGATGTGCTCCTGAAGGAACCAGGAAAGGCTCTTGCAAGAGAGAAGTAACATATAGCATAGGTCCAAGTCAACTTTCAGAAGAATATGGAATCAAATTAAAGTGGGAAGAACTAGATTAAAATAAGATTTGAAATTTACTAATCTATATTATTATTATTAAACTATATTATAATCAAACAATGTATTGTATTAGGCAAATCTGCTGCACAAGACCTTTTTAAAGTGTTGAAGAGCAAAGATGTCAGCTTGAGGACTGAGGTGTACCTGACCCAAGCTATGGTATTTTCAGTAACCTCATATGCATGTGAAAGCTTGACAGCAAATAAGGAAGACTGTAGAAGAATTGATTCTTTTGAGTTATGGTGTTGGAGGAGAATATTGAAAGTGCCATGGGCTGCCAAAAGAACCAATAGATCCGTTTTGGAAGAAATGCAGCCAGAGTGCTCCCTGGAGGCCAAGATGGCCAAACTTCATCTCTCATACTTCGGACATATTTTCAGGAGGGACCAGTCACTGGAGAAGGATCTCATATTTAGTAAGGTGGAGGGTCAGAGAAAAAGAGGAAGATCCCTAATGAGATGGATTGGCCAAGTGGCGCCATTGATGGACTCAAGCATGGCAACAACAGTGAAGTTGGCTCAGGATCGGGCAGTGTTTCGTTCTGCTATGCATTAAGTTGCTATGGGTTGGTACTGACTCGATGGCACCTAACAACATATTATTATTAATATTAAGGAGGACTAGTAATTACCACCATTCTTCAAATTTGCATAACAACCTCTAAAGCCAGTTATTATGAAATTGAAGAATTCGACCAATTTCTCTTTGATATCTCAAGC
>NW_006408705.1:4316201-4320375 GCF_000296735.1 Chrysochloris asiatica
TTCCCTCTTGAAAGCTTGTAAGCCAGTCACTTCTTGCCTTTGTAGCCCTCTGCCCCCCATTTTGGGTAGCCAATGTCCAAGTTGCCCATCCCTGTCTATTCTGTGCCTCTGCACACTCTTAAACTAAACTCTGTCTTAAAAACTTGTAAACCAGTCACTTAGTGCCTTTATCGCCCCTCATTTTAGGTAGCCAATGTTTAAGTTGTCCGTCCCTATCTACCCTTTATACAGAGGGGATAGGATTGATACTTGATGTGAAGATCCTTCCCTCTCAGTTGGTATTTTGAGCTACCGCATTCATAAGTATAGGTCAAGTTCATCACATTGTAGCAATTTACATTACACAACAATACCAACACTAGGCTCCTTTACCAAAAAAAAATTTTTTTTTTTTTAATCTTCCTCTAGTTGAGTTCTGATTATCAAGCCACTGAGGCAATGTCAAATGGGTACTATCTGCAAGTTTGGACGTTCTTGTGCATCTCCTCTCACTTCATATAAGCTGGATGCTTCACTTTCAGCTCTAGCCCTCTGCTTTCCATCTTCTTTTGATGCTTTCTGAATCATTCAATATTTTGCCCATGTTGTTGTTATAATGCCGTCGAGTCAGTTTCGACCCATGATGACCCTGTATAGGGTTTCCATGGAGCTGCTGGTGAGCTTGAACAGTCAACTTTGTGGTTCAAACTGACTTCACAGTCTAGTGCATTAAACCACAGGGCAACACCATAGAATACTGGAAATCGAGGTTTGAATAATTTCTTTAGCTCTTTCAGTTTAAAATATGCTGAGCATGTTCTTCCCTTTTGGTTTTCTAATTTCAGGTCTGCATATTTCATTATAATGTTTTACTTTGTCTTTTTGAGCTGCCCTTTGAAATTTTCTATTCAGTTACTTTACCTCCTCATTTCTTTCATTTGATTTGGCATCTCTATGCTGGAGAGCAAGTTTCAGAGTCTCTTCTGACATCCATTTGGTCGTCTTCTTCCTTCTTGTCTTCTTAATGACCTTTTGCTTTCATCCTTGTATTATGTTCTTGATGCCATTCCACAACTCTGCCTGTCATTGGTCATTAGTGTCTAATTCATTAGGTCTTTTTGAGATGATCTCTAAGTTTAGAAGGGATATGTTCAATGTCATATTTTGGCTTTTGTGGGCCTGTTTTAATTTTCTTCAGTTTAAGCCTGAACTTGTATATGAGCAATTGATGATATGCTTCACAGTCTGTTCCTGGTCTTGTTTTGACTGATGATATGCAGCTTTCCCACTGTATCTATTTCACAGATGTAGTCAATTTGATTTCTGTGTATTCCATCTGGGGAGGTCCATGTGTACAGTCATCTTTTATGTTATTTAAAAATGCATTTGCAATGAAGAAGTCATTGGTCTTGCAAAATTCTATCATGCTATCGCTAGCATTGTTTCTATAACAAGGCAATATTTTTCTATGACTAATCTTCCCTCTTAGTTTCCAATCTTTGCATTACAATTGCCAGTAATTATCAATACATCTTGATTGCATGCTTTATCAGTTTCAGATTGAAGAAGTTGGTAGAATTCTGCAATTTCATCATCACTGTCTTTAGTTGTTGGTGTATAAATTTGAATAATAGGTATATTAACTGATCTTCCTTGTAGGTATATGTATATTTTCCTATTACAGATAATGTTGTACTTCAAGATAGCTCTGAAATGTTCTTTTTGATGATGAATTTGCAGCATTCCTCTTCAACTTGTCATTTCAGACAAAGAAATCATGTGATTGTTAGATTCAAAATGGCTAATACCAGTCCATTTCAGTTCACCGATACCTAGGATATAGATGTTTATGTGTTCCATTTAATTTCTGACAACTTCTAATTTTCCTAGCTTCTTCCTTCATAGATTCCATGTTCCTATTATTAATGGATATTTACAGTTGTTTCTTGTGATTTTGAGTTGTGCTCCATCAGCAAATGAAAGTCCTGAAAGCTTTACTCCATTTGTGTCATCATGGTCAATTCTACTTTGAGGAGACAGCTCTTTCCCAATCATATATGAGTGGCTTTCGACCTGAGGGACTCACCTTCCAGTATTATATCTGACAGTGTTCTGGTGCTCTTGATCATGTCTCAATGTTCTGTACTCTGGTGCTGACAGAGCTTTTAATAAGGTTTTCAGTGACTAAATATCCAGATGTTTCCTTTTTCCAGGTCTCTCTTAATCTGGAAGCTCATCTGAAACCTGTCCATCATGGGTGACCCTGCTGGTATTTAAAATACTGGTGGCATAGTTTCTAGAGTCAAAGCAACACCCAAGCCATCTCAGTTTGACAAAGGGACAGGTAAATTGTAGCGAGGACGTTATGCTGAATGAAATGAGTAAATTACAAAAGGTTAGATACTGTATGAGACCACTACTATAAAAAGTTAAGAAAAAGTTTTCATGCTAAAAGAAATATTCTTTAATAGTTATCAGGGTTAGGGGGGAAAGGAGAATAAATCATTAGCTAGATGACTGACACATGTTAACCTGAGTGATGGAGAAGGCAATATACAACAAGTGGGAGGCTGGCAGAAGAATGATGTAGGAAGGGGAAGACACAGGGAAAGGTGCAAGAGTTAAAGCGAATAGTGTTAAATACTGATCTATACACATACCTGCAATATAGCAATCTATGGGTAGGTTCATGAATAGATTACCCTCTACCCCCCAAAAAAAAATGGTAATGAAATTTATCCCATGAATTTTTTATTTGTACTCTTGTACTGATTAGTTGGGGAAACCAGGACTGAATCCCAGATTCTCTGACTTAAGACATACTTTCTTTTTATCATGGTATTCACTCAGCTTGGCATTATGATGAAAAACAGTATGATAGAACTGTTTTTTATTTTCTATATTATATCACAAAAAAATGGAACCACTCTTCAGTAGCTGAAATGGAACAAAAATCAACATGTACTATTATAAGCACAATTAAAGCCATGCAGAGTTGGTATTCTCTTGGTTTATGTACTCTCTTTAACTGCTAGGATATATAATTTAATTTATATGTGAGGGAAGCATTACATTCAACCAAAGGAATGTGAATTACATAGAAATGAGGTACAATCAAAAGGAACTCAGATAGCTAGAGGAAAGGGAGATGAGGACAACATTAATACCTGTAGCTTAAGTAATAACACATGGTCATTTATTGTGGCTACTCAATGTTGCTGGGTAAAAATATCACACGTGATCTTTTACAAGGGGGATTTCTATAAGCAGTATTATTGCTAAACACAATTGGATTTTAGATAAATCTCATACATCCGTTTCATATCACCCTTTCTTACAGGATTTATAAACGCTTGTGAAACACTAAGGAAATGAAATGATATCTAGGTCTTATCAAAAGAGCAGGAGTATTTGATGGTTATGAGAAATATGAGTGAAGAGATGTTTTGAAATTGCATGTATGCCACTCAGAACCACAACCCTGGGTGTCGGAAATCACCCATTGTTAAATGTTTTCTTAGAACAGATACATTTCCATGATTCATTTTACTGTAATTACTCAAGCCATTCTAACCTCATTTCTGCAGTTCAGAGTGAGCATAACATTTTTAGCTCAGTGGTATCATATTTGAGAAAACTTCACAAAGCAGCTGGATAAGGGTACACAGTTCTAGGACTCATGGTGATTTTCCTTAGACATAAGGCAATGATTGCAACTTCTCCCCTGGAAAAGTGCCAAAGTCAGGTGGCCTTCAGAACAAAATCCCCGGTGGGACTGAAGTTGAAATATAAGTAGAAAGCGATTGACCCCATTTCGTAGCTCTTGTCAGGGAACAGGACGAACTCCCACATTCTAGTCTAAATTTGTCAGTTGTTTTTCAGGAGACATGATTTGATTTGTGGCACATTGAATCCAGATTACAAAGAGCAAGAGAGCACATATGGTGCCTGGCATTTTGGCAAGAAACGTGATTTAGCGAGGAACTTGCTGGTTTTAAACTTGGAGCCATGGAATTATTTTAAGGATGCAAGGGAGCTTTAGGATCATTTAGTCCAGCGTTCTTATTTTCTATGAAGAAATTTAGCCCAGAGTGGCCAAATAACTAGACCACTGCTGACACCAAAACCAAGACTTTGTAGATCATTAAACCAGAACTACCCTCACTACAGTATTCTACTGCTTTATTTATATATT
>NW_006408705.1:4320475-4327485 GCF_000296735.1 Chrysochloris asiatica
GCCTGACCCAAGCCATGGTATTTTCAATAACCTCATATGGATACGAAAGCTGGGCAGTGAATAAGGAAGATTGTAGATCTTCAATCCATCTTGTAGGAGATCTTTTTCATTTTTTTTTTTTTTTTTTCTGACCCTCCACTTTTCCAAGCATGATGTCCTTCTACAGGGAATGATCCTTCCTGACAACATGTCCAAAGTGCAAGAGATGGAGTTTCCACATCTTGACTTCTAAGGAGCATTCTGACTGTATTTCCTTCAATACAGGTTTGTTTGTTCTTCTGGCAGTACATGGCACTTTCAATATTCTTCCGCATCACCATAACTCAAATGCATCAATTCTTCTATAGTCTTCCTTATTCATTGTCCAACCTCAATATATATATGAGGCAATTGAAAATACTATGGCTTAGATCAGGCACACCTTAGACCTCAAAGTAACAT
Organism: Chrysochloris asiatica; assembly: GCF_000296735.1. Taxonomy (NCBI): domain Eukaryota; kingdom Metazoa; phylum Chordata; class Mammalia; order Afrosoricida; family Chrysochloridae; genus Chrysochloris; species Chrysochloris asiatica. Next base: position 4,320,917 of record NW_006408705.1, read on the forward strand.
CTTTGCTCTTGAACACTTTAAAGAGGTCTTGTGCAGCAGATTTGCCTAATACACTATGTATGTCATTTGACTTCTTGACTGCTGCTTCCATGAGTACTGATAATGGATCCAGCAAAATGAAGTGTTGGACAACTTAAATTTTTTCTCCATTTATCATGATGTTATTTATTGGTCTAGTTGTGAGGATTTTCATTTTCTTTACTTTGAAGTGCAATCCATTATGAAAGCTGGAGTCTTTGATGTTTATCAGTACTTCAAGTCCTCTTTATTCTCAGCAAGCAAGGTTTCGTCATTTGTATATTGAATGTTGTTAATGAGCCTTCCTCAAATTTTGAGGCCAGGTTCTTCATAAAATTCAGTGTCTTGGCTTATTTGTTCAGCATACAGATTGAATAAGTATGATGAAAAGATACAACACTGGCTCACACCTTTCCTGATTTAACCTCATTCAGTGTTCTGTTTGAATGACTACCTCTTGGTCTGTGTACAGGTTCCTCATGTGCACAATGAAGTGTTCCTGAATACTCATTCTCTGCATTGTTGTCCATAGTTTGTTATGATTCACGCAGTTGAAAGATTTTGCGTAGTCAGTAAGCCACTTTCTGGTATTTTCTACTTACAGCCAAGATCCATTTGTCATCAATTACATCTTTGTTCCAGATTTACTTCTGAATCTGTTAAATTGTTAGTAACTGTTTTTTGATGTATTTTCAAATTATCTTCAGCAATATTTTACATGCATGTGATATTAATGACATTGTTTATTTCTGTATTTCGTTTCTATGGAATAGGCACAAATATGAATCAGTTAATCAGGTAGCTGTCTTCTAAATTTCTTTGCATGGATGAGTGAGCATCCTCAGTGCTGCATCAGTTTGTTGAAGCATTTCAGTTTCTATTCCTTCAATTCCTAGAGCTTTGTTTCTCACCAATGCCTTCAGTACAGCTTGGATGTATTCCTGCAATACCATCAGTTCTTGATCATATGCTACCTCTTGAAATGATTGAAAATGACCAGTTCTTTCTGGTACTGTGCTCTGTGTGTTTTCTCTATTTTATTAGATGTTTCCTGTGCCATTCACTAGTTTGCTCATGGGGTCCTTCAATAATGCAACCCAAGGCTTGAATTTTTCTTTGATTATTTTAACTTGAGAAACCCTGAGTGTATCCTTCCCTTTTGGTTGTCTAAAACTAGGTCTTTGCACATTTCTTTCCAATACTTTACTTTGTCTTTTTGAGCTGCCCTGTGAAATTTTCTGTTTAGTTTTTTATTTCATTTCTTTTAGTTGCTTTAGTGTCTTATCTACTTTCAAGAGCAAGTTTCAGACTCTCTTCTCACATTCATTTTTGTCTTTTCTTTCTTTCCTATCTTATTAATGGTCTTTTGCTTTCTTCATGTATGATGTTCTTGATGTCATCCCACAATTCTTCTAGTCTTTAGTCATTAGTGGCTAATGCATCAAATCTTGTCTTGGGATGGTTTCTAAATTTAGGTGGGCTATAGTCAAGGCCATATATTGGTTCTAATGGACTTCTTTTAATTTTCTTCAGCATCAGCCTGAATTTGCAGATGAGCAATTGATGGCCTGTTCTAAAGTTGGCCCTAGCTTTGTTTTTACTAATGGTATTGAGTTTCTCCATCATCTTTTCTTGTAGATGTAGTCAATTTAATTCTTGTGTATTTCTTCTGGTGAGGGTCAGGAATATAGTCATCTTTTATGTTGTTTAAAAGAGGTATTTGCAATTAATAAGCCACAGGTCTTGCAAAATTCTATCATGTGATATCTAGCATCATTTCAACCACCACGGCCATAGTTTTCACCTACAGATCCTTCCTCTTTGTTTCCAACTGTCGCATTCCAATTGTTAGTAATTATCAGTGCATCTTGATTGTATGTTTTATCAATTTCAGACTAAAGAAATGGGGAGAATCCCTCAGTTTCATCCAACCGACTTCAATGATAGGTAAATAAACTTGATTAACAGTCACTTTAACTGGCGTTCCTTGTTTTTGTTGGCAAGTGCTGTCAAGTTGTTTCTGACTCATAGTGACCCTGTATAGGGTTTCTGAGGTGCACCTGGTGGAGTTTGAACTTCCCAACCTTGTAGTTTGCAGTCCAGGTGGGATTTGAATTCCTACAGAGCTACACCAGGAGATCCATCTTTCTTGTAGCCACATGGATATTATCCTGTCACAGGCAGCATTGTAAGATAGATCTTGAAATGTAAGATAGATCATAAACCATATGATTGCTCAATTCAATATGGTCAATGCTAGTCCATATGAGTTCGCTAATTCCGAAGATATTGATTTATGGGATCCATTTCAATTTTGATGACTTTCAATATTCCTAGTCATAGTTTGTACATTCCATGTTCTAATTACTAATGGATGCTTCCAGGTGTTTCTCCTCATTTTGAATTGTGCCTCATCAGCAGTTGAAGGTCCCTAAAGCTTTGCTCCATCCATGTGGTTAAGGTCAATTCTGTATTGAGGAGGAAACTCTTCTCCATGCATATTATGAGTGCCTTCCAAGCTGAAGGACTCATATTCTGGCACTTTATCAGACAATGTTCTGCTGCTGGTCATAAAGTATTCAGTGACTAGCCTTTTGATGCGGTCCACCTGTTTTTCTTCCTAATTTGTCTTAGTTTGGAAGCTCTCTACCATGGGTTACTTGTCTGATATTTAAAATACTGATATATTAAAAAATTGGTGGTTTAGTTGCCAGCATCACAACAATTTATCACAGTATGACACACTGACAGACAAATAGTGGTTAGACTTGTTGTTACTGTGTGGAATCATTGAGATGATTCCAACCCATAGAGACCCTGTATAGGGTTTCCAAGGAGTGACTGGTGGGTTTGAACTGCTGACTTGGCAGTTAGGAGTCTATTGTTTATCCCTACAGTGCTACACCTTGTTAGGGTGCCTTGAAAAAAGGTACAGTCAAAACAATGGCTTCTGTAGGGATCTGAATGACTAGTTCACTTCAAAGCAGAGAGTTCAGCTTAGAAGATTGTGGTGATTGTTGTTTGGGGATCCCAAAGGGGTAATCATGACATTTTCTCCAAAGGATGCAGGATAACCATGGGGCTTTATTATGAAGGAGTTTATACCGCATAGGTGAGAAAAGGGCTTGGAAAATTGTTCTGAGGAAATTTTCCATCATGATGATGCACATGCTCAATCATTGAGGGTAGTTAGGGCTATCCTATTAGAATTTTGTTGGGAAACCTTACCTCATCCACTATAAAGCCCTGATCCTGTCCCCCAAACTCAAAGAACACTTAAAAGGAACACAATTTGAGTCTCTTAAGGATGCAATAAAACTGTCATCTTGGTGTGGTGTAAATTAAAGAGTGCAGAATTATTTGAGCAATGATATGAGAGATATAAACACCATCTTCAGAAGTATATAGACCTAAATGGGGAATATGTTGAAAAACAATAGCTTCACATTTTGACATATTTGTTTGATAAATGTTTTTATGATTTTGTAGCAATATCTTTGGACTTATCTTTGTATTTCCTATTATATGGATTCTGTTTTCTTAGAGTATTTTAAATGTATGTCTTTTTAAAGGGCACCTTCAAAATACATATACAATAAGAAGATATTTTAAAAGTGAGAAAAAATGGAGCAATAGGACAATAATGATAGGAAAATAAAATGAAGAAAGAATAAATAATTACACATGAAATTTATCAAGAAGTCTGTTTAGAGGTAGCTAGCATATATGGTTATGAGTTAACTGGATGCCAATAGGAAAGAGAGAAACAAGATCTACTGTTTTACTAGCTAAGTCAATCTTTTCTTGGTGGTAGCACATTAATTCTTAGTACAGGATCTGAGACAAATTCTGCTTATGGGTTCACACAGTAGACTGCATCAGAAACAGAAGGAGCAATGATTTCCATCCCACATGACTTTCCAAAACTTTATTACCACCACACAAGAGGAGAGACTTATTTTCTTCTCCCTTTGAACCTGAGCTGGTCTTACAACTGACTACTCTGATTCATACATATGGCAGAAGTAGGCTGCATGACTTCTGTGGCCAAGTAATGAAAAGCAATGCAGCTTATACTTGGCTCTGACTCCCTTGGATACATGTCTTGGAAATCCTTAGATGACATGTCAAAATCTGCCCACCTTGAGGTTTCCGTACTGGAGAGACCTGAGTGGAGCATAGATGAGCTGTCCCTACTGAAAATGCCAATGCTTTGGTCTGCTATCTTGCAGACATTTGTCCAGACTCCAGTTCTGTTAATCAAACCTAGATTCTTGCACATTCATTAGAGTTGCTACAAGGATACCAGCCTCATGTAGATTTGTTTGTTGCTTTAAGCCCTGATGTTTTAGAGTGCCTTACTATGCAGCAATAAATAACTGAAAAGTGTATTTAAAGAAAACTTAAATACTGTAACAAACAGTCCTATATAACATCCATGTGCCAAACACAATGGGATTCCAGGATGGGTTTCTTTGAATGTCCCCCAGTGCATGTCAAAACCAAAACCACAGCACATATCAGCGTGAGCCAATTATACTAAGCTTTAAAACAAAGCAGCCTGAATGCCACTGAACTTACCTGTACATTTTCAGGAACATTCATGTTAACTCTTCTTAGCAGTACTTTTGCAATGTGTTCTGCTCATATATTATCTTTAATATAGACATGTTTTTAGAGTTTCTTTTTAAAGGTCATTTAACTTTAATAGAGAACATTTTACAGAATTTTAAGAGTTTTCTTGTAGAGGTCTACATTTATTTAATGACAAGTTATAGGACTTCCTGAACTTTTTAAAATCAAGAATTTTAGGCAAACTAGAAATAAATTGCAGATATTCGCTAAGTACTCTACACATATATGCATATTTCAAATCTATTATTAGAAGGGTGGAGGAGTGTTTGGGAGGTCTGATTCTTTTTCCTCCTTCTGATTAATGCCACTGTCAAGTTACCGTAATTGGTGAACTCTCTATGGATGACACTCAACTGAGAGTAAGAAAAATTTAGTTCTACAGGGAAAATAGGAGTCCTGGTGTGGCATTGTAGGATAAAGCATTGGACGAAAAGGTCAGTTGCAGTTCAAACTGACCTTTTCTCATCTACAAAATGAGACTAATAAAAGTACTTACCTCATAGGAGTGGTGGGCGTGGTTGTGTGTCCTGGAGTCGGTTCCAACTCATAAGGACCGTGTGTAGGGTTTCTGAAGCGGTAATTCTTTACATGTGCAGAAAACCTCAACTTTCTCCAGCGAAACAGTTGGTAATTTCGAACTGCTGATCTTGAGATTAGCAGCCAGACTGGTAACTACTACACCAGAGCTCCTGATTTAAAAGTCCCTGCGTAATGGTTACGAATCGGGCAGCTAACCTCAAGGTCGGCAGTTCGAAACTACCAGCTGTTCTGCTGGAGAACGATGAGGCTTTCTGCTCCCGTAAAGATTTCCAGCCTCGGAAACCCTGTGCAGGGTCACTATGAGTCGGAACCGACTCCACGGTACTTAACAACCACAACAGGCACCTCTGTGGGTTAATGCGCCAGACAGCAAAGCCGTTTGAAGTGCAAGGTTGGCAGTGTGAGCTCACCAGCTGCTCCTCGGAAACCCTATACAGGGTCGCTATGGGTCGGAACCGACTTGACAGCACCTAACAACAGCAGCAACATGGTTATCTCTGGATGTTTTTATTGTTAAGTGCCATCTAGTCAGTTCCAACTCATAGCGACCCATTATAGAGTTTCCAAGGAGCGACTGGTGAGTTCGAACCACCGAATTTGAGCTTCAAACCGACCTTGCAGTCTAGTGTTTATCAGATGTCACACCAGGACTAGTGGATTCTGAGCTGGGCTGCTAACTGCAAGGTCAGTTGTTCAAATAAACCAGTTGTTCCGTGGGAGAAAGATGAGGTTACTGCGCCTCACAACCCCAGTTCTGAACTTTCTGACTGGAGGTGCAGCACTTGTGGGTAGGCCACACTTCTGATCACCAGGGGAGTTTGGGGAACAATTAAACATTGCACTTTCCCATGCAGCCTCAGAAACCCTATACAGGATCTTTATGAGTTGGAGTCCTGGTGTGGCCCTATGGGCTGATGTGCTGGACTTCAAGGCTTCAAGGTCGGTTTGAACCACAGTTCAAGCTCACAAGTTCAAGCTCACCAGCCGCTCCTTGGAAACCCTATGCAGGATCACTATGAGTTGGACCCGGCTCAACAGCACTTAAAAACAACAACAAATGAATCGGAACAGGCTACATAGCACATAACCACCACCACCACCAGAACAATGTTGGGCTAACGGTAAGTGCTATGTATAAACAATTACAACTGCTGCTGTTGCTACTGAGGAGTTCTGGTGTGGCGCTGTGGGTTAATGAGCTGGATGCAAAGTCGGTTTGAACTGCAATGTTTGGCAGTTCAAGCTCACCAGCTGCTCCTCAGAAACCCTATACAGGGTTGCTATGGGTCGGAATCGTTCGACCGCCCTTGACAACAACAGCTGCTGCTACTGAGTCCTGGTTAATGCTGTGGGTTAATGCGCCAGAGTGCAAAGCC
>NW_006408705.1:4333570-4336208 GCF_000296735.1 Chrysochloris asiatica
TTTTTTTTTTTTTTAAAGAAGTGAATAATGATGACCAAACACTTTATTTATATTTATTTGGGCATTATGCTTTTTCATTATTTCATTTAGTCCTCTGAATTTGTGTGAGTCTAAGTGCCATGTTACTTATTATCTCCATTTTACAAATGAGAAAACTGAGGTTTAAAGACATGATTAAAGATCTTGACACAAATCACACACTCAGTGAAAACCAGGCTTCAAACCCAAACTAACCTCAGAGACCACACTTGCAACCACCAACTGAAACTAGTTTTTGTTGTTGTGGTCCTTCCTTTGGGTCATCTTATGAAAGAGTTTCTATGAATTTTAGCCCAAATGATGAAGACAAGGAGAAGGATGACTTCTAATTGGTTGGTATCTCTTTTATGTTCTTCTTTGTTTTGCTTTCTATAAAAGCCTTTCTTTTTACATTCTTAAAAACCAAAAAAATTCAAACCCACTGCCATCACATCAATTCTAATTCCTAGTGTAATTATATAGGGTTTCTGAGATGATAAATCTTTACAGGAGCAGACTGCCTCGTCTTTCTACTGCAGAGTGGTTGGTGGGTTTGAACGGCTGACCTTCTGCTTAGCAGCCCAGCACCTAATCCATGGTGTTAAAGGCAGCCCACTCATTGGCCAATGCATTCCTCTTCTAATTCCCATTTTCTGCTCTGAGTTTCATTACAGTCTCCCTTCTTGTTTTATTTATATTTTTGATTGCAAAGGTCCTTAGAGCAGAGGCTTTATTATTTACCTGTTCTAATTAAATTTATTGTTTAAGGCTCTGTATACTTTTGGCAAACACACAAATATTAAAATAACAATATTACTCATTTTGATTGAAGGAGAGTTATGCACAGTTATTATTTACAAAGTACAGGTTATAAGTGGGTCCCTCAGCTTTTCTAAACATATGCACTTTTTGTTTTTTTTAACTGAAGGCATAAGAAGTATATTTTCCTTTTGACTTACTGGAGTTTGGCAGCATGGAGAATACTTGTTGCATTAGGAGCATTTCCCTATTTAGTTGAATAGTTTGCTGCCTTCAGCTCTGTATTTAAGAAAAGTCACTGTTTGTGGGTAAAGAACATAGCAATATGGTATTTTGTACCTGAAAGCATTTCTCCAAAAAGCTAGAGCTTGATTTATGGTTTGAATAATGTTTTGGGGGATGATAAATATTCAGTGTGGATTCAATTTTGATCCAAGCAATTCAAACCACACAATTCCTTTACACCCAGAATCATTCAGTAAATTATATTTGTATATGCCAGTAGCGAGGGTACTGGCTGGCTTCTAAGTGCAGTTCAGGCATGTTTGACATAATTAATGAACCAGAGGCCAGATAAATTGAAGTGTATTTTCTCAGTGACTGTGTAGCTTCCCAGGACAGAACACAAGTAGTGTCCCCTGCTGGTATTCAAACATACCTAGGCATCTGTGCCAAGCTGAACCAGAGGGGGATTCGCACTGACGTGGGATTGAAGAAGGATTGGCTTCTAGGAAGCCAATCATAGAACCCATCATAGGTGAGGGGACAGCAAGTCATGAGGTGGCCCAGAAAGGAGGCTTGGTTTTTGGAGGTGGAATGTTCAGAGTCACTATGTGATGCATGTAATTTGGATTCATCTCTTTGGCACCATCTCTCTGCATTCATGACTATACACAAAAGCCAGAAGATTTTTTTCAATCAATACTACCAAAGATGGGACCCAAATCATGCTGCTTTGAGGCCCATTTCAGGGGTCCACTTCCTCTGTCACTTCACTGTAGATCAAGGTCTAACTTTGAGTCTTCTAGACCCCTTGATTATATTTTTCCAGAGCATTCAGTTGATTGATCATCATATTTGTTTTCCCTGCTAGGCAGAAAGCTCTGTGTAAGCAGGGATGGACTCTGCCTTATTTACTATAGTATCACTAGAATGTAGTATAGCATTATTTGCCAAGTGGTGGTTGGTGGTTATGTGCCATGGAATTAGTTCCGACTCATAGCGACCCTGTACAGAGTTTCTGAGGTTGTAAATCTTTATAGGAGCAGAAAGCCTCATCTTTTTCCCATGGAATGGCTGGTAGTTTCAAACTGCTGACCTTGAGGTTAGCAGCCTGATTCGTAAACACTATGCTACCAGAAGCTTAATGAATATATTAGATGAATTATGGCTGGATCAAAGAATGAAATAATATCCAAGGCTGAATTGGGAATGACTGGCAAAGCTGTGGCAAAGCTAGGGGTCAAGTGCTGTGTCTTGTATGGAAGCAGGGAGCAATGGAGATAAAGTCACTTTAGGTGGTTGCTGACCATCAACTGGCCCTTACAAATCAGAAAGACAGTAAGCTGACTGTCTTAGTTTCTTAGTGCTGCTACAACAGAAACACTCAAAGTGGGTAGCTTTAATAAACAGAAATTTTTTTTTTTCAGTTTGTTGTTATTGTTAGGTGCCATTGATTCGGTACCAACTCATAGCGACCCTATGCACAACAGAATGAAACACTGCCCAGTTGTGGGACAACCTCACAATCATTGCCACCCTTGAGCCCATTGATGCTGCCACTTGGCAAATCTCGCTGGGGATCTTCCTTTTTTTCTCTGACCCTCCACTTTACCAAACATGATATCCTTCTCCAGCGAGT
>NW_006408705.1:4337118-4338086 GCF_000296735.1 Chrysochloris asiatica
CAATGTTTTCCATAGCTTGTCATGATCCACAAAATCATAAGCCTTTGTATAGTTAATAAACCAAAGGTTTAGTATGCTAAAGATACAAATTTAGGGCACCAAATTTATATTTGATGCATTTCACAGTTTAGGATGCTAAAATTTTCACAGTTTAGGGTGATAAAAATACAAATTTAGGGCATCAACCTAGTCTTCTAGAGTAAGTCTCTCTTTCTTCATTGACTCTGGGAGAAAGTCCTTGGCTCTTTTAGACTTCTGTTCCTCTACTGGAAATTTGGCTTCCTCCTATTGTACTTTAAATCTTCTGTGCATAAACTATTTTTTAGTTTTTCAAAATTGATTGCCTTCAGACATCCCCCATACTGATATGCTCTTGTTAACATAACAAAGAAAACCTTCCTCCTAAATGCTATTACATCCACATGTACACTGATTAAAATTTGCAACATGTATAATTGGGGACACAATTCAATCCATAACAGTGATAATGGGCTTTCTTTCTTTTTTTTTTTTTTCTTTAAGTTTTTATCGTGGATTGCATGAAAGTTTACAGGGCAGATAATCAGTTTTACATTCCACAAATCATACACCTTGTTTCATCACATTGATTACAATCCCATCCATGCACCATCAGTTAGCAGTATTTGTCTCTATTCACTTTAGCTCTTTTTTCTAAGCACTCAGGCATATATGATAATTTACACCACTAAAGGGCACATTCTGCAAGTCTGCCTCCTGGCCACTATCTCTTAGTCCCTCTCTTCCCATGAATCTAAAGTCCTCAGCCACTCTCCTTCTCCATGACCCCATCTCTGCCTCCATCTCTGGTGTCCCTGCTTCTCTGGATGAGGTCCAGCATTCCACTTGTGCTTTTCTCCCTTGATGGTTCTAGGGTCCTTTGTTTCTGGACTGTAAGATTAACTACTCCCCTAATTTAGTTACAAAACTTCTACCTTTACAATTGTGAC
>NW_006408705.1:4369204-4370408 GCF_000296735.1 Chrysochloris asiatica
TGTCAAGTGCCATTGAGTCATTACTGACTCATAGTGATCCTATGCACAACAGAACAAAACACTGCCCTATCCTGGGTCAACCTCACAGTGTTGACACTCTTGAGCCCATTGCTGCTGCCACATTGCCAATCCATCTCATTGGGGGTCTTTCTTTTTTTCTCTGTCCCTCTACCTTACCAAACATGATATCTTTCTCCAACAACCATTCCCCCCTGATAATATGTCCAAAGTATGAGAGATGAAGTTTGATCTTCCTGGCCTTCAAGGAGCACTCTGGCTGTACTTCATCCAACACAGATCTGTTGGTTCTTTTGGCAGTTCATGGCACTTTCAATAGTTTCCTCCAACACCATAACTCAAACCATCAATTCTTCTGTAGAAGAATTGATCTTAGTAGTATTGAGCAATTTTTCTTCCAGCTCACTAGATCTGGCTTCCATCTCTTCATTTCTACTCCTTTGTCCTTTCAGTGTATTGTCCATTTCTGATATTCTACTATCAATCATTTGAACCTCTTTCTGTAGCTTTTGAATTGTTTCCAATGCTGTATCTATCTTATTTGATTGTTCCTGTAGTGCTTTCCTAACTTCTTCCTTATTTTTCTCAATGCATTGTAAAGTGTTTTGATACATTTTATATTTATTTTTCTGAATTCCTTCTTAGGCATTTCCAAAGCTTGCCCTTCTTCCATTATGGAGTGTAGGTCATTTGTCTCAGTCAGTTTATCTTATTTTTGGATATGTGCTGATATGGTCATCGGTTTCTGGTTTTTTGTTTTTTTTTTCATATTTAGTAGTTAGCTGTGGTCTTAATAATTAGGTGGGTTTGTGTTTGGTATTTTTTATGCTTCCTGATTGCCTCCAGATAGATGTGATTAGGAGATGGGCTTCTCTTTTCACTCTTCTTCCTGAAAAAATTCAAGATGCTACTATTGGTCATTATGACATAACTCAGGATTTCATTTTTGGCCTGTTTCCTTTTTAGTCAGCCTGTCCTTCTCGACAACTTCCTTTCAGGTCTTTTTTCCTAGTGATAAACAGTTCAGGGCCGGCTCTAGCCATTTTGTGCTTCCGTTTGGTTTAAGTGGTAACTGTTCCTTTAAATTATGAGGAGGGGAGGTGGGCCTTGATGGAGGATAGGGTAGAGGGGCAGTGAAGTTCACCGTCAGCAATACCACAGAATACCAGTTGAAGCAGGATCAGGG
>NW_006408705.1:4371438-4372348 GCF_000296735.1 Chrysochloris asiatica
TCAGCAGAAACCATACAAGCAAGAAGTCAATGGGGAGACATAATATAAAATCCTGAAAGAAAAAAAACTGTCAACCAAGAATCCTTTAGCCAGCAAAGTTATCAATCAAATACAATGGTGTAATCAAAACATTTCAGGAAGAAAAAGAAGCTAAGGGATTTTGCTAAAGCCAACCCTGCACTATAAAACAACCCAAAGGGAGTGTTGTGGACTGAGAACTAACAAGAACAGACAACAACCAGAGAATTATGTACATGGCAGCATCACCCCGAACTCAATTGACATGTTTACAGCTGTTTGTCCTCATTTTGAGTTGTGCTCCATCAGCAAATGATGATCCCAAAAGCTTTACTCCATTTGTGTCATCACAGTCCACTCTACTGTGAGGTGGCAGCTCTTTCCCAGTCATCTTTAGAGTGCCTTTCAACATGAGGATCTCATTTCCCAGAAATATATCTGGCAATATTCTGGTACTCTTGTTCATGTATCAAGAATATTGTATCGTGTATCAAGGAAATCATGATACAATACTCTGACAGTGCTTTTCCATATGGTTTTCGGTGACTAAATATCCAGAAATAGTCTGTCTCTCCTACTTCCTAGTCTGTCTTAGTCTGAAAGCTCATTTGAAACATGTCCACCATGGATGACCCTGTTGATATTTAATATATTGTTGGGATAGCTTCCAGATTCATAGCAGCATGCAAGCCACTACAGTTCAATAAAGTAACAGACGTGTGATGGAACAGATGTTTACCTGTGCTTTACTGACTATGCAAAGTCTTTTGACGGTGTGGATCATGACAAGTTAGGAACAACATTATGCATAATTAATATTCCTGAACACTTAGTTTTGCTCCTGAGGAACCTGCACATAGACCAAAGAGTCAGTCATTTGAACAGAACAAGG
>NW_006408705.1:4373073-4377430 GCF_000296735.1 Chrysochloris asiatica
AAGGACATCATGCTTAGTGAAGTGGAGGGTCAGCAAAAAAGGAGACCCCCCTGAGTGAGATAGATTGGCACAGTGACAGCAGTGGACTCAAGGGTGCTGTTGTTACTGTTGTTAAGTGCCACTGAGTCTTTTACAATTCATAATGACCCTGAAAAGGGTTTCCAAGGAGCCACTGGTGAGCTTGAACTGTTGATCTTGCAATTCAATTACTTTGCAGTACAGCACATTAGCCCACAGCAGCAATCAATTGTGAAGATGGCACAGGATGGGGCTGAGTTTTATTCTGTTGTACATAGGGTCACTATGGGTTGAGAACGACTCAACGGACCTAACAACCACAATGATAACTGAATGTGTAAAGCCCATAATGCTACTGAGCTTCCCTGGGTTTAAGTGCTTCACTAGTACCAAAGGTTTTGAATGACATGCTGCAAGAGTTCTCTTGTGATAAGATTCTGTAATTTTGTCCTCTGCTATCTTCCACCTGTATATTCCTATTCCCTGATTTTTGCCACTCTCCTCACCATTATTCCCTAGTTCCATATCACCGTGAACTAGAAAATCCCTCAAGGTTACTAGAACACGGAGAACTGGAAAGTAGGAGGAAACCATAGAAAGGGTATATTCATTTAACTACAAATACATTTTTAAGTTCATTTAATGACTGCTTAAAGTACATTTTCTGTTTTTTTTTTTTTTTTGTTATATATAGAAAGGTAGCTTCTATAAGAAAGACAGGTAACGTTATTGTCTATAACAAAATGACAATAATGATAACATCTTCTATTTCCATAGTACTATTTCAAAGTACTTTTTTTGAAGACATTATCTAATTCATCGTCCCAATATTCCTTTGAGACAGGCAAGAAGCTTTTTTATTAAAAGATTCTTTTATATAGCTGCAGAGTGAGCCTTTCTTTGTTGTAAACCAAAGACACTGAGTGGTCCAGAGAGATTTCAGCAACAGGCTGCAGTGTGAGTGGTCATTTCTCAGACTTATGGCTACAATTCTTTAAAAAGAAAAACCATGGTTCTGTCAGAACTTTACAAATTTAAAAATATATTTACCACTTAATATAAATGTTGTCTTTGATATTTAAAGAGTCGACATTATTGTTTGCCTGGTGTATATGAGTCAGTTGAATTGGATGGCTTGGAAAGATTCAGTGTATTCCAAATAAATATTTGCTGAAAAAAATAAAGGAATGGTTGAGACAATTTTCTGAATGGAAGTAGTTGTGTCTCAGAAATTCCTATGTAATACAGCATGTAGCTGGCCCTTAGTGAATTGAATAGGAAAGTTCTTTATCTTTGACTAGATTTTCTTCTCTCCAGGTACTAAAATGTTCTTAGAGGAATAGAACTATAAAAGTAAAATAAAATAAAAAAGGATTTCCAAGTATTTCCTATTAATAAGCTTGTCAAATGGTCTTTACTGTGTAGGACTTTTAGTTTTATATACAATATAGTACCCCCAAGATGTCTTTGCAGTTGAGGCATTGGAACTTTTCTTTCTTTTTTTTTGGTGAAAGCTTTTACTGTGAATTAACTAATAGTCTATATGGCAGAACACCTGAACATCAGTTTTGCACTCAACCAATTGCATCTTGTTTCATTGTAATGATTATAGTCCCCTTTTTTAATGTACACAACAGCATGTAGGAATATATAATCATTTAAACAATCAAAGGACACATTTTGCAAACCAGCCCCCTGCCCATCAACACACAGCCTTTCTCCTTTCATGAGTCTAGAGTCCTCAGATCCTCTTTCTTCCCACGCCATCGCTTCTGCCTCCATCTCTGATGTTGCTATTTCTCTGGTTAAGATCCCACATTCCACTCATGCTCTTCCTTCTTGCTGGTCCTAGGGTTCTCAGTTTCTGGAATGTAAGATTAACTACTCCCCCCTTTTTTGTTACATGTGTTCTGTCTTTACAATTGTGACTATCGTGATTTATCATGATAACAATTATTGTTGTTGTTAAGTGCCGTCGAGTCGATTCCGACCCATAGTGACCCTGTACAGGGTTTCCAAGGCTGTAAATCTTGACGAAAGTAGAAAGCCTCATCTTTCTCCCGTGAAGTGGCTGGTAGTTTTGAACTGCTGGCTTAAGGTTCACAGCCCAATTCATAACCACTACTCTACCAGAACAATTACTCACTATTAAATCCTATCCCCATTTCCTTTCACCAGACCCATTTAGACAGGATGAAACGATTCAGTGGGGATTCTACTTTCCCCCACTCACTCTGAAACAAGACTTCCCCATGAAAGCTTGTAAGCCAGCCACTTTGTACCTTTATAGTCCCCGCTCCACCCCTATTTTAGGTAGTCAATGTGTGAGTTGTCCATCTCTGTGTACTGAGGGGATATGTTTGATACTTGATGTGAAGACTCCTTCCTTCTCAGCTGGTATTTTGTGCTACTACCTCTATAAATTAAGATCAAGTTCATCAAATTGTAAAAATGTATACTTGCTTCCTGTATCAAATTTCTTTATCTTCCTCTAGTGGAGTTTTGATCATCAAGCCATCCAAGGTTGGTCAAATGGGTACTGTCTGCAAGTTTGGGCATTCTTGTGTGCTTCCTTCCACTTCATATCAGCTAGTCAGTTTAGACTCAACTCTAGCCTCCAGTGGCTAGGTCAGTGTCCATGGACTAAGTGGTTCCCAAGTCTCTCCTACCAGTCCTTCCTCTTCTCTCTCTCATCTCAAGGCTGACAGGAGTCTATAGAACATGATGAAGCTCAGCCCATGTCTTCATTACTGTCTTTTCCCCACTTTTACTCACAGGTAGACCAATGCTTTCATCAGTGACCTTATAGGAGGCATTGGCTTTTGACTTTGTCAGGCAGTTATTTCATCGTCCATCTGTCAGTTTGTTGTGCTATGATGGTTTGTGTGTTGCTATGAGGAGCCCTGGACTGGAGGTTAATGTACTGGACTGCTAAAGGTCAGTTTGAATCACAAGGTTGGTGGTTCAAGTTCACCAGCCACTCCTCAGAAACCCTATACCGGATTGCTATGGGTCAGAACTGACTTGATGGCACTTTAATAACAATAACAACTTGATGTTAATAGCTATGCCATGAGTAATGCAAATACCAGCTGGGTCACCCTTGGTGGACTGGTTTCAGTTGAGCATCCAAATTAAAACAATAAAAAGATCTTATGGTTCACAGCAGATCAGTATCTGACTTGCTTGCTTTGGACACATCCTCAGGAGGAATCCATCGCCAGAGGAGGATACTATGTTTGGTGAAGTAGAGGGTGAAGGAGGGCATGAGAGAGTCTCAGTGAGATGAATTGGAATAACAACTATAACCATGGACTCAGACAGGCTGATGATTGTGGATCTAACAGGGTTTTGTTGTTTGTTACCATGTTACTCAAGGTTACCATGAGTTGGAGTTGACTCAACAGCAACTGACAACAAGGAAGATACAACAATAAATACGCCAGGGCAGGTCATAAGGAACATGATGGAAACAGGATGTGTTTGGGCCTTCACACTTCCCTTTTAATCCTTGATTCCACATCACCCTCAAACTTCCCTTATACCTCTCAAAACCCCATGAGAGTGTGCCACCAGTGCTAACACCCTCTTAAGGTATACGGACTTCCATGTTTCTTATTTCTCCCTGTCCTTTTCCTCACTGTCTCCATTCTTTTGTCATGAAAGAACGAAGTAGTTGATCAAATTGCTAACATAATTCACATTATAACAGTAAACCAGTGCCAGGGTTTTGTTATTATGAATTAGGAAAATTTGAAAAAGCTGGATTGTATCTTTACTATTTATTTTCTATTCATTTTTTTAAAAAATAGTATTTTACTGTGATTTTCATGAAAATTTTCACAACAAATTATGTTCTCATTTGACAATTTCTATACAAATTGTTCAGTGACATTAGTTACATTTTTCACAATGTGTCCACATTCTCTTCAATTGCATTCTGGTTGCTTTGTTTCCAGTGCGTGAGTTTCCTTACTGCCTTATCTTCTCATCTTTGCTTTAGAATAATTGTTGACCTTTTGGTTTCATAGAGATGATTTTTAATGGAGTACTGTACTCATAGAGGTCCAAGAGCTGAACAGAAGATTTCAAAAATCAGCTTGAGAAGATAAAACCAAATACTATAATAAAATAAGCAAAGATTTGGAATTAGAAAACCAAAAGGGAAGAACATGGTCAGCATTTCTCAAGCTGGGGGAACTGAAGAAAAAAATTCAAGCCTCGACTTTCGTTATTGAAAGAGTCTCTGGGCAAATTATTGAATGATGCAGAATGCATCAAGAGAAGATGGAAGGAATACACAGAGTCATTGTACCAAAGGAAATGGTTAATGTTCAAC
>NW_006408705.1:4378725-4384575 GCF_000296735.1 Chrysochloris asiatica
TCTCATACTTTGGACATATTGTCAGGAGGGAACAGTTGCTGGAGAAGGATGTCATATTGGGTATGATGGAGGGTCAGAGAAAAAGATAAAGACCCCCAACGAGAAGTTTCGGCCAGGTGGCATCATTGATGGCGTCAAGTATGGCAGCGGTAGTGAGGTTGGCCCAGGATTGGACATTGTTTATTCTGCTGTGCATGGGGTCACTATGAGTCGGTTCTGACTTGATGGCACCTGACAACAATAACAACAACATACTCATAGGTAATATCTTTTATCTGTGTGCCAATCTGTCATTTTACTACAAGGAAACTTGTTTCAGGGAATAGTTTCAGGTCAAGTTTAAAGAGTATCTCAGGATAATGATCTCTGGGAGTCCTTTAGCTTTACATGGTCCAGTAAGTCTGGACTTTTTAAGAACATCAGTTCTGTTTGGAATTTTTTACCATTTCTATCATGTTCCATCTATTGTGGCCCTGGTTAGAATGGTCAATAGTGGTAGCTGGGCACCATCTAGTTTTTTTGGTTTTAGGGTAGATGTGGCTATAGTTCATGTAGAACATTAAACTATATTCATCTTATATTATCAAATTTCACAAAATAAGTGAAAGTCTATTATTTTCAAATTGTTGTTGTTGACTGCTGTTCAGTCGGTTCCAACTCATAGCGACCCTGCATAGGGTGTCTGAGGAGCAGCTGGTGAGTTTGAATCACCAACCCTGGTTCAAATTGACCTGTGGCCCATTGCATTATCCTGCAGCGCCACATCATGACTCCATTTTTCAAATTAAGACAGACATAACCTTACAATAAAATAGAGTTCCGCCTAGGTGAGGACATTTGGTAAATTTATACTAATATATTTTAAAAATAGAATATACATTTAAAATATTGAATTAAAAAAACACCACATTCAGTTTTATTTTTAAATTTTACTTATAAAATTGTCAACTGAGCAATATCTATCAAGAGGTGCTATATACCATGCTTTGGAATTATTTTTTAGCATGTTGTTATTGTTAAGTGTTGTCAAGTTTTGACTCATAACAGCCTTGTATAAAGTTTCCAAGGAACAGCTGGTGTGGTGAGTTTGAATCGCTGACCTTGCAGTTAGCACTCCAGTGCTTATACTACAGTACCACACAAATATACAATTTCACATGGGTAAATTGATAAAAATTTAATCTATATTTTTAAATGTATCCACTTAATTTGAAATGTTATAGGTGAACTATGAGAAGTCCCTGTAAGATTCCAAAGATACATTTCAACCAGAAAGATGGGTGGTTTGAATCCAAAAGAGGTATCTCTGAAGAAGCCCTGGCAATCTGCTTCCCCAAAGTCACAGCCTCAAAAATCCTAAGGAGCAGTTCTATTCTACACACACGGGTCATCATGAGTTGGAATTGACTCACCAGAAGCAATGACAACAGCAAAGTGAGCTAAGAGAAGTTCAAGAACTATAGTTCTCATGTTGCCAACTGTTTTTCCACAAATTCTCTTTGTAAGGCTGGTGAGAAACCAGAGAAATCAAGCTGCAATCAGAGTGCCTGGCTTGCAGGACTTCTGGAAAGAGACTGCAGAGCGAACATGGAGAGGCAGTTGCTGACTGGGTACTCCAGGCAGTCAACATGGAGCCCTCAGCAATAGATCTGAGAGAGGCTTTAGATTTAAGGACTTCTGCGTCTCCCGGCCATAGGCTAACCAACCGTGGGGAACTGTGTAAAAGGCATCCTTAACCTTCCAAGGATAATTTGCATTTAAAGAGCCTATTAACCAAAATAAATGTCCAGTGCCTTCATCTCACTATGTTCAAGCATCCTTTTGGGAATCTGATGAGAGCCCTGGACACTCTCCCCAGAAAAATGTCATAAGCTCATACAAAAATTGCACATTTTATATAAAATTTCAGAGGATTTATGGATTTACAAAGCCTTACTCTAATGAATGGCATTTGGGAAGTATAAGGATGAAGTTATGCCTTTCAGAGGTATTGGAGATTATTAGGGACATGAAAACTTCCCTGCAATTTTAAATCATATCTTTGGTGGATGAGTACAATTAGCCCTTCTATCTAATGACTCAGAGTCATTTTATTTATGCTGGTGCTGTAGGATAAGCACTGGACTGCTAACCAAAATATTGGTGGTTCAAACCCACCAGTTGGTCCTCAGAAACCCTATTGCTGTTGTTGTTAAGTATTGTTGAGTCAGTTCTGACTCATAGGATCTTGTGTAGGGTTTTCTGACTCCAGAAACCCTATACAGTGCTGCTATGAGTTGGAACTGACTCGACGGCAAGTAACAACAACAACTTCAATTAAGCAATCAGGCATAGATAGAATGGCATCATTGTAAACTACACTAATCCAGACAGGAAGATAATTTTTCCTCATTAGGCAAATTATAGAATTACTTAATTATAACGCAATAATCCCAGTTTATGTTTTTCCCTAAAAAAATGAGAGGAAATAATTGTCTTTTTATCTTTGAAACCCTTTTGGTGTCCAACCACTGAAACCAAGACATTCTACCTAAGCAGAGATGAATTCATGTTTTGTATCTGTGATGCTGAGAAGGTACAAGGCACAACTAGTAGCTTCCTAATGTCTTTGGTCTCAAACTTCTCCATGTGCAATTAAATATGTGCTTATTAATTCCAAGTGTTTTGTCTCTGATATTCCTATTGGTCAAAGAGTATAGTAATAATTAGGGAAGGACTGCATTGCTCAATATGTTGCGTTCATTACTCACGATTTACAAATAGGATTCCCTTTTCCTTTTCCTTGCTGTGCTAATGTAGAATATCCATAACTGGAGTGGTTATCCATGGGCCCTACTTTTTTATGCCAATCTGTTCAATGTTATTAGATAGACTTTTCCTGGTGGATACACATACAAACATGTGCACATGTGTACACACACACACACACACACACACACATATATGTTTTTACTTTTTACTTTTAATATTGTTATTGTTATGTGCTGTGGAGTCGGTTCTGACTCATAGCAACCCTGCACAGGATTTCAGAGGCTGTAAATCTTTATGGGAGCAGAAAGCCTCATCTGTCTCCCACGGAGCAGCTGGTAGTTTCGAACTGCTGACCTTATGGTTCGCAGCCCGATTCATAACCACTATGCTACCAGAGCTCCTTTTTATCTAGTATAAATATGTAAAGTCATAGCATAGCACTTTCCACACTAATTTTCCCACTCATTTGTATAAGAATTCTAGATTTTTTGACTATCTTTAAGTGACAAAAAGCTCTGGTGGCATAGAGGGATACATGTTGGACTGGTATCCACAAGATTAGCAGTTTGACTCCACTAGCTGCTCCTTCTCCTGCATGGAATGTGAGAATTTTCCACTGAGCCCTCTGAATGGTTTAGTTTCTAATTAGAGAGATATGGAGGGAAGTGATGAATGAAATTTCCAGTTCCTGTCATAAAAACTCTGCACAATTGTCCACATATAATCTTACTCTTCTCAGATATGTTGGAGAGGGTAATATCCTAATATATGGATGAGAGTTATTTAGGAGAGATGCCCTACACTGACTATGACAAGTGGAAGGAACGAACCTTTGTTGTATGAAACCATCAAGTTGCTGATTTTGTTGGTCACAGCAGCTAGTATTATTTAATACTCAAAATCACTGTATCTTTAAGATGCTATTATTAGCTTATGAATGAGCTGTGTAAAACAGTTTAACAATTTTTACTTTTTATCTTAGAAAATTTCAAACCTATAGAAAACTTGAAAGAAATAAACAATGAACATTTACATGTTTTTCATGTAGATTAATCAGTTGCTAATAAATTATCACCTTTGCAGTATCTTTCATTTCCTTTTT
Organism: Chrysochloris asiatica; assembly: GCF_000296735.1. Taxonomy (NCBI): domain Eukaryota; kingdom Metazoa; phylum Chordata; class Mammalia; order Afrosoricida; family Chrysochloridae; genus Chrysochloris; species Chrysochloris asiatica. The sequence continues at coordinate 4,382,579 of NW_006408705.1, forward strand.
ATCCATCTATTTTTGCTTTATTTTTTTCTAAACTTTTGAAAAATTAGTTACAGACATCATAATCTTTCAAGTTTTGATCCAAATTTTATTATTAATTTTTTAAAATGAATTATTTATTTTTAAGTGATTATTTAAGGAGCTCTGGTGGTATTGAGATTACAAGTCAGGCTGCTAACCTCAAGGTCAGCAGGTTGAAACTACCAGTTGTTCCATGGGAGTAAAATGAGGCTTTCTGCCCCTGTAAAGACTTACAGCCTTGGAAACAGGGCTGCTCTGAGCTGGAACAAACTCCACAGCACATAATCACCACCACCACCACCAAGTGTTTATCTTGAAAATGTGTTTTAGAACATGGACTTTGTATAATTACTATTATTACATAACTTAAAGTTTATGGAATTTATCATGCAACTAAAGATATTTGGAGAAAATGTCACTTTTCCTTTCTACTTTTATAAATAAACCTGACTAAATGTGCTTGTGGGGGCAGTTGCTGACATGGCTCTCAATGATTCCAACTCTTGGTGTTCATTCTCTTGTGAAATACCCTCCTCTTGAGTGTGGACAGACTAGTAATACATTTCTAAAAAATAGGATATGGCTGAAGTGGTGGGATATCACTGCTATGATTAGGTTTCAAAAGACTGCTAATAGCATTCCCTTTCTTGTTGGCTTCTGTCTTGCTTTTTTGCTTGCTCACACTGATGAAGCCAGCTGCCATGTTGTGATATGCCCTATGGAGAGTTCCAAGTGGCAGGAAACTAAGAAAGTCTCTAGTCTACAGCTTATTTGGGACTGATTCTTGCCAAAAATTACCTGTGAGTGGTCTTGGAAGCAGATTCATTCTCAGTTGAGCCTTCAGATGAGACTACAGTCCCTGACAATACCTAAATTACGGTCTGATGTAAATAAGGGAATGAGAGCCAGAGGATATAGCTAAGACATGGGCAGATTCCTGACTCAGTCAATAAGATGATAAATATTTTAAATCAGTATATTTTGGAGTAATTTGTTTTGCTGCAAGAGATAACTAATGCAGCTTTCTATTAGATACTCAGATATGATGATGGCTCAAGACTGGTTCCTATCTTTAAGGAGCATACAGTTTTGTAGTGATTACTAAAGTAGCTATATGAACAAAGTTGTTAGGGATGGGGAGGAGAGTGTTGTTTATACCCTGCCAGGTGTTGTTACAGGAAATTATACAAGGGTGTTTCAAAACGTTTGTGAAAATTTTCTATATTTCAATCCCATTTTGATGCCATATGAACTTGTTAAATCTTCCTCATATTGAGTAACCTGATGCAGTCTGATATTGGCCATAATGATCCACTACATTATGGCATGGGATGAGGACATTTCATCTTTGGAGTGCAGCATACAAAGACATGGGGGTGGGAGACTCTGATATGTTTGGGATACATCAAGTGGTGTATTGAGGCTGGATCATGGGTGAATGAGGAGGGATTTATAAGGGTGTGTGTGGGACGTGAGGCTGCAGAGATTGGTTTAGACGATAGGCTTTATTCCTTAACCAGTCATATAGTGGCAAATACTGGTTGAAATTTTGACTTTCAAAACTGAAGTCTACTAAGGAGTGAGAGAACAAATTTGGGGTAAAAACAATCTTTTTGACACTGTATCTTCCACATAGTATGGGCTTTTTGTTAAGTGCTGTCCAGTTGGTTCCAAAACACAACAACCCTATATAGGCTTTCTGAGGAGTAGCTGGTGGATTTTAACCACTGACCTGTAGTTTAGAAATCCAGTACTTACCTTACAGTGCCATACCAGGACTCCAGAGACAAAAATTAGGGTAAGAAGTAACTCCTTTGGCATTGTATCTTCCACATACTGTGTACTTTGATAATACCAAATTGACTAATTAAAATTCATCACATTTTTTAGCTAGATAGTCTCTTTTTGTGGGATAATTGTGGTTTAAACTGGTTTCAAGGCACTTTATGCCTGTTTCATGGATTTCAGGAGTTTTTGAC
>NW_006408705.1:4389106-4395913 GCF_000296735.1 Chrysochloris asiatica
AAGAGCAGCTGGTGAGCTTGCACTTGTGGATTAACCTGACCTTGTTGGTGAGCGCATTAACCTGCAGTGTCACATCAGGATTCCTTTCAGTTCACTAGTGCCCACAATATCAATATTTATGCATTCCATATAATTTTGACAATTTCCAACTTCCCTAACTTCACATTTTATACATTCCATGTTCTGATTATCAATGTATATTTTCAGCTGTTTCTCTTACTTTTGAGTTGTGCCCCATTAGCAAATGAAAATCCTGAAAGCTTTATGTGTCATCATGAGGAGGCAGCTCTTCTCTAGTTGTGTTTTGAGTGCCTTCCAACCTGAGGAGCACTATATCTGACAATAATCTGATGCGATTCATCATGTTTCAATATTCCTGACAGTGTTCCACTTCTACTCATAAAGTTTTCAATGACTAAATATTTGGAAATCATCTGTCTCTTCTTCCTGGTCTGTCTTAGTCCAGAAACTCAGCTGAAATTTATCCACCATTGATGTACCCTGCTGCTGTTTAAAATACTGGTGGCATAGCTTCCAGCATCACAGCAACACGTAAGACACCACAGTATGGCAAAATGACAGATGAATGATGGTTTCCATCTTGGAAACACTACGTAGGGTCACTATGAGTCATAATTGACTTTATGGTGGTGGTAAGTTGTTTTTTGCAAATAAAGAAATTACCAGAACAATCTTGCAGTACTACCTTCTTAAAGGCTATAGTAAATAACAGGCTATTTTGGATGTTGATAACTGTATGGGATCCAAAAGTTATATACCACTTAACTATATTGTTGTTATTAAGTACCATCAAGTGAATTGTGACTCATAGTGAGCCTATATAGGGTTTCCTGGGAGTAGCTGGTGGGTGGGTTTGAACCACCAGCCTTGTGGTTAACAGTTCAGTAGTGATGCTACAGTGCCACACCAGGACTGCCTCTTAACTTTGTTGTTGTAATTGTTGTTAAGTGCTGTTAAGTTGGTTCTGACCCATAGTGACCCTGTATAGGGTTTCCGAGGAGCAGCTGGTGAGCTTGAATCACTGACCTTGAGGTTCAAACTGACTTTGCAGTCCAGCACGTTAATCAACAGTGCCACACCAGGATGGTATTATTAAAGAGAGGACAGTGATTCAGCCTGAAGCAAACACAAACAAATAAACAAACTAAACAGGTGGAATCCTGAAAGCTGTTCTCTAATCTCTGCTTTAACGCAAAATTTAGGATTCTATGTTAGTGCTCATTTTGTTGGGAAAAAAAAAAAGTGTGCTTTTGAATCTTAAATACATTCTTCTTCAAATTTCACTTATCTTCCATTTAATTCTTTCTCAGTTAAATGATCAAATATGTAGTTTAGTATTTTCCTTTCTTCTCATGTTTCTTATAGACTGTAGCATTTGTCCTCCCTTGGATTTGTTTGCTTTATTCTTAGCCCTTTCCCTTATTTGTAGCCATGAATAATGGTCTTTTTAGATAACTTTTAGATGATTTTTTATTTGCCCAGCCAGGATTGCAAGTAGGATGCCCATTTCTATGAGAACCAGCAGTGCCTTTGTAGAACAGACCAGCATTTGTTGCCACATGGAGTGGGACTGATGAAGTCCTGGGTCTTACAGGGCTGATCTGGTTTGGTTCAGTCACTGAAGCTCAGGGATGTTGATTCTGATGATGAGTCTGCCTTGTTAGAATCACTTTTTGCACTTCTTTCTCAGTTGGGGACATTTATTCAAGAATCATTGCGGTGGCAGGCTGAGTGAATGGGGTCACCTTGGTGTATATGAAATAGCAGTTCACATCTATCAATCCCAGATCTGGGCATGTTTAAGCCTGCTGCTTGAGAAGGGACAGACTCATTCCCTTGGTTGAGATTTATCTCATGCCTGATATCAATTGCACTTAAATCTCACTCCCCCACCTGGACTTCCTGCTGATATCTAAGTCTTCTTTTGTACACTTCAAGTATGGTGGTTGCATTTCCAGAAGGAAGAAAGGTTGAGTGGAGGTCAGGTCTATAAAAATATCAGAGGAAAGTTTGGGTAGTTTTAAGAATCACTGTAAAATTTTACCTGCTCTTCTATGTCCTGGGGTCTCACAAAACTCACATTTCTCAAAACTAACTCTAAATCCAAACAATAAAACAAAATAATTCCTTCTATCCTGAGTCACATTCTACATAACACCCTAACTATGTGTTTGATTGTACCAGTCTTATATATTGATAAAAAGAATTACAGAATGACTCTATATCCCCCCACCCCCACTTGTCACCAACAATCTACTACCATCTAATAGATTCTGATTCATAGGGACCCTATATAGGATTTCCAAGGCTGTGAATCTGGAAGGCAGCAGACAGCCTCATCTTTGTCCTGTGCCTTTCAGTCCAATGCTTAACACACAGTATGCCCTGACTAACACAGCCTATAAGCCATGATTAACATTGTTAACATGGTTAACACTGCACTAATAGGATTCTACCACCTTGTTTTTGTTCTGCATTGTTGAGTCATTTCTTACTCATAGTGACCCTGAATAAGGTATCCAAGAGTAGAAACTGACCTCACAGTTACCAATCCAGTATTATCCTACAGTGCCATACCCTAGAAGTTATGTTTTCTCCAGTATTATCTTTTACAACCAAGAAATCCCCATAGATAGGCCATAAGAAGTTTAGAAAGCAAACCTTTTTCTTCTCTTACACTGGGCTTTTCTCTATTTGCAGCCATGTTGTCTGATGCTTTTACTTAAGAAGGTTGTTTTGAAAACTTAGCTGCTGGTTCCATTTCCTGGAATTCCAGAGCCAAATACTTTATGTCCCAGTTAGCATTTCTTGTGTTTATCTTGTTAGCAAACATTTCTCTGTAGACTCCATTATAGCTGTGGCTTGATGCTGCCTTCCTTTAAGTGCTAATAGACACTACTTTAATGTTAACCATGCCTTATAGGCTGTCTTAGTCAGGACATACTTTAATAACAATCAATCACACACATTTCAATATCTACAAAAAGGAAGGCTTATTTTTCCCTTGGTTAGAATTCATCCAGAGGTGCCTTGGACAAAAGACCTGGTTATCTATTTCCAAAAGATCATACTGTACACAGCAAAGTTTTACTCTGACACACACAGGGTTTCCATGAGTCAGAAGCAACTCGTTGACACTTAAAATTTTTTCTTCTGGTTCACATTAAGTGTCTGTTGTAAACTGGTTGTGGGACTTTGCTCCATGTCCTCTTCATTCTTTGTTAGAATTACATATTCATTAGGCACACATTTTGGCTTTTGGGTCTTCAAAGATGCACATTTTGCCATATATTGTATCACTGTGTAATATGGACAGCCATCCTGAAACTTCTGATAGGGGTTTCCTCTCTGCTTACTCTCTGATGTTACATTTTTATTTTCTTCTATTACAGCAGAATGTTGGGACTCCTGCCATAGTACTATAGGATGAGCACTGGACCACTAAACCACAAATTTGGTGGTTCAAACCTATCAGCTGCGTTTCAGAAACCATATACAGCATCGCTGAGTTGAAACTGACTCCATGACACTTAACAACAATAGCAACACATCAGAACTCCTCTTGTTGGTACCAATTTCTAAATCAGTCAGGATCAGCTAGGTTATGCTTATTAAAAACAAAACACTTCAAAATGTCAGTGACTTAAACAACAAAGATTTATTTTTTATGCCTATTAAGCATTCATCATGGGTTGGGTCTGCTCTGCGTCATCCTTATTTAGAGACCCAGGTGGAAGGGATCTCTGCGTCGACTTGTACAATTACCCAGACTATTGTCTCAGTTACCTATTGCTGTGTAACAAATACCCTCCCCCCACTCCCAAGTTAGTGGTTGAATCTAACAACTGTATATTTGCTCACAATTTTGCAATTTCAGCTGCACTTAGCTGGACAGAGTGCCCTGGTGGCACAGTGGGTTAAGTATTGGGCTGCTAATACAAAGTCAGTATTTCAAACCCACCAGTCACTCCATGGGAGAAGGACGAGGCTGTCTATTTCTGTAACGATTTACAGTTTTGGAAACCCCTGGAGCTGTTCCACTTGTTGATAGGGTTGATATGAATTAGAATCAACTTGATGGCAGTGAACATGCCTGGTGTTCTTGCCAGTGGTCCCTCATACAAGAGCACGTAGTTGGTGGTTGGGGCGGGATAGTCTCACTTTCATTTCGGGGACTTAATTGAGATTGCTGGAGAAATTAAGATGATAGAGTTTCTCTAACCATCTGATCTCTCATCTTCAAGGAACCTAGCCTAGAGCTTGCTTACCCAGAAGCATTGTTCCAAAACAGACTGAGTGATGAAGTTTCAAGGTACCTTGAGGACAATGCTCACAACATCTCCCCCACATTCTATTGGCCCAATGTAAGTCAGGTTCAAATTGAGGGGAAACTGGTCCCACCTCTTTATAGAAGTCACATTGAGTTTATTACCATTTTAAATTCACTGTAGCTGGGAGATTGTATAGAGGCAAATCATGCACTGTTCTTAAAACTTTTGCCCAGACATGATACATCAGTTTCACTCACTTTGCATTAATCAAAGAAAATCATATGCTTTGACTAATTTCCAGGAAGGTAGAAAGATGGGCCTGTGCTTAGAAGGTAGAAATGAGGGACTATTTGGTAAATGGAAATAGTTGTGCTAGCAAAAACTGTCCACTTTGTTGAACACAAGGTTTTTATGGTTGGAGATTGACTGATTTCCTGAATTGGTTTTCAGTAATGTGCTGTTCAGGTAGCAGAACTAAACAGTTACAGTCAAGACTTTTATGTTGTATTTAAACTTTTTTTGCCTGACTTCTTTAGTACTACGTTATATGTAAGGAACTCTGGTAGCGTAGTGGTTACAAATCAGGCTGCAAACCGCAAGGTCAGCAGTTCAAAACTACTAGCTGTTCCGTGGGAGAAAGAAGAGGCTTTCTGCGTCCATAAAGATTTACAGCCTCAGAAACCTTGTACAGGGTCGCTATGAGTCAGAACCGACTCCATGGCACACAGCCACCACCTTATATGTGGTCCACACCTTCTCTAATATTTTAAATCACTTTGTAGTCCTGCACTGACAATAATGATTTTTAGTATGCTTGCCATTAATATTCTTTGAGTATGACATCAATAAATAAGACTTTGGACAGTGTTCTAAAAGGCTTCTTATAATACTTATCACTTATTAATAAGATAGGTGTGATTGATAAAGTTTTGTGTCAACTTGACTAGGCCAGGATTGTCAGTGGTTTGGTAGTTGAGATTTTGCCATCTCCCATGATGTGATTTGATGTGATAAACCAATAAGATAATTAAGGATTTTTGTTGTTAAGTACCGTTGAGTCAGTTTTATGACTCATAATGATTCCATTTAGGGTTTCTGAGGAGTGGCTGGTGAGTTTGAAATACTTGAAGTTAGTAGTCCAGTGCTTATCCTACAGCGCCACACCAGGACTAAATTCCACCGCCACCTTGATCTGATTTATGGGAGATTCCTAAGGGTGTGGCATGCAACGCCTTTTATCTTACAAGAGATAAAGGAGAGAGACTTGTGCAGAAAAGGAGGGAGCTCTGGTAGTGTAGTGGTTATGAATCGGGCTGTGAACCTCAAAGTTAGAAGTTCAAAACTACCAGCTGCTCCACAGGAGAAAGATGAGGTTTTCTGCTCCCATAAAGATTTACAGCCTGGGAAACCCTGTACAGGGTTGCTATCACACAACTACCACCAAAACAGAAGAGCTGGGAGTCAAATGCCTCCTTTGGGCCAGGGGTCCCTGCACTGTGAAGCTCCTAGGTCTAGGGGAAGATTGATGCCAAGACATATGGAAAACTCCCAAAGAATATTGGGTCTACAGATGCTGGGAGACAGGGATCTTTCTTCAGAGCCAATGCTCTGAATTCAGAATCCTAGTCTTCTAAACTGTTTAATTTCTGATTCTTAAAGCCACCCACTTGTGATATTTCTGTTATAGCATCATTAGATAACTAAGGTAGTGGGGCTTTTCTGTTTTTTAGTTCAGGGACAAGGATTCAGTCAATGTGTGCAGAAGTCACAAACATAAGCATAATTTCATGTGTCATAAATCATATACCCAGTTTAATTTTAGCACTAGTCATATTTGATATGAATTTTGAAAAAGCAACAATAATTTGGAATCCCTACGAAGTTTGTACTGTTATGGTCAAGATGGTCTCTGTTAATGGAAATCTGATGTCAGATTGAAATGGTGATGGTGGTTATGAGTCTTAGAGTTGGTTCTGACTCTTAGTGACCCTTCATAGCGTTTCCTAGGCTGTAAATATTTATGGGAGCAGAAAGTCTTATTTTCCTCTGTTGGAGTGGTTGGTAGATTTGAACTGCTGACTTGTAGTTAGCAGCCCAACTCATAACCCATTACACTACCAGAGTTCCTTTTGTTGTTGTTGTTAAATGCTGTCAATTCAGTTCCGACTCATAGCAACCCTGTACAGAATTTCTGAGGAACGGCTGGTGAGTTTGAATCACCAATCTTGCAGTTCAGGTAGGTTAAGAGCACTATATAACTCTTAACTATTTTATTGATGAGCATAAATAAGAAAATATGCACCAGAATAGTTACATGTATCTCCAAAAACCTGTTGGCATCAAGTCAATTCCAACTCACAGTGATCCTATGAGACAGAGTAGAACTGCTGTAAATCTTTATGGAAGCAGATAGCCACATCTTTCTCCTACAGAATGACTGATGGGTTTGAACTAGTGACTTTTTGGTTAGCAGCCAAGTGCTTAACCACTGTACTACCAAACCTTCTCTCTGTCT
>NW_006408705.1:4396013-4397849 GCF_000296735.1 Chrysochloris asiatica
TTTACCAAACATGATATCCTTCTCCAGTGACTGGTTCTTCCTGACACTATGTTTAAACTATGAGAGATAAAGTCTGACCATCCTGGCTTCCAAGGAGTACTTTGGTTTCACTTCTTCGAACACAGATCTATTTATTCTTTTGGCAATCCATGGTACTTTCAATATTCTCCTCCAAAACCATAACTCAAATGGACCTAGCAATAATGATGCAGAAAACAAACCTTCTTTCACCAAGCCATCAAATCCTGTTGACCTTCAATTTCTTTTTATTGAATATGGAACTTGTGGTAGGAATTGGGCTGTGTATTTATATTTGGACACACCTCTGAGATTGGAAAATAACCAGGCAGTGTTCTGTTGTGCTGTGCAAAAGGTCACTATGAATCATTACTGACTCAACAACACCTAACAATGAAAATAAAAAGGAGCCTTGGTAGTATTCTGGGTTAGGTGTTAAGCCACTTACTACACTGTGATGCAAATCTGCCAACTGTTCCTTAGGAGAAAGATAAAGCTGTCTATTCCTGTAAAGATTTTCTGTCTTGTTGTTGTTGTTAGCTGTCATCGAATTGATTCTGACTCATAACAAACCTATGTCTAGCAGAACAAAACACTGTCCTATCCTCTGCCATTCTCACAATTATTGCTAAGCTTGAGCCCATTGCTGCTGCCACTGTGCTAATCCATCTTGTTGGAAGTCTTCCTCTTCTTCACTGACTCTCAACTGTACCTAGAATGATAGCCTTCTCCAAGGTCAGGTCTATCCTGATAATACTTCTGAAGAATGAGAGATGAAGTCCGGCTATTCTGGCTTCTAATAAGCATTCTGGTTGTACTTCTTGCAATACATATTTGTTTGTTCTTCTAGTAGTCCATAGTAGTTTTAATATTCTTCTCCAATAACATAACTCAAATGTATACATTCTTTTATGGTCTTCATTATTTACTAATTTTCACATTAGCACAGTTAATATCACTATTATTCAAATTTATGTACCGACCACTAAAGCCAGTGAGGGTGAAATAGAAGAATTCTATCAACTTCCTCAATCTGAAATTGATCAAACATGCAATCAAGACATATTGATCATTAGTGGTGATTGGAATGCAAACGTTGGGAGCAAAGAGGAAGGATCAGTAATTGGAAAATATGGCCTTGGTGATAGAAATGTTGCTGGAGAGCGCATGACACAATTCTGCAAAATCAATGATTTGTTCATTTCAAATACCTTCTTTAGACAGCATAAGTGATAACTATACACATGGACCTTACCAGATGGAACACATTGAAATCAAATCTGTGGAAAGAGACGATGGAAAAACTCCATATCATAAGTGAAAACAAGGCCAGGGGCAGACTGTGGAACAGACCATCAATTACTGCTTTGAAAATTCAAACTGAAGCTGAAGAAAAGGAAAACAAGTCCATGAGAGCCAAAATATGACCTTGAATATATCCCACCTGAATTTAGAGATTATCTGAAGAACAGATTTGATTCACTAAACACTAAAGACCAAAGACCAGAAGAATTGTGGGATGATATCAAGAACAGCATACATGAAGAAAGCAAAAAGTCATTAAGAAGACAAGAAAGAAGGACAATATAAAAATGGATATCAGAAGAGACACTGAAACTTGCGGTTGAGTGTAGAGATGCTAAAGCAAATGGAAGAAATGAGGAGGTCCAAGAGCTGAACAGAAAATTTCAAAGATCAGGTCGAGATGATAAAGCCAAATATTACAACAAAATGTACAAAGATCTGGAATTAGAAAACCAAAAAGGAAAAACACACTCAGCATTTCTCAAGCTGGGGGATCTGAAGAAAAAATTCAGG
>NW_006408705.1:4407023-4470290 GCF_000296735.1 Chrysochloris asiatica
TAAGCTGGCATAATGATGCAGGGAAATCTTGAAAGGCTAATGCAAATATGGATAGTGTAATGGGTACAAGTCCGGGTTTTGGAGCCCAGTGGGTCTGCTATTTACTGAACAGTGTGCCTCAGATACTGCAGGATGAACACACAGGTCGGCCACATATCGTATAGGTGCAGCCATGTGCTTGAGCTCTAATTAGTAGGAGAGAAGGAACAGTGTGTGCCACTTTCAGGCCTGGGCCAGAAATAAAACCTTCCACGTATAACCCTCACTCACTTTCCCTTAGCCAACTGAATGGGGAGGAGCCTGGGCTACTTGGAAGAGGACCCAGAAGATGGAAGAAGCCTGAGTTGTTGAATGACTTTCTATAGCACGGCCCACTGGCTCCCTCCTTCTTCAACACCCACCTTCCCATAAGAGTTTTACTTTGTCAAGTCACTTAGACTTTGGGGTTTGTTACAGCAGCTAGCATTATGCCAACGATTACTGTATAGTTTAAGACATAATATGTGGTCATTTTCAGTTTCATTTTCTTCATCTATAAACTCAGACCTAATATCAACTTCAAAGGATTTTTCTAAGGATTAAAAGAGGTAAATCTTAAAAAGTGCTAAACATCATGTCTAGCATGCAGTTAATATTTTATAAATGGAACATATCATTATTATTAACAACAAGATTATAAACTGGAAATTTAAAGCGTTTCCCTTATGAAGTGGGAACAAACTACATTCCTACTCCTCCACCCCTCCACCCCCAGCCCCCAGTTTGCTTTAATGGACTAGGGGATTCATTACGGTAAATAGCTTTGGAAAAATTGAGGTAGAATTAACAGGTCTTTTTTTTTTTTTTTAATACACTTGGTTTAATACCTGAGTGTGAGTGGAAAAACAAATATAAGAATGCCCTACTTTATTTAGCTCTTTGGTGATGCAAAGTGGATCAAACAAAACGGATTACATAAGGAACAGGAAACTGGGAGTTCCTAATTTATTTTATTACCAAATATCAGCATGGTGCCCATTAGTGCATAAGAGCTAACATTTATCAAGGTCATTGTATGCTAGACACTATCCAGGTGCTTCACAATGATCAATTTCTTAATCCTCATAGGATACATATGAAATGTGTGAGAGGTTCAAACCCACTCAGAAGCACCTATGAACAGAAAGGCCTTGTATTCTACCTTTGAAAAATCAGCCATTGAAAACTCTATGGAGCATAGTTCTATGCAGGTGGGTTGCTGTGACGTAGAGTTGACTTGACAACACGTGGTTGGTTGATTGATTACTACTATTATTCCCTTTTACAGATGGGGTCACCTCAGCTAGGAAATGGCCAAGGCAGGATTTGAATCAGGCAACCTGATTCCAGAGTCCACACTTTTGACCACAACACCACACTCTCTCAAATACCTAAGCAGAGTAGTTGCTCCGAAACTGTCTGTTCACTAAATGCATGATGCCACTTGACATATTTTCAGAGCCCTACTGAATCAGGCTGCGAACCACAAGGTCAGCAGTTTGAAACTACCAGCTGTTCTGCATGAGAAAGATGAGGCTTTCTGCTGCCGTAAAGATTTGCAACCTCAGAAACCCTGTACAGGGTGGCTATGAGTCAGAACCAAACCCATGGCACATAACTACCACCACCACTGAACTTATGTGGGAATTGTAACCTCTTCTTTAGGGGTGAGGGTGAGGAAATTAGGGTTAGAGAACCATATTAGATCTGTTGGATGTTAAAATTCATCCAGTATGCTTCACAGATATTGTGTGTGTGTGTGTTAATAAACTGAAGGTTGTGGTCACCAACTCTATATGAGGCAAGTCTTTCAGAACCATTTTTCCAAGAGCATGTGTTCACTTCATGACTCTGTATCACATTTTGGCAAGTCTCACAACATTGTAACTTATTTATATTGCTATTGCACAGTTAATACAGGAGATTATAAACATAACTTTTATGCCCTGGGAACTAAAAAACAAATTCTTGTGACTTAATTTATTGTAATACTTGGTTTACTGCAGTGGTCTGGAACCAAACTTGCAGTATCTCAGATATATGCCTCTGCGAGTATTCAAGTTGAATTTAAGAGACAGGCACGACGTTTAATAGTTTGACTCTTGCTTCCTTGTTTATATTTCCACTCATTTTTCAGGTAAGCCTAATAAGATCTGAATTGGCAAATAAGTGAAAATGCTCATTTTCAGTTCTTTGAACTCCATGTGTTCTTCACAGAGGTGCCAACCAACATTGCATTTTCCCTAGTGCGGCTCTGTGCTTGTAAGGAAAGGAAAATGTCACTTGAAAATGGAAGCACAATTTACACTTAATATTCCCCAAATCACTCTTTGGAGCTTATCAGATTTCCCAGCAATTTTGTGATAGATATCACTGCTTATTTTGTGTTACAAGCTACCCACAATTGGTGACTTTTTTTTTTTTTTTCTTAATACAAGTGATCATAAGGTGAGTGCCAGGATAGCTGCTGCTATCTGTCTCTAAAGTGTCTGCACACATATATCTATATAGAGAGCTATATGAGGAGAGGAAATAGACCAAGTTGACCTATGATTCTTTTCTTCCTCAAATTTCCCTGTGTCTGTGTCATACCTCGGATCTGAAATCTTATTTGACAAGTCACAGAATGTGTTAGTTTATCAAAGAGATAAAAAAAATGTACTCTCCCCGCCCCGTCCCCACCCCCCAACATTCTGAATTTCAATGAAAGTGGAGTATTTGGCTTCACTATTGATCTATCCCATTGAGTAGTCTTATGATGATTACCACTTTTCTATATTTATAGAGTATCAGCACTTCATAAATGTCAAAAGGCACTTTGCTTCACATAAGTGTCAGTGTTCTAACATTTCACAAAGTTAGCAATTATCATGAGAACCACGTGTGGAAATGGGAAAATAAATAATTACTGAGGGAAGTTATTATATTTTTTTCTTGATAGAATTGGGAGAAGAGGAAAAGTTCTTCATCTTATTTTGATTGCTTGTCCTTGACCACAGATTCTCTGTGAACTTTCTAGTCTCTCCTTTCTACTTGGTCCTGTTCATCCCAGGTCCTTTCTCGTGGGACTTGAATATCAAGTGCGCTATAAAAATCTCTTGCAATGTGCAATGCTTTTACTGGGATGGAGGAAAATTGCATTTGGATCATAGGAATCAGAAAGGGCCACCTTTGGGGTCCCTATGTAATTACCATATTGAGGTTTACAAAGAAACTTCTATAGACTTTCATGGCAATATAAATGAAGATTTCAGACTATTTTTTTTAAATGAAGGGTGGAGGGTTTCTAAACATTGTTTAAGAGCCATCCTGACCACTTATTTTCTACTGAATTGACCAGTTCTTTCATGTCCATAATCTGTGCCTCTAGGTATTTTTTTAGCTTCCAATAAGACTACTTTGAAAAGTTGTCATAGCAACGCTGACTGCAGATAATATAACAGGTTGAGGAGGTGGCCTCCATTGGACTCTAAGCTTTGTTAGTTCACACTGTTGTCTGTTGGAATCTCTTGTTTGGAGATAACATTTCACTGTAGCAAAAAAAAAAAACCTCTATGCTGAAGACCCCTAGAAAAGCCATATTTGTTCTAAAAGCACATCACCCATGCAACCTTTCCCACTGCCTTCTGTACCCTGCCACCTCTGCTATATAATAGAGCCCATGTACAATCTCTTGGCACATGGATCAGTATTCTCCACTGAGTTGTTCCTGATCGTAAACTAATCTAATGATGATAAGTTTGGGAGTGTAGGCTCTTCTCAGTAGGTTTAGATGGAACAGGCAGTGTTTCAGCACTGTGTGGGAGCACTGTGCAATTTGCTTCACTCTGTCTGCCGGCAGAGTTTAAGATTTCCTGAGTATTTTTCAGCAGACTGCTGTCACCTACACATGGTTACTATACATGTTATGGCTCTTGCATTTAATGACTGTGTTAAATGACGTGACTTACTCTCTTAGTTCAGAGGGACAGTTTGCAAAGCTCTGTGTATTTCAGGATAATGCAATTGAATGAATGATGAGTTCCATCTGTCTTCCTGGCACAGGTCTTTGCTTCAAGTTTTCTGTGTTAAGAGTGCTATGTTGTCACATTTATGTTGATTGACTTTTCATGTCTTTGCAGAGGATGAAAATATTTCTGCTTTTGTCTTTTTTGTCCTTGTTTGATTTCAGTGATCCGATTTCTGTTATTTTTAATAACCTTCAGGATTTCTTTCAGAGTTGCATTTAGCCTCGTTCATCTCCCTGTGTTCTTATCTGCCTTTGTCTCCTCCATTCTTCTTTACCTGCCTCCTCACTTTGACCCTCTATGAACATGATATGCACTTAATAAAATTTGATTGAGTTGAATTTTAGGAGGGACAGAAAGAAAGCACAATTTAGATGATGGCTATTTTAGTGGAACATCTTTATGCTAAAGTCTTTCAAAGGGTCATGGCCTTATTTCAGGAAGTAGAATAGAGTTGAACTTCGCTGATAACTGGACATTACCTGTTTGAAATAAAGAGCAGACTTTTAAAATATGGAGTGTGCAGATCAACACAATTTTATTGGTTGAACTGTTCTTTGAGAATATTCATATGCTGGAAAGATGTCTGTATATTTCCAATATATGTATATTGGAAATTTTCATATATTGTAAATTAGCCTGCTTCTTCTTCCTCTGCCTCCCAAAAGAAAGTAGCAACAACAAAACAAAACACACATACACAAGTAAAAAAAAAAATCCCTCACAAACTTTGAAAAATAAAAACCCAAATAATTCATGTTCCATTTCTATTTGGGTATTTCCATCATAGTTATTACCATGATTATTTTAAGTACTTTTAGGCAGATTGAACAAGAAATGCATTTTGCATTCCCAACAACTCTAGTGATATGTGGTCCCTGATTTTGATTAGCTGCGGTAGTGCCATGTGAGGGAGCGATGTGATAATAAATGAGAAGGCAGCAATGATAAACTGCCCTGTTCTGCCCACTGACCTCCATCCTTTAAACACAGATTGACTCTGGGACATGAAAGGACTGCCAAGTAGTTAACCTACACAAACAGCATGTTAGCTGCAGTGGAGGAACTGTCTTTTGATGAAAGCATCCTGGTGCCCAGGTGCGTATCTAAGGTATGGCAGATATGACACATGCCCTGGGCACCACTTGAATGGGGGCGCCACTGAGCAGTCTCTAGTAACCATCTAAGTTTCCATCCCCAGCTGTGAGAGACCATTCATCACGTTTAAACTAATACTTTGGTATTTGAGAAACTCCATGGGTCAAGGCAGACTGTGATTTTGTTTGCTGAGTATAGAAGCAGAGTGGACTGGAAAAAAAAAAAAAAAGAGAAAGACTTTGATTACATTATAGATTGGTGGTGGTTGGTGGTTATGTGCCATGGTGTCAGTTCCGACTCATAGCGAGCAACCCTGTAAAGGGTTTCCGAGGCTGTAAATCTTTACGTGAGCAGAAAGCCTCATCTTTCTCCCACGGCACAGCTGATAGTTTCGGGAAAATTATCAGACATGAATTTATAACTCTATATGGCAAAGTCTAAACATATTAAATACTGTCTCCACTTATAAAAACACATCAAGTGTAACTGAACTGATTTTTACTCACAACAACTATCTAGGACAGGGTAGAACTGTCCCAGAGGATTTCCAAAGCTTTAAATCTTTATGGAAGCCAACTGCCACATCCTTCTCCTGTGAAGTAGTTCATGAGTTTAAACCACCGACGATCGTTTGTTTAACAGCTGAGTGCTTAACCATTGTGCTACCTCTCTCACTTATAACTAAACAAACTCACTGCATTTGAATTGTTTCTGACTCATATCAATCCTATACAGGATTCCCAAATCTGGTGGTGGTGCTGTTAACTGCCATCAAGTTGGTTACTACTCATAGTAACCCTGTATAAGGTTTCAGAGGAGCAGCTGGTGGGTTTGAACCACTGACCTTTCAGATAGCCATCCAGTGTTTACCCTCTAGTGTCACAATCTCTCCTGAGGAGCAGGTAGTGAATTTGAACAGCCAACTTTACTGTTAGCAATCCAATGCGTAATCCATACAGCCACCAGTATTCCTTTCAGTACAGCATGTTTTTGTTAAATGCCTTCCAGTTGGTTCTGATGCATCGCAACTCTATTGTTGTTGTTGTTGTTATGTGCCGTGGAGTCGGTTCCGACCCATAGCGACCCTGTACAGGGTTTCTGAGGCTGTAAATCTTTACGTGAGCAGAAAGCCTCATGTTTCTCCCATGGAAAACCTGGTAGTTTTGAACTGCTGACCTTGCAGTTCGCAGCTATTTGGCAACCATTTATGACCAATGATTTTCAAAGCCTATGTTAGGAGTCCTAGAGTGGCACAGCAGGATAATGCGCTGGAGTGCAAGGTCAGTTTGAACCACAAGGTTGGTGATTCAAACCCACCAGCCCTTCCTCAGAAACCCTATACAGGGTCACTCTGAGTCGATGGCACTTAACAACATTCTTGGAGCCCTGGTATGACACTGTGGGATAAAGCACTGGAGTGCAAGTTCGGCTTGAACCACAAGGTTGGTGGTTTAAACTCATCGTTGCTCCTTGGAAACCCTATACAATTTCATCTAAGTCAGAACTGACTCTATGGCACTTAGCAACAATAGTGCTACGAGCTACAGAGAATAATAAGCAACCTGGTGGTGGCGATGGCGGTGGTATTGAGGGTGGTTGTTGTTGTTGTTGTTATGTGCCATCGAGTCGGTTCCAACCCATAGCGACCCTGTATAGGGTTTCCGAGGGTGTAAATCTTTACGGGAGTAGAAAGCCTCATCTTTCTCCCTCGGAGCAGCTGGTAGTTTCGAACCGCTGACCTTAAGGTTCGCAGCCCGATTCTTAACCACTACGCTACCAGAGCTCCTTAGTGGAGGTAATCGCTGAGATAAGAAGAGTAAACAAATATTGTCTCTATAAGACAGGCAATACTAGCTTCATAAGCGAGCTACCAAAAAAGTCCCCATAAAGGCCATGGCAAAAAATTATTTCTAGTTTACAGGCTATAGAAACAATCAAGAGGTAGTAGCTGGTTATTGTTGTTGTAAAGTTGATTCCAACTCATAGCATCCCTGTGTTGGGTTTTTGAGGAGTGGCTGCTTTGTTTGAACCACCAACCTTTTGGTTAGCAGTCCAGTGCTTACCTTGCAGCATCACACTAGAACTAGTAGTGTTCATTAAGATGTGCACAGATGATCCCCCAGGCGATGAAGGAGGTCTGTTCCTGACTGTCTCTAAGAATTCACATGTAAATAAGACTAGGTACACAGAGCTTTTACTTAGCTATACTTTTATACAAGAAAAGACTCAAAGCCTTTTTTGTGCTTGAAAAGCTGCACATGCAGCAAGTGAAGGGGAAATATATTGCCACAGTAGCTGATTTTCTAAGGTTTACTGAATAGTTTGCTGTAAATATTTTCCCTACACATTAGTCACTTCTTATACTTAAATTGAATTACAAACAAGTAGAACTAAATGACAATCCACCTTAATTTCAAATCATCCTTTCTTTTAAGACGTAGACACATACTATTGAGTAGATAGTCCTCACTTCATTATATAACACATATTTATTGAGCTCTTATTATCATATGTCAGGAACTGGGTTAGTTGCTGGAGTTAAGGTGAAAAAGAGAGTTTGTAGTTAGAGAGCTGAGGTTTTCTATGCCCAGTGCAGTTCATATTCAGTTAGAGTGTTAGAAGTCCATTCAGTTTCTCACTGAGGAAAGTAATGAATCACGAGTTCTGTTGGATAAATAAGTTCCTGTCTGTGTATCCAAAATATCCATAATGAGAGGAAGCTTTGTTTCCTGGCATTCCAGCATGGATAAGCAGAGAAATTATTTTAATCATTAACTTGATTTTAAATTGTTTAAACTTCTTTCACACAGATAAGTTTGCCTCATTTGTTAGAAAAACTGACCACACTGACTGGCAGTTATTCAATACAGCCTGGAAAGGTGCATTAAGTACTGCAATAGACGTTGTGCAAAGGTTCTGCTTGTTGAGAAGTTGGTAGTGATAGTTCTCAAACAGGCAATTTTAATACATGATAAAAATAACCTTTCTGATACTTAAATCATTTTGCTGCCAAAGTCATTTAATCAGGCCTCTTGCCAAATACTAATTAATGATGTAAGTGGAAAATTTTATTTAAATTTGTCATACTAATATGTTGAAATAGAAATAGAAACGTCTAACTGGGAAAAACTTGCCAAAGGAGCAAACACCAAACAAAAACAATATACCCGCAATATTACAGAGGTAAAGAAAATAGAAACCTTGCTAAAATGATATTTAATGTTTTGTAAAAGTCTTTCTGTAATCTAAAGTACTGAAACTACTGAAAACTATATAAATCAACTAAAATTATTTTAAGTTAATGTTTATTAAATACATTGAGTTTGAATCAGTTGTGAGAGAGGGTATTCCTAGATATGTAGCATGCAGTGAGTTTCTGTCATTGTACATGTTTTCTCATTCCAATGTTTATATTTTCTGTTAATGTTTGTCCTGAGTTTATTTCTCAACACCAATTGCTGGTGATGTCATGCTGATTTGCAAAGAAAGTTCAGTTGGGGATGTGGTATCATTTATAGCTACTGGCTAACAAGACTTCTTACATGCTTAACGGAGCAATGATGTACTGCTAAATCCATGGGGAAATCCAATGGCATACGTTTTTGCCATTTCATGACATGTACCAGTGGTTTTATTGCGGAACAGAACTATTGGAGTAGCTATAGAAGGAGCTTCACCTAAAGCTAAGAGAACAATGGGGACACACACTCTTCTATTCTAAATAGATAAAGGTAAAGTGGGAAGGTTTATTTTTTTCCTTTTTGCTAGTGAAAAGATTGGATATAGAGTTCTAAACTTTGGTTATACAACTAAACACATCCACTTTAGTGAAATGGAATAATTATGGTTAAAAAACAAAAAACAAAAGCATTTTGGGCTTAGAAGATGTTGATGGTAAGTTAATGGGTTTCCACTTCATGTGTTATGTAGAACCATGAGTAGAGGTCTGTGGATGGTGACTCATTGAACAGCAATATAATATTTAACCTGCTCCATGGTGAACATGGAGTCCTGGTGTGGCACTGCAGGATAATGCGCTGGACTGTAAGGTCAATATGAATCACAAGGTCAGCAGGTCAATTCCACCAGCTCCTTGGGAACCCTATACAGGGTTACAATGGGTAGGAACTGACTCAATGACATTTAACAACAACAATGTTGAATATGCTCAGCTTTCTCAACCTGAAAGAAATGAAGAAAAAAAAAATCAATTTTTGGGCAGAATATTGAGTGATGCTGAAAACATCAAAAGGAGGTAGAAGTATCTAGAGTCACTGTACTAAAAATAATTGGTGGACATTCAACCATTTCTGGAGGTAGCATATGGTCAAGAACCAATGGATTGAAGGAAGAAGTCCAAGCTGCACTGAAGGCATTAACAACAAAGTCTCCAGGAATTCATGGACTGCTTCAACAAATTGATGCTGCTTTGGAAGCACTCACCAGACTATACCAAGAAATTTGGAAGACAGCTAACTATATGGCTAACCAATTGGAAGAGATTCCACCGATTTGTGTCCATTCTAAAGAAAGATGGCCCAACAGAATGCGGAAATTATCTAACAATGTTGTTAATATCACACACAAGTAAGAATCTGTTGAAGACAATTTAAAAATGGTTGCAGCAGCATATTGACAGGGAGCTGCCAGAAATTCAAGCCAGATTCCGAAAGGATGCTGAACAAAGGCTATCGTTGCTGATGTTAGATAGATCTTAGCTGAAAGTAGAGAATATAAGAAAGATGTTTCCTTGTGTTCTACTGACTATGCAGAGGCATTAATCTGTGTGGATCTTAACAAACTACGGGTAATATCATGAAAATGGGAATTCTAGAACACTTATGCAAAACCAGTACATAGAACAAGAGGCAGTTGTTTGAACAAAACAAGGTATACTACATGGTTTAAAATCAGGAAATATGTGCACCAGGGTTGCATCCTTTCACCATATTTATTCAACCTGTATGCTTAATAAAAGCAATCTGAGAAGTTGGACTATTTGAAGAACAATGTGGCATCAGGATTGGAGGAAGACTCATTAACAACCTGTAATATGCAGATGACATACTGCTTGCTGAAAGTGAAGAGGACTAGAAATACTGATGAAAGATCAAAGAGTGCAGCCTTCAGTATGCATCAAAACTCAGTGTAAAGAAAACAAAAATCCTCATAATTGGATCAATGAACAGCATCCTGATAAATGGAGAAAAGATTGAAGTTATCGAGAACTTCATTTTACTTGGGTCTACAACTAATACTCATGGAAGAAACAGTCAAGAAGCCAAAAGACCTTGGGCAAACCTGCTGAAAAGACCTCTTGGAAGTATTAAAGGATGAAGATGTCACTTTGAGAACTAAAGTGCACCTGACCCAAACCATGGTATTTTCAATTGCCTCATATATGAAAGCTGCACAATGAGTAAGGAAGACCAGAGAGGAAATGATACATTTGAATTATGTATTGGTGAAGAATAGAGAAAGTACCATGAACTTCCAGAAGAACAAACAAATCTGTCTTGGATGCAGTACAACCAGAATGCTCCTTAGAAGCAAAGATGGCAAGACTTCATCTTACATAATTTGAACATGTGTCAGGAAAAAGACATCATGCTTGGTAAAATACGGGGTAAGAAAAAAGAGGAAGACTCCCAAAGAGATGGACTGACTATGGCAGCAACAATGGACTCAAGCATAAAAAAATGTGAGGATGGTGAAGGATTGACAGTGTTTCGTTCTGCTGTGTGTAGGGTCAGTATGAATAGGAGCCGACTGGATGGCACCTACCAGCAACAGCAGAGTCTTGGTGTGGTGCTGTGGGTTAATACACTGGGATGCAAAGTTGGTTTGAACCACAAGGTCAGTGGTTCAAGTTCACTGGCTGCTCCTTAGAAATCCTATGCAGAGTTGTTATGGGACGCAACTGATTCAATGGCACTTAACAACAACAACAGCAACATGATGGCTACATTGAGATTTCCCAACTTTGTGCTTTTTTTTTGTGTTAATTTCTTTTCTTGGTCTGAGCCTCTGTCTGGTTCATTCCTACTTTTATATTCATCCATTACATTTCATCTCAAATTCCATGATAGCTGGGAAGACCTTTGAGCACTACATCCAAAACTGATGGGTCACTCTGTGGGTGAAAAACACTGAATACATTTAAACTCCGTTGTTATAAATGGTATGCATTGTCAAGAATAATGTAACTCTTGTGATATACTATCTTTTGTTGTAATATCTTGAATGTCTATATCTTCAAACTAAATTTCATATTCGTGAAAGGCAGGAGTGACAACTTTGCATTTCCAACATCTTTGCACAGTTTAAGAAAGCCGTGCAATAAATACATATTGATGAACAAATGAATGAACACAGTGGGTTGAATTCAAATTTTCATTGTTATCAATAAGCTGATGATCACAGTTTGCCATTCTTTCTGTGAAAACAAGTTGCCCTGTTCCTCCATTCTTCCCTGTGGCTTTAGTGCCAGAAAAGGACCTTGATGCATCTCACTAAGTGAAACATTAGCTTTTTACCACACGTCCAAATGGTATAAACATCTGGGTGTGCTCAAGATAGACACATTCAAATCTGCATTACCAAATGACTACAAAATGCCTGACAAGGCTTTTCAGTACTTCTTTTTGCTTACAGAAGATCTCATTCAACATTTGGATTCTTGTAAGTGCAGGGTGATGTAACTCTGTTGGTATCACAAGGGGAATCATATTTTTAGTTGCTCTTCTCAATATCTGACATCTTCTACCTGGAATCCTAGAGATGAAATAAACCTTACAGACCTCTTCACTTTTCAGAGGGAAAAGCAAGGCTTACAGAATTTAAAGGACTTGTTGAAGGTCACTCAGCTTATTACTGACAGAACTGGGACTGCAACTCAGTTTTCTGTGCTCTTTCTACCACCATCTGAATATGATGTAATTCACAGATGGCTGCGTCATTTGACCATTAGATGTAGACCAAACCTTTAATTTCTCAACTCTTGTATATGTTGTCTATTTATCATCTTGAGCTATTTTGATAATCATATATCAATCCTTGAGAGCCTCTGTCAACTAGGCTATTTCACAGATGAGGAAACTGTATCATATATAAGTTAAAACATTTTGCTTGAGGTCAGTGACAATGAAGCCCATGCAGAAATGATAGCAACCACTATTTGAGCTTTTATTTTGACATTTAGTTCTGCAAAGAAAAACCACTTATTTTCTCTGCTCATGCTTGGCTGGTTCCTCTTGGGACTAATAACAGACATTCATAATCAGAATTGTCACTGTGAATACTCACCGGTCTGTGGATGCAAAGCAAAGCACAAAGATAACAATAATCCAGAGTATTCCTTATCTGCTCCTGAGGAGCACTGAACTCTCCTATAGAGACCTCTCCAGGTATGTGTATGGGTTCAAAACCAATGCTGTCAAGATGTTTATAGAAACAATTTTCAGCTTTAGAAACAAAACAGCATTAGATTGTTCTCCTTGCTTTCTATGATGACCTCCCTGATTGATTCTGCAGCCTTCAAATCCATTTAAAGGAATCTTCAATTAGCATTATAATGCAGCTCTGACACCACTGCTAGTTATACCAAGTGCTGTATTTGATGATGACATTGATGCCCATATTTAGGATTTTAAATGGCAGTAGATCCCACACAAACACTGGGAATGTTCATCTCCTCAATTCTGTGCCTCACATTACTATTTGGGCTACAAAACATCACTACTTGAGTAAGTTGTTGGCAGTTTCCTATGAGTTGGATCCCACTCATGGTGATCTTATGTTTGCTGTTAGGTGTCATCCAGGCAGTTCTGACTCACAGCAATCCTTTGCATAGTAAAATGAAACACTGCCAAGTACCCTGTCATTCTCACAATCTTTGTTACACTTGAATCCATTTCTGCTAGCACTGTGCCAAGACATTTCACTGGGGGTTCTCCCTCTTTTTTGCTAACCCTCCACTTCATCAAGCATGATGTACTTCTTCAGGTCTGGTCCCTGCTGATAGCATGATGGAAGTATGAGAAACAAAGTTTTGCTATTCTGACTGTTGCTTCCATGAGGCTTGATAGTGGATCCAAGCAAAATGAAGTCATTGGCAACTTTAATCTTTTCAACATTTATCATTATGTTATTTACTGGTCAAGTGCTGAAGATTTTTGTTTTCTTTACATTGAGGTGCAACCCATACTGAAAGCTGAGGTCTTTGATTTTCATCAGTAAGTATTTTAAGTCCTCTTTGCTTTCAGCAAGCAAGGATGTATCTTCTACATATCATAGGCTGTTAATGAATCTTCCTTCAATCCTGATGCCATGTTTTTCTTCACATAATCCAGCTTCTTAGATTATTTGCGCAACATACAGATTGAATAAGTATCTGAAAGTATACAACCCTGCCTCACACCTTTCCTGATTTTAAAACATTCAGAGTTTCCTTGTTCTATTTAAATGACTGCATCTTGCTCTACAGGTTCTTCATGAACACAGTTAAGTGTTTCAGAGTATTCATTCTCTGAAATGTTGTCCATAGCTTGTCATGATCCACACAGCCAAAGCCCTTGTGTAGTCATAAACCACAGGTAAACATCTTTCTGGTATTCTCTGCCCTCAGTCAAGATCCATCTGACATCAACAATGACATCCCTTGTTACATGTCCTGCTGTGAATTTGAACCTTTGGAGAGTTTCCTGTCAGTGTACTCTTGCAGCCATTTTTGAATTATCTTCAGCAAAACTTTACCTGCATGTTATATTAATGATATTGTCTAATGATTTCCACATTCCATTGGGTCACCTCTCTTTGGAACAGGTGCAAATATGGCTCTCTTCCAATCAGCTGGCCAGGTAGATGTCTTCCAAATTTCTTGGCATAGATGAGTGAATGCCACTAGTGCTGCATCAGTTCATTAAAAGAATTCAATTTGTATTCCATCAATTCCCCTTGCTTTGTTCTTTTCCAATGCCTTCAGTGCACCTTGAACTTCTTCCTTCAGTACCATTGGCTCTTGATCACATGCTACTTCTTGAAATAGCTGAACATTAATCATTTTCCTTTTGGCACAGTGACTCTGTGTATTCTTTCCATTCCATCTTGTTTTGATACTTTTTGTGTCATTTAATATTTTGTTCATAGAATCTTTCAATATTTCAAGTTAAGGCCTGAGTTTTTTCTTCAGTTATTTCAGCTTGAGAGCTGCTGTGTGTTCTTCCCTTTTGATTTTCTAACTCCAAGTCTTTACAAATTGTACTATATTACTTGACTTTGTCTTCTCAAGCTGCCTTTGAAATTTTCTGTTCAGCTCTTTTACCTCCTCATTTCTTCCATTTGCTTTAGCATCTCTCCACTGGAGAGCATGTTTCAGAGTCTCTTCTGACATCTATTTTGGTCTTTTCTTTCTTTCTTGTCTTCTTAATGACCTTTTGATCTCTTCCTGTATAATGTTCTTGATGTCATCACATAACTCTTCTTGTCTCTGTTCATTTGTATCTAATGTATCAAGTCTGCTCTTGAGATGTTCTCTATATTCAGGTGAGATATATTTAAGGTTGGAGTCCTGGTGTAGTGCTGCAGGGTAATGCATTGGATCGCAAAGTTTAAACTGCAAGGTTGGAAGTTCAAGCTCATAGTTACTCCTCAGAAACCCTTTACAGAGTCACTATGAGTCGGAACCAACTTTACGGCCCCTAACAACGTTTCAGGTAATATTTTGATTCTCTGGTGGACTTGTTTTCATTTTTTAAGTTTCAGCCTGAACTTACATATGAGCAACTGATGGCATGTTCCACAATTGCTAGCCTTGTTTTGGCTGATGATATGGAGCTTTTCTACCATCATATTGACAGATGAAGTCAATTTGATATCTGTGTATTCAGTCTGGTGAGGTCCATGTGTATAGTTGTCTAAGAAGGGTATTTGCAATGAAGAAGTCATTGGTCTTGGAAAATTTGATCCTCTGATCTCCAGAATCATTTCTATCATGAAGGTCATATTTTCCAACGACTGATAATTCTAGTAGTCATATTTTTTCTAAGATTGATGTTTTCATTCTTTTGGTAGTCCACAGAATATTCCATATTCTTTACCAACACCATGTTTGAGTGCTTTCCTTTCCATTGTCCAACTTTTGCATACATATGCATCTGTCAGCCATCTGCCAGTTTGTTCACTGCGGTGGCTTGTGCATTGCAGTGGCACTGGTGGAAGCTATGCCAATTGTATTCTTAAATCAGCAGGATCAACAATGGTGGAGCTTTCTAACTAAGCCAGGTTAGGAAGAAAGACTTGTGATCTGCTTCTGAAAATTAGCAATGAACCCTCCACTCGAGTATATAGACTGAAAATGTCTCTTTAGACAATAGGTCTTTCAAACCCTGCTACTAACTCTTTTCTCTTGGAGCACAATATGAATCCAAGAGGCCAAGGTTATGATGTACATATTATACCCTCTCTGTGTTCTTCATTTCTTTCTGCTTTTCCTATATCCCTCTCAAATTCTCTCTAAAACAGAAAACAATGAGACTTACTGTCCTTCAGCAAAAAGCCAAAATAATCTTGTGTATCAACGCAAGCAGATAGTTGTTGGAAAGGGTCAAAAGCCCATTTACTCCACAGACTAGTGAATAATATATACATCCCTTGCTAGAACTATTTTCAAATACCCTTATAGGCTAAGCACTGGACTGCTAACCACAAGCTTGATGGTTCAAACCTACTAGCAGCTCCTTGAATACCCTATACAAGATTGCGGTGAGTCAGAACTGACTCAATGGCACTAACAACAACAACACACTGTGCCATGTGTTTTGATGTACATTATCATATTCATTTTTCACAACCATTTGAAAGCTACTATTATTCCAAATTTAGACATGAGGGAACTAAAGCTCACAGAGATTAAAAAAGTTGCTCCAGTCAAGTAGCTACAGGTTAAACAAAAATGGATTTGAACTACCAAATGGAAACTACTAGATCCTAACCAGGTCTGGCTGACTTCTCAGCTGAAGCTCTCTTTCTGCTTTGGTGTCAGAGTGTCTCATGGGGAGTCACTGGGCGGTACAAGCAGTTACCTGAAATGTTGGAGGCTCAGGTTGACCCAGATGTGTCTCTGAATAAAGGGCTGGTGATCTACTTCCAAAAAAATCCTATGGAGCACAGATGTACTCTGACACATGTAGGGTTACCATGAGTCTGAGCCAACCTGAAGACAACAGATCACTGATGACGAACAATAACAGATAACAATCAGAGATTGACACTGCCCAGAATTCAAACCAGATATAGAAGTATCGAAAGTAAAACAAAACTACAAGATTGAAAATAGGGAATCAGCTATATAAATCTATAATGAAGACAATGACAAAGCAAAAAGAGGAAGTGTAGTTACAGAATTCAGAATGGTGCGGAAGTCAAATAAATTTCATGATAAAACAGACTGTTTTAAATTGTGCAAGAAATTAATAAATTACAGGGTAACCTCAAAGAAACTTAACACATTTTCATAGCAAATCAAGAAAAGAAAAATCCATGATGATTCTGTAAACATTAAAATAATGAAGAAATTGATAAAAAAAATGCACAAAATGAACACAATACAGGAAAACATGCAGAACAAAGAAGCCAGCAGCACAATTAAAAGCACACAGCAAAATGACTGTAGTCAATTCATGCCTATTGATAATTACACTGAATATCAAAGGATTCAATGTACCAGACAAAATACAGAGTAGCAGAGTGGATAAGAAAACAGGATCTTTCAATATGCTGTCTACAAGAGACACACCTTACACAAAAAGACAAACAGATTAACAATTAAAGGATGGAAAAATGATATCAAGCTAATGACATTCAAAAATAAGCAGGAGTAGCAATATTAATTTCTGACAAAATAGACTTTAAGGCAAAAACCAGCATGAGAGACAAAGGACATTATCTCATAATTAAAATGTCAATTGAACAAGAGGACATAACCATAATAAATATCTATGCACACAATGAAAGATTTTCAAAATATATAAAACAAACTCTAATAGATTTGGAGAAAGAAATAGACAATTCTATAATAATAGTTGTTGTTGTTAAGTGCCGTCAAGTCAATTCCAACTCATAGCCATCTTGTATAGGATTTTCAAAGAGAGGTTGGTGAGTTTGAACTGCCAACCTTGACGTTCAAACCAACCTTGCAGTCCAGTGCATTAATCTGCAGTGTCACACCAGGACTCCACAATAAAAATAGGAGATTTCAATATACCATTTAGAAAAAGAACAGAACAACTAGAAAGAAACTCAGGAAGGATACAGGGAAACTAAACAACACAATCAACCAACTTGACTTCATAGATTTGTACAGAGCACTCAATCCAACAACAGCACACTATAAATTCTCTTCCAGAATAGACCATGTGTTAGGTCACAAAGGAAGCCTCAATAAACTTTAAAACATCAAAATATTACAAGTCACCTTTCTAATCATAATGTTATAAAATTAGAAATCAACATAGGAAGAGTAAGTAAACAAAATTAAATACATGAAAACGGAATAACAACCTGCTTAAAAGCTAGTGGGTAATAGAACAAATAAGAAATGAAATTAAAAAAAAAAAAAAAATCCTTGACTCAAATGAGAATGAATAACACAACACACCAAAAACATTGAGACACAACAAAAGCAGTGCTAAGAAGGCAATTTATAATAATAAATACACATATCCAAAAAGAAGAAAGAACCAAAATCACTACTTTAAAACAACATCTCCAACAACTAGAAAAAGACTAGGAAAGTAAGTCTATAGTCACAAGGAAAAAAATAAATAATAAAAATTAGAGCTAAAATAAATGTAGTAGAAAACAGAAAAATGATAGAAAGAATTAAAAAACCAAGACGTTGGTTCTTTGACAGGATTAATAAAATTGACAAACCACTGGCATATCTAACAAAAGAAAAGATACAAGTAACACACATATGAAACAATATGAGTGAACCACAACAGAAACAAGGGAAATAAAAAGAATAATAACAGAATATGATGAAAAATAGTACTATAATAAATTTGAAAATCTAGAAGTGGATGAATTTTTAGAAAAACATGACCTACATACACTAACACAGAGTTAAGCAGAAAACTTGACTAGACCTATAACAAAAGAAAGAATTCATTAAGTAATTAAAAAAAAACTTTCAACAAACAGAAGTCCAGGCCCAGATGGCTTTACTGGTGAATTTTACCAAATAGTCAGAGAAGAGCTGACACCAATTTTACTCAAACTATTCCAGAACATATAAAAGGGTGGAAAACCCCTGAATCCATTTTACGAATTGAGCATAGCCCTCATAGCAAACCCAGGCAAAGACATCACTAAAAAATAAAATTGTAGACTAATATCCCTCATGAGGAGTCCTAGTGTGGCACTGTGGGTTAATGTGCCAGACTGCAATGTTGGTTTGAGCTGCAATGTCAGTGGTTCAAGCTCAATAGCCTATCCAGGGTCACTATGGGTAGGAACTGACTTGACAACACTTAACAACAACAAATCCCTTATGAACATTGATGCAAAAATTCTCAACAAAATCTTAGCCCACAAAGTTCAACAACATATTAAAAAAATAACAAATCTTGACCAAATGGAATTCATACCAGGGATGCAAAGGTGGTTCAATATTAGAAAAATAACATAATCCACCATATAAATTTTATAAAGGAAAAGAACTACATGATCATATCAATTGATGCAGAAAAGGCATTTGACAAAATCCAACATGCATTCTTGATAAAAAAACATTCAACAAACTAGGAATAGAAGGGAAATTCCTCAATATAATTTAGAGCATACATACAAACCTAAGCTCCAACATTACTCTCATTGGGGAAAAACTGAAAGCATTACTTTTGTGAACAGAAACATGACAAGGATGCCCTTTGTCACCTCTCCTATTCAATATTTGTTGGAAGTCATACCCAGAGATATAAAGCAAGACAGGGAAATTTAAGGCATACAAATTGGCAGAGAAGAAGTAAACTCTCTCTATTTGCAGGTGATATGATCTTATACATAGAAAGTTCCAAAGGCTTAGCAAAAAATTATTGGGAGGTTTTTCAGGAAATATGGAAGTGGTGGTGATACTCGGAGTAGGGACTCCTGTGACAGTGTTTGGGTACACTCTAAAAAGAGAAGAGGAGGATGCCACTGAAATAATCATCTTCAATACCACTATCCTTTTCTCTCTTACCCTCAGTGCCAGACATGATTACTTTGCTTCACCTCCCCCAATGTCTTACATCACATCTCAGGAGATGAAGTGTATTCAACACTGGTTTGCAAGTTGGTCAGGTCTCCTGTGGGAACATTTTCTACAGGACCTGGTGGCTAAGGCAGTGTCAGGAAAATTACAGCCACTACTATATGGTCTGGAGCAGCTTACTGTGTCTGGGGCAAGCTGACCACCTTCTATCTTTGAGTGCCAGCTATGACTTTGGGATCAGTGGTTTTGAGGTTGGGCTGAGCAGGAGCACAATGAATTTGTCAGACTGCTGGAGGTCAGTGAGCCAGAAGTCAGTGGCAAAGTTTTACCAAATGGTGGCTACTACAGCTGGTAAGGACTAATATACATTAAAACCAAAGAAGACAACTAGAACTGGAGTTGAAGATACAACTTTACAGTGAGACCTCAATTCAGATATGCCATTCTAAGATCTAGAGATGGTAACCTGATCAGTTGACTGAACTCAATGACAACACAGATATGTCGTTTTAACAGTAGCATATCAACTGGATTCCTAACGTAAATGTTTTCCACCTAGGTAAACTCAGATCATCAGTCTCCCTCCTAGCTTGCTTCTTTCTAAGACACATCATGCCGCTAAAAATTTGATGGCTCCTTATGCAACTACATCAACAAGGAAACAAAATGTAACTCAAGTTTGTCCTACTGCTAGCTCAAGAGGGTTATAAAGTAGAACTGTCCTGTTATAACAATGTGACATCCCCACTGCTAGCTTTCCCAGTGATGATTTAGTAAAGTTAGGGAAAATCAGGGAGATAGATGGTTACTGTCTTCTTCCACTGAATCCAAATAGCAAATGTGTTTGATTTTTTTCCAAAGCATATGTGACATCTTTTGGACTGTTGTTGTTGTTGTTGTTATGTGCTGTGGAGTCGGTCCCGACTCATAGTGACCCTGTACAGGGTTTCCAAGGCTATAAGTCTTTACAGGAGCAGAAAGCCTCATCTTTCTCCTGTGGAACAGCTGGTAGTTTCGAACTGCTGACCTTGCGGTTCACAGCCTGATTCGTAACCACTACGCTACCAGAGCTCCTTTTTGGACTGTTAGCAGGTGTTTTTATTTGTAACTTTATAATAATGTAAAAATAAGTGACGCTTTATAGGTTGGAGAATTTATTTTTTATATCAAAATAAAGAACAGATATTCAGAAAAAAATTATTGGAACTTTTTGAAAGTTTTAACAAAGTAGCAGGTACTAGGCCAATATTAAAAAATCAGTTAGATTCCTCTACGATAATAAAGACAGCTCTGAAAAGGAAATTAGGAAAATAATACCATTTACAATAGCCATCCAAAAGATGAAATACTTAGGAATAAATCTAAGCAGAGAAACAAAAGACCTACACAAAGAAAGCTTCAAAACACTACTACAAAAAACCTAGAAGAGATTTACAAAAAAAATCATGGATAGGAAGATTTAACATTATGAAAATGTCAATACTATCCAAAGCAATCTATAGATATAATGCAATCCAAATCCAGATTCCAATATCATTCTTTAAAGAAAGGGAAGAAATGATCATGAACTTTATATAGAAAGGAAATAGTCATTGGATAAGAAAAACTGCTTAAAAAGAACAACAAAGTTGGAGAACTCGCATTCCCCCTGATCTCAAAATTAATTACACAGCCACAGTGTTCAGAACAGTCTGGCTCTGATACAACAAAAGATACATAGATCAGTGGAACAGAACTGAGAACCCAGAAGTAAATCCATCCATATACAGTTAGATGATCTTTGACAAAGGGCCAAAACATATCAAATGGCGAAAAGATAGTTTCGTCAACAAATGGTGCTGGCAAAACTGGAAATGCATTTGCTGAAGAATGAAACAAGACCCACATCTCACACCATATACAAAGACACTCAACATGGATTAAAGGCATAAATGTAAACCCTAGAACTATAAAGATAATCAATGAAAAAATAGGGACAAACTTAGGGGCTGTAATACATGGCATAAGTGCACTATCAAACATTACAAAAAACACACAAACACTAGAAGATAATAAAAGATGACTGAGACCTCCTAAAAATTAGACACTTATGTATATCAAAGTGTTTTGCCAAAAGAGTAAATAGGGAGTCCACAGACTGGGAAAACTTTTTGGAATAATATATCAGGCAAGGAACTAATCTCTAAAATTTATAGAAAAACTACAGGCAGTGTTTTGTTCTGTTGTGCATTGGGTCACCATGAGTCAGCACTGACTCGATGGCACCTAACAACAACAACAACACCTCTACAAGAAAAAAACAAACAATCCAATTAAAAAGTGGGCATAAGACATGAATAGGCACTTTACCAAGAAGGCAGCCAAAAATCATATAAAGACATTTTCACAATCACTAGCTATTGGAGAGATGCAAATCAAAATGAGAATGAGATATCATCTCACACCAGCATTAATAGTGAATTTCAAAACAAAGCAAAAAAACCCCAACAAATTCTGGCCAGGATGTAGAGCGACTGGGACACTCCTACATTGTTTTTGGGACTGTAAAATAGTTCAATCACTATGGAAAATGGTTGGCAATAGAAATAACTTATGATCCAGTAATCCCTCTACTTGGTATATATCCACAAGAATGGAAAAACAAACTTTGGTACACACACAGTGGAATACTATGCAACACTGAAGAATAACCATGAATCTGTGAAACACCTCATAGCACAGATGAACCTGGAGGACATTATGCTGAGTGAAATTAGTCAATCAAAAAAGGATAAATTTGGTATGAGATCATTATTGTAAAAACTTAAGAAGAAGTTTTCATGCTAAGAGAAACTTTCTTTGATGGTTACCGGGGGTAGGAGGGAAGGGAGAGTAATTCATTGACCAGAGAGATAGACACATGTTAACTTGGGTAGTGAAAAGGGTAATATACAAGAAGGGGAAGCCAGTATACAAGAAGAGGGAAGGTGGCACAAGAATTATGAAGATAACTGAAGACATAGGGAGGCATACATGGGTTAAAGGGCATAGAGGTAAATAGTGATATATTCACAACCTTCTAACAACAGTGATCTGTATGTAGATACATGAATTGAGAGACATAGGCTGAATGGGTAAGGGGGGAAGAGTGGATATATATATATGTCTCTCAGTTATGTATATATATAGTCTCTCATGCATATATAGCATGGAGGGGATTGCAATCATTGAGATGAAACAAAGTGTATTATTTGTTGAATGTAATACTAATGATCTTGTCTGTAAACCTTCACTCAATTCAAGATAAAAAGTTAAGAGAAAAAAAAAAAAAAAAAAAAGGAGTACAAATGTATGAAAGCTGTGTTTTCTGAGGTCCTCAGACATCTGCCTCAGGAAATAACATATATTTTAAAAATGCAAGTAGCCTGGTGTCTTCACAGATATACTAGATCGAATCACTGTGTCTTCAGCCCAGAAATCTATGTACATTTTTATTCAAGGCCCTAGCTGAGTACTGGAGTCCTTGTGTGATGCTGTGGGATAAAGCACTGGACTTCAAGGTCTGTTTGAACTGCAAAGTCGGCAGTTAAAACGAACCTCAGAAACCCTATACAGGGTCGCTATGAGTCAGAACTGACTCAACAGCACTTAACAGCAACAACAGCTGAATATTATGCAATAATAACTACACCAAAAAAGCCATGAGTCTATTCCAACTCACAGCGATTCTAAAGCATAGAGTTGAACTGCCCCATATAGTTACCAACATTGCAATGTTTATGGAAGCAAATTGCCACATCTTTCTCCCCTAGAGCAGCTGGTGGGTTTGATTCAAACTGCCAGCCTTTCAATGATCAGCCAAGTGCTTTTTAGTACTGCATCATCATGGCTTCTAATACTAATATTGTTCTTGTGTTTGCTGTTGCTTTTAGGAACCCTGGTGACATAGTGGGGTAAGCACTGGGCTGCTACCTGTAAGGTGGATAGTTAAAATCCATCAACCATCCTTTGGAAGAAAGATGAGGCTTTTTGGTATTTTTAATAACCTCATATGCATGCAAAAGCTGAACAGTGGATAAAGAAGTCCATAGAAGAAATGATGCTTTTGAGTTAACGGTGTTGGGGGAGAATATTGAAGATGCCAAAAAGAACCAACAGATCTGTGTTGGAGGAAGTGCAGCCAGAGTGCTCCTTGGAGGCCAGGATGGCCAAACTTCATCTCTCATACTTTGGACATATCATCAGGAGGGACCAGTTGCTGGAGAAGGATATCATGTTTGGTGAGGTGGAGGGTCAGAGAAAAAGAGGAAGACCCCCAACAAGATGGATTGGCAATATGGCAGCATCAATGGTCTCAAGTGTGGCAACAATTGTGAGGTTGGCCCAGGACCGGGCAATGTTTCATTCTGTTGTGCATAGGGTTGCTGTGAGTTGGTATCAACTTGATGGAATCTAACAACAACAATAAACTATAAGGTTGCTATGAGTGGAAACTGGCCATGGGTTTGGTTTGTTGTTAGGTGTCATGGAGTCAGTTCAGACTCATCCAACCGAGCTAAGACCCTCAATGTGATGGACTGACACAGTAGCTACAAGAATGGGATCAATGACTGTAAGGCAGTGTATGATATATGTATGATGTATGAGTCACAAATCCACAACAGCTAACAAGAAACCAAACCCACTGTGGATTTCCACTCAGCACAACCCTATTTGTCATAGTAGAGGGAACAAAAAGCTTCATCGTTCTCCCAAGTAATAACTAGAGTTTGGGTATGGAGTCCTGGTGTGGTGCTATAGAATAAGCACTAGACTACAAAATTGATTTGAACTACAAGGTCAGTGGTACAAAACCACAAGTTGCTCTTCAAAAGCCCTATATAGGGTTGTTAAGAATCAGAAAGGGTGAGGTACACTTAACAACAACAACAATATAGTTTGGGTATAGATACAATAAATACTGGATACAACAAGAAGTAAACACACAAAAGACCATATTCAGAAATATCTCTTTCTATGCTGTTTCCATGAAGCCCCAGTGGCACAGTGGTTAAATGCTCAGCTGTTAACTGGTTGGTCAACAATCAGAACTAACTAGTTCACCAATGTAAATTAAACAAAAATCCTCACCACTGGAGCAGTAAGTAACATCATGATAAATGAAGAAAAAATTGAAGTCCAAGACTTCATTTTGCTTGGATCCACCAAAGACACTCGTGGAAGCAGCAGTAAAGAAATCAAACAATGTATTGCATTAAGCAAATCTGCTGTGCAAGACCTCTTTAAAGTGCTCAAGAGCAAACATGTCAGTTTGAAGACTAAGGTGTGCCTGACCCAAACCATAGCATTTTCTATATCATTATATGCATGTGAATGTTGGACAATGAATAAGGAAGACCATAGAATTGATGCATTTGAGTTGTGGTATAGGAGAAGAATATTAAAGGAACCATGAACTGCAAGAAAAACAAACAAATCTATGTTGGAAGAAGTGCAACCAGAATGTTCCTTCGAAGCCAAGATGACCAGATTTTATCTCTTATACTTTGGACATATTATCAGAAGGAAACAGTCTCTGGAGAAGCAAAAAAGAATCTGGTCAGTGAAAATGAGGGAGACCCCCAATAAGATGGATTGTCACAGTGGCAGCAGCAATACATTCAATTGTAGCAGCCATTGTGAGCATGGCACAGGCCCAGGCAGAGTTTTTTTGTGTTTTTCGTTTTATTGTACATACGAGTTGTTATAGGTCGGAACTGACTGGATATCACTTAGCAACAAACAACCACAAGCTGCACTATGGGAAAAAGATGTGGCAGTCTGCAGCAGTAAAGATTATTGCCTTGGAAACCCTTTGAGGCTGTTCTCCTCTATCCTAAAGCGTCACTATGAATCAGAATTGACCTGATGGCAACTGGTTGAGTTTATTCAGCTTCCAGAATTCATTGTGTTTGAATGGTAAATAAGTGGCAAAAGAATATGATCAAAAGGCATTGCTGCAATTTTGTGTGTCAGCTGGATTGTGCTTACCTGTTCAAATCAAAGGAACTAAGAGGTGAGCAATGATGATGATATGAAAAATAGGGAAAATTAGATCACATTAGATTAATTCTTTTTCCAGTAGGTCAGTGAAGTTTACATTTTATAGTAAAACCTCATAGGTTTTCAAAGGAGATACTGAGGACTGAGATCCTGTGAGTTTGCAATGGATTGAAATAATATTGGAGCAGAAGGGCTAGAATTAATTAGCATCCTTAAAACAGCAGCACTTGATCCTGGAATTTTCGGAACATATGAATGGTAGCTGTTGATTTCTCAACCCAAAGCAGAACATCTGTTCTTTTGCAGAGAGTCTAGCAAAGACTGAAATGCAGCGTCAGGTGGGGGTAGAGTTGTTAAGCAATGCAGTTTGTATCTTAGCTGTCCATTTGGATTTATTATTAGACAGCACTCAGTATAATTGCTTTCTCGAGAATTTTCAGATGTCTGACACACATATTGTACATCTTGTGAGATTTTATTGGACCTTTGTCCTCTCTGAAGTTATTCCAATCAGAACTACATATGAAGGAAAAAGATCTATTAAATGTAACAAGAAATCTAAATTAATTTTAAATCAAATACAATTCATTAGTTTCTGTCAAACCATACTCTTTGTCATCTTGCTGGTTTGCATCCTTAAGAAACACAAACAAATATTTCAATGATAAAGAGAGGAGAGGACAAAGGTAGAGCAAGGGAAAGTTGAGTTGTTTCTCAACAAGTGAATGACTCTATCTAAGAATAAGAAAGTAAGATAATAGCAGAGAAAAGGTAAAATGTAAAAATAGACAGAATAATTAAAAACATCAAATAGATCCTCATCCAATGTCTTATGGTGTATAAAGAATCATAATTTTTATTGTTCATTCTTTTCATTTTAATTAAGGGAGTCAGCGAGGTCTTGGATACCATCCCAGGATTGCTATATACTTACTCTGACATCTGTGGGAATTTACTAAAATTTTCTATGTAAAGAGAGTTTAGATAAAATAGAAATAATAATTCCTTACTTAGGGAGTTCTGGGAGGGATGAAAATGAACCAATGCATGCAAGTGTCAAGCAAAGTAGCTGAGGGAGAAAGTATTTAAAAACATTAGTTGCTTATCTTCCTCCTCCTCCTATTTCTAGTAAGTGCTATGCAGATGATATTTTTATGTTCAGACTTCATCAGATTGGATTATTTAGTTGCTGCTCCAGTACATTAATTGGAAAATGAATGACTGACTATATTAATTTTCTGTCTTGTGCTCTACAAACAAATATGGTTTCTTGTTACAAACTGAAGTGGGTGGAGTTTGATTCAGTTGGTAGTCAGAAGAAAGGTGATATGTGAAAAGCAGATTAATTATCCTCTTTATGAAATAAGTTAGATTTTGTTTTCCATTGTAATAGAAATAAGAAATCATAATATTGTGGCACCAACAATTCTTGTACATTGTGTGCCATGATTTTGGGTATCTGAAGCATTCTACAAAGTCAGCAAGAGGGTTTCAAAACTGGGAATATGGCCCTGGGGCAGGAGGTTCTCATAAAGATTAGGGTTCTGTTTCTGTTGTCTTGGTGACTCCTCAGTGTTATTTTTGAGGTCTATTATATTGGTTGGAGTCCTGATGCGATGCTGTGGGTTAATGTGCTGGACTGCAAAATCAGTTTGAACAGCAAGGTCGGCGGTTCAAGCTTACCAGTTGCTCCTCAGAAACCCTATACAGAGTCTCTACGAGTCAGAACCGACTTGATGACACTTAACAACAACAGCAATTATATTCGTTGACTTAAAAACAAAACAAAACATTAAAAACACTTCCATATTAGTATTTTCAAAATTTATAAACAATAGCTTATTATAAGGAACATATTATAAGGCTTCTGTTGCTATTTATAAGGGCCTTTGATAAATGAAGAAATTAAAGTTGTCAAGGGTTTCATTCCACTTGGGTAAACAATTAATGTCCATGGAAATAGCAGTTAAGAAATCAAATGATACACTGCACTGAGAAAATCTGCTGCAAGGGAGCTGTTTAAAATGTTAAAAGTTCAAGATATTATTTTGATGATTAAGGGACTCTTTTCAATCACCTCATATACATACAAAAGCTGGACAATGAAAAAAGAAGAATTGATGCACATAAACTGTGGTGTTGGCAGAGAATATTGTGGACTACAAAAAGGAATACACTGATCTTAGAAGAAATTCTCTTCTAAGTATTAAGAGAAAAACGCTCTTTATAAGTGAGGATGACAAGACTTGATTTTACTTTAGACAACATTATTAGGAAAGACTGTGGGGCTATGGGTTAATGAACTAGATTGCACAGTTGGTTTGAATCACCAGGTCGGTGGTTCATGCTCACTAGTTGCTCCTTGGAAACTCTATACAGGGTCGCTATGGGTTGGAACCGACTCAGCAACACTTAACAACAACAGTCACTAGAAAAAGGTGGCAAAGAGGAAGGTCAGTGAAAATGAGGAAGAGCCCAATAAGAAGGATTTACACATTAGTCAAAACAATGGACTTAAACATACCAGTGATCATGATGATGACTCAGTACTAGGGATGTTTTATTGTAACTATGAGTTGAAATCAACTTCATAGCAATAACAACACAAACAACCTAAAGGGGCTTATTGAACAAGAGATAGAGAAAGTGCGATCAACAACCAGATTTAGATTATTAGAATCATTAGGAACTTGGCTCTTTCTAATTTATGTTTAAATGGTTCAATTTCTAAAGTTATATCTAGTTGGCTTGATGGTGAGTGGCTAACTCTGTTATGTGTAGAGCTAACATCTCTGACTTCTCGAATACACTTCCAAATTTTGCCTTTTATTAATTAAATTATTCAGCCCAGTGATTTGATTTTTACAGACTACTTTATTGGTGATTACCATCGCTGTGATAGGGAAAATTCATTCAGATTGTACCTAGAACTTGTTTTCTGCATTTTCCTTAGCTATTGTGTTAGTTAGCAATACAAATTCCTATACAACACGAAGAAAGAATAGATCTAAAAAAATAAACATAAAAAATGATAGATTTTCAGCTTTCACAGAAGATTCTCAAAACATTTCTTCTCAATCATCCCTCATGCTTACTTAATCTCAAGTTAAGAAAAGGCTTTCTTTTTATACCATAAAATAATACTATGCGTTTAGCTGGTATCCTGGTGTGGCACTATAGAATAAACACTGGACTGCTAACTGCAAGGTCAGTGGTTCAAACCCATCAGATGCTCTTTGGAAACCCTATACAGGGTAGCATGAGTTGGAATAGACATGATAGCACTTAACAACAACAAATAAACTATCTATAGACTTTTAGATTAACAGTCACTAACTGTTTTATTTCCCTTCTATAAGGAAGAAAGGAGTCCTGCTGTGGTGCTGCAGGGTAATATGCTTTTTTAACCACAAGGTCAGGGATTCAAACCCACCAGTTGCTCCTAGGAAATCCTATACAGGGTCACTATGGGTCAGAACCAACTCAAGGGCACTTAACAATAACACCATAAGGAAGAAATAGAATAACAAGGACACTTCTGTAAGCAATGGTGTGTTAGGGTTAAAAGACAGAAAAGAAATTAACGTTAGAATAGGAATCAAAACTCTTGATCTTCACTCAAAATAGACCCATCAAATTTAGTTTAATGGCAGTTTGAAAATGATCAGATGTAAGCTTTTTTTTACAGCAATGTTCACTCATTCATTTGTTTACTTATTTTTCATAAAGTCAAGATTTTGGTTGTATACATTAGTTGATAGTATAACTGTAATGAAAATGAAACTAATATTGGACTCAGAAGAAACTGAAAATAAATCTGAATTTTAAAAAGAAATATCAGGATGATTGTACTGGTATGACCTTAGTATTAAAAAAAAAAAAAAAAAAAAACCTATTGGGAAGATTCCTTTTCCTGTGCCACCTTGCATGAGGTATATCGTTCTCTCTTGGCAATTGTGTGTATGTGTTTGAGTCCATGCCAGAAGGAAGACACACAGGTGCCTCAAGTGTATTTTTTTCTGCAACCTCAAAAGGAAATTTCAGGCAGATTTAGTTAGGAAATGGTATTCATTGCTGAACTGCAAATTAGATTGCAAGTGCTTTGGGCATTCTTAGTAAATTATATAGCTAAAACCTGGAGCTATACTAAACCCTTTGAATTTAATTTGACTGCTGGCAGCCATCAATGGTTAAAAGATTTTAGAAAACCTGAACACTAATGTTAGAATGTGCTGGAAGGGAATGTTGTAGAAAAGACAGGTGGCTCAGGGAGCCAAATAAAACACTGGCCTTTTATAGACTATTCAAAAGCTAATACAATAAAAAGGAATCTATTGCATAATATCACAAGTAGTGCTAATGCAATCAAGGCACACAAGGTGCAAGTTCATTTTCCACCTTCTGAGTTATTACTAGTACAATTTACTTCTCTCCTAGGCAGTCTTCATTCTGGGAAGGCTTGTCTTCCGCCTGCATTTGCTGGTCTGTGTCCTTTTGCATGCTAATGTAATAGTCTGTTCTAACCTGACTGTAACAGATTAGCAAGTATCTCTGGCTCCTTTTCGCACCTAATGCAATTCTAGCCGAGCAGGGAACTCAACGTTTGTCTTAAACAGTCCTAAGCATTTTTCATATGAAATTCAATTAAATTATTTCCTAGTCTAAGTGTCTGTTCAGTTTCTTACCTTTCAGCAGGAATGAAGCTTTCCTTCCTGTGAAAATACTTAAAAGCAAGTAATTGAAGGAAGGGGGCATAGGGTGGAGAGAGGAAGAGGGTGGGAGCTGGAGGGGGTGAACCATGCTGCTCCACACAGTCTGCTAATTGTTTCAGCCTTTGTTTTTCTGTTCCCCTTGAAGATGAGCTGTATTTTAATTACCTCATGAAAGATTTGTCTTGATTAGATGGCTAGGAGGTGTCAGTGCTTCTGAAAGACATGAAAAAGCAGAGAGAAGGGGAAGGAGGTAGGGCATGTGGATTTATTTTGGAAACTTTCTAGGCTTAGTCCCCTTGCCACTATGCACCCCATTCTGCTGAGGCTCTAATTCATGTACAAAAGGAGCCATGGAATTACTGTGGTCTGAAATAGAATCATTTTTGCCTGGGATAAGGAATGTAGGGATAAAAACTCTACTGAAGTGTGTCCTTAAAGAAATTAGGCAAAACCTCTCTATCTAAACACCTTGAGAAATGACTACCCTGCTGCATGGCCAGAGCTTTCGGCTCTATTTCCTAGGATTGAAAAAAATTACGTAGTTTGCCAGCCAAGTCAAGACACTGGTTAGGTGATGTAGCTATAAAAAGAAAGAAGGCTAAGGCTCTCTGCAGTCACATTGTTCGTAGTCAGTGGTGGAGACAAATTAATGGGCACCTTGCTGAACACAAAATGCTCTAATGTTGTTAGTTGCCATTTAGTCGACTCTGACTCATGATAACCTTTTGTATAACAGAACAAAACACTGCTTGGCCCTGCACCATTTTCACTGGTATGTTTGAGTTCATTGTTGTGACTATTGTGTCCATCCATCTCAATGGAGGTTTCCCTCATTTTCTGTTGGTCCTCTACCAAATACTATGTCCTTTTCTAACAATTGGTCCTTTCTGATGTCATGTCAAAAGTGAGTGAGTTGAAGACTTACCATCATTGTTTCTAAGAAGCATTTTGGTTGTATTTCTTCTAAATCTGATTTGTCTGTTCTGGCAATCCATGTTATACTCAATATTCTTTACCAACACAACAATTTGAATGCATCAATTCCTCTGTCTTCCTTTCTTATCATTTAGCCAGGCAAAGATGTTTCAGAAATAAGATGGGTAGGGTGACTCGTGGGTTGAGATTAGGTGATACTGCTGCAGTCTTAAGGGATAAGTGATTGAAGAAAGGATCAATATATGAATCTAGAATAAGAACTGAGTGGTATTCAAAAGATTTAGCAATTAGAAGGTCAGGATAAGCACTGGACCTCAAGGTCAGTTTAAACAACAGGGTCAGTGGTTCAAACTCACCAACCCCTCCTCAGAAACCTTTTACAGGGTTGCTAGGAGTCAGAACTGACTCAATGGCATTTAGCAACAACAATGAAAGTAACATTAATATGGGTAACTAAAGGGAGTTTGGGGAAGAAGCTGATTTTCCAGTACGTAGGAATGAAAGGGCAGTCAAAGAAAACCTTTGAGGTTTTCTTTAGAGAAGTTTGCTTGTGGAGACTTCCAGCAAGATGGCCGACTAGGAAGATCCATTACATGGGCCCTCTATAATTAAGATGCTGTTGGTAAGTGCTGTTGAGTCAATTCCTCATAGTAACCCTATTTAGGGCTTCTGAGGAGTGACTGCTAGGTTTGAACCACTGACCTATATGAGAACCCAAATAAAACAGACACAGATGAAAATTCTGACACCCTGAACTACAGAAGAAATGTTAGAGAGGTGGATGGAGTTCTTGCTGGGAGGACAGACTGAGCAGGGATGGTGAGCATGAAGAATGACTATCCTGTGAGCAGTTTTGGCAGCCTGGCAATGCAGATACATGTGGGTGATGAAAAAGGTGTGCTTTCTTCTTTTTCCCCACTCTACCCTGATGACCACAGGTATGTCCAGCTCCCTCTCTCATCCACCCCACCACTCATCTGTCAGTTTGTCATACTGTGGTAGCTTGTGAGTTGCTGTGATTCTGGAAGCTATGCCACAGGAATTTTAAATACCAGCAGAGTCACCCAGGGTAGATAGGTTTCCCATAAGCTTTCAGATGAAGACAGAGTAGGAAG
Source organism: Chrysochloris asiatica (assembly GCF_000296735.1). Classification (NCBI taxonomy): domain Eukaryota; kingdom Metazoa; phylum Chordata; class Mammalia; order Afrosoricida; family Chrysochloridae; genus Chrysochloris; species Chrysochloris asiatica. Next base: position 4,439,182 of record NW_006408705.1, read on the forward strand.
AAAGAGAGACGAACTACTTCCGAATAGTTAGTTATGGAAAACCTTATGAATAGCAGAGAAACACTGTCAGATATAGTGCCTGAAAATGAGCACCTCAGGTTGGATGTGCTCAAAATGCAACTGGGGAAGAGCTGCCTTCTCAAAGTAGACTTGACCGTGTTGATGTGAATTGAGTAAAGACCATTAGAGCAAAGCCCTCGGAACCTTCATTTGCTGATGGGGCACAACTCAAATGAAAAGAAACTGCTATAACATCCATTAATAATTAGAACATGGAATGTATGAAGTATGAATTTAGGAAAATTGGAAATTTTCAAAAATGAAATGGAATGCTGAAACATCGATATCTAGGCATTGGTGAGTTGAAATGGACTGGTATTGGCCATTTGGAATCTGACAACCCCATGGCTTACTATGCTGGGAATGACAAATTGAAATGGAATGGTGTTGGATTCATTGTCAAAAAGAACATATCAAGATCAGTTATGAGGTATAGCACTATCTCTGATAGGATAATATTCATGCACCTACAGGTGCATTTATACCATTCATGCACCTACAGGTGCAATTATACCATTATTATTAAATTTATGCACCAATCACTAAAGTTAGTGAGGATGAAATAGAAGAATTCTACCAACTTCATCAATCTGAAATTGATCAAATATGCAATCAAGATGTATTGAACATTACTGGTGATTAGAATGCAAAGGTTGGGAACAAAGAGGAAGGATCAGTAGTTGGAAATTATGGCCTTGGTGATAGAAATGATGTTAGAGAATGCATGATAGAATTCTCCAAAATCAATGATTTGTTCATTACAAATACCTTCTTTAGACAACATAAGATACCTCACCAGATGGAATACACAGAAATCAAATTGACTACATCTGTGGAACAAGATTAAGGAAAAGCTCCATATCATCAGCTAAAACAAAGCCAGGGGCAGATAGTGGAACAGATCATCAATTGCTCATATGTAAATTCAAACTGAAGCTGAAGAAAAAGAAAACAATATTCAAGGTCCAAAATATGACCTTGAATATAACGCACCTGAATTTAGAGATCATCTGAAGAACAGATTTGATACATTAAACATTAAAGACTAAAGACCAGAATAGTTGTGGGATGACAAAAAGAAGATCATACAGAAAGAAAGCAAGATGTCATTAAGAAGACCATAAAGAAGGAAAAGGTCAAGATGGATGTCAGAAGAGACATGGAAACTTGCTCTCTAGCATAGAGATTTGCTAAAGTAACTGGAAGAAATGAGGGTGTACAAGAGCTGAACAGAAAATTTCAAAGTTCAGCTCGAGAATACAAAGTTAAATATTATGATGAAGTGTGCAAAGATCTGGAGTCAGAAAACCAAAAGGGAAGAACACGCTCAGCATTTCTCAAGCTGGGAGAACTGAAGAAAACTTACAAGTCTTGATTTTAATTATTAAAGGATTCTCTGGGAAAATTATTAAATGATGCAGAAAGCATCAAAAGAAGATGTAAGGAATACATAAAGTCACTACCAAAAGGAAATGATTGATGTTCAACCATTTCAAGAGGTGGCATATGATCAACAGCCAATGATATAGAAGGAAGAAGTCCAAGGTGCATTGAAGGAATTGGTGAAGAACATGACACCAGGAATTGATGGAATACAAATTGAACTCTTTTAAGAAAGTGATGTGTCACTGGAGGCACTCACACATCTCTGCCAAGAAATTTGGAAGACAACTATCTGGTCTACTGATTGGAAAAGATCCATATTTGTGTACATTCCAAAGAGAGGTGACCCAATGGAATGCGGAAATCATTGGACAATATCTTTGATATCTCATGTGAGTAAAGTTTTATTAAATATAACACAGAAATGGCTGCTAGCATACACTGACAGAGAACTTCCAGAGGTTCAAGCCAGATTCAGAAGAGGACGTGGAGCGAGGGATATCATTGGTGACATCTGATGGATCTTGGCTGAAAGCAGAGAATACCAGAAAGATGTTTATCTGTGCTTTATTGACTACACAAAGGCTTTTGATCGTGTTGATTATGACAAGCTATGGACAACATTGCAGAATATAAGTATTCCTGAACACTTTATTGTGTTCATGAGGAATCTGTACCTGGACCAAGAGGCAGTTGTTCCAACAGAACATGGGAACACTGAATGGTTTCAAATTAAGAAAGGTGTGCGACAGGGTTGCATTCTTTCACCATATTTATTCAACCTGTTTATTGAGCAAATAATCTGAGAAGCTGGTTTATATGAAGAAAAACATGGCATCAAGATTGGAGGAAAACTCATTAACAACCTGTGATATGCAGATGATACAACCTTGCTTGCTGAAAGTGAAGATGACTTAAAATACTTACTGATGAATGTCAAACACCACGACCTTTGGTATAGATTGCATCTCAATGTCAAGGAAAGAAAATTCCTTATCACTGGACGAATAAACAACATTCTTATCAATGGAGAAAAGATTGAAGTTGTCAAGGACTTCACTCTTCTTGGATCAATCATCAACACTCATGGAAGCAGTAATCAAGAAATCAAACAACGTATTGCATTAGGCAAATCTGCTGTACCTTTTAACGACCTTTTTAAAGTGTCGAAGACAAAGATGTCAGTTTAAGGACTAAGGTGTGCCTGACTCAAGCTATGTTATTTTCAGTAATCTTATATGCATACGGAAGCTGGACAGTAAATAAGGAAGTCCATAGAAGAATTGGTGCTTTTCAGCTATGGTGTTGGAGGAGAAAATTGAAAGTGCCATGGACTGCCAAAAGAATAAGCAGATCTGTGTTGGAAAAAGTGCAGCAGAGTGCTCCTTGGACCAGGATGGCCAAACTTTGACTCTCATACTTTGGACATATTGTACAGAGGGTCCAGTCACTGGAGAAGGATATCATGTTTGGTAAGGTGAAGGGTTAAAGAAAAAGAGGAAAACCCTCCATGAAATGGATTGGCAAAGTGTCAGCATAAATGGGCTCAAGTGTGGTAACAATTGTGAGGTTGGCTCATGACTGGGCAGTGTTTCATTCTGTTGTGCATAGGGTCACTATGAGTTGGTATCAACTTAATGGCACCTAACAACAACAACAACCCTCATCCATCACTAGTGTAGATCTCTGCTTTCTAGGAGCTCAAAACCACCTGGTTGGGAACCATGCCAGTGTGATTGGGGCTGACTGAACTGCTTTGATGTGCTGCTTTGGTGCCTGGATTCAGATGGGCTTGGCTTCAGACCTACATAAATGCCACAGAGCTACCAGTCACCCTGCCCTCAGCTTCCCTGTTGTCCTAACAGACACTGAAACCAGCTCCATCAAGGTCCCCCATGAACTACTTTGGATTAAATACCCTGAACATAGAAAACACTGATGTCAATAGGAGCTCCATCTAGGGCCAGGAACTCTGTTGTCACATCCTTTCCATAACCACCTTATGAACTCCTTTGGTTGCAGAAGCACACCAGAGATTTTTACCTTCTGAGTTCAACAACGGAACTGTTTATTTTTACAAATACGACAAACCCACAGTGCCTCAGAGATAAGAGACAATTTTGGCTTACATGGAAAAAGAAGAGAGAATAGCTCAAAATAACCATGATGCAGTGCCAGAAAAATGTTTCTGCAGATGAAAAGGTAATGGAATTAACTGAAAAAGAATTCAATAGCATGTTAATTAGGTACCTTCAAAGGACTGACAGAAAGATTGAGGAAAGCAAGGAAAACATAATAAAAACTTTAGAAGAATTCAGGAAAATACTACAAGAACAAACAGAAAAAATAAATGCAAATTTTGAAACAATACAAAATCTGCAATTAAAAATCCAAATTAATACTAAGATCTCATAAATGGACAATACATGGAAAGGGCAGAGGAGTAGATAGGAAGCAATTGAGGTCTCAATTAGTGGGCTTGAAGATAAATCTCTCAATACTAGCATGCTAGATGGACAATCAGAAAAAAGAATGAAAAAAATCCAAAGAAAGCCTGAGTTGTGTGGGACATCATGAAGAGGAACAACTTATGGATGATTGGAATTCCATACCAGGAAGAGACAAGCACATAGAAAAGTGTTAAAGAGTTGTTCGAAGAAAAGTTCCCTAATATCATGAAAGACAAGAAGAAAAGCATACAAAAAGCTGAAAGAACCACAAACAGGATAGACTCCAAAAGAATACCACTAAGGCATATCATAATCGAATTCTCCAAAGCCAAAGACAAGGAAAGAATCCTGAGAGCAGCTTGGGAAGAATGAAAAGTTATCTACAAAGGAGAACCAATGAGATTAAGCTCTGATTTCTCAGCAGGAACCACACAGGTAAGAAGGCAATGGGCAATATAAAAACTAAGAAAGAAAGAAAAAAAAAAAAAGCCAGCCAATAATCGTACTACCCAGCAAAGCTGCCCTTCAAATACCATGGTCAGATTAGGGCATTTCCTGATAAACAGAAATGAAAGAAATTTGTAATGACCAGACCAACTTTATAAAATATGCCAAAGGGTGTTCTTTGGACTGACAACCAACAAGAGCAGACAACAATCTGAAATTACCATACATGACAACACCACCCAGAACTCAATCTAAATATTGATGTATTTAAAGTAAAACAAATCTACATGAGTGAAAGTAAGAAACCAGAGATATCAATGTATAATGAAGTCAACTACAAAGCAAAAAGAGGAATAGTGTAGATACAAAACTTAAAAATGGCAAGCAAGTCAGGTAGATATCAAGAGAAGTTTTCTTGTAAAAGAACAGAGAAACAAAAATTCTTAATTAGGGTTTCAGTCTAGGCCTACCAGTAAAGTGAAGTGAAAAATTAACATCTGGATATCTCAGGTCCCAAAATATTGCTATTAAAGAAAAAACAAAACAAAACAGACTATTCAATTTGCATTGAAAAAAAATAGTTTGCATGATAAAATGAAAATCAGAAGACCATTGCTTAATGCCTACTTTCTCTTTGCCTTTAATACAATCTTTAAAGGTGAATCTTTCTCATAGGGAATCTATGAAGTTATTATCTCTTTACTCTGGAAAAATTTTGATTTTTTTTAAATAGCAGAGATAAAGGAGCTAGTTTAGTTTAATACAGTGGTTTAAAATAAATTTGCAATATAAATGAGATCAGCTTCAAATAAAAGTTATTGAAACAATAGTGTTAAACCTAAAGTAACATTTAGCTGTTTTGTGTAATTGATGTTGTTTTAACCCAGTAAACATGTTTGAGTCATTCATTGTGCATTTTTTAAATGTTAATTTTCTACTCTTTTATAAAAGTCAGTAAAAGACCTACAAACACCATATTTTCAGTTGAATTGTTTTCTTTTTCTTTTTAAATGTCAGGATTTTTTAGTACTTTCGATGAAATGACTTTCAAGTATTGGTTATAATTAGGAAGTAAATATAACTCTCCATTTCCCAACCACTTCTTTTCCTCATGTAGAAATTAATCTTCAGCACCAGGTAAGGGGGGAACTTAAAGGGCTTACTTATGCATCTGTGTGTGAGACTGAATTATCCCTCAACTTAGTAAAGAGTTCAGGTTACTTCTATGAGATTTTGTATTCACTTTGGAGTTTTAACTTTTAAAACAGTTCAGGACTACTGACAACAAGTTGAAATGAGATAAAAGAGAAATGAAAGTGTTAAGAATAAAAATTTAAAAGAGAAAAGAGAAAAAGAGAAAAAGAGCATTGCCAATTCTGGAAAACTTTGCGTCATAAAATGGCATATTTTTATCATTGAAGGCGCAATTTTCCCTATCATTACCATTAGAATTTGTTTTAGTTAAAGTAAGCAATTATTGAATGCTTGATGAATATGTGATCTATATATGGCACCTTCATTCATATTTAGGTGGATGCTATTTTCTTTTTTCAATCCTATGTCTAGAAATTTTTATTTTTGGAAAATAACAGGAATATTTTGCAGTCCTGAGAGATCAGTAAGAGTTGAAACTGGATTTTATGGAACACAGAAATGCTCTAATAATTCTGATTGGATTGTTTTTAGATGAAAATCATCTTCCTGAGGGTTTAATCAACTTTTGGAGAAAATCACCCTTAAATCTGGAAATAAATGTCAGCAATCTCAGTACGTACAATGTTTTACTGTATTGATGGTCCTTTCCTTGTGCCTCATGGTGAAGAGTGAGGAGGTAAACATGAGAAAACCATGACACCTCCAAACTCCAGGAGGACATGCACAGTTATTTAAAGTAAGGAAGGACATTGAATCAGAAAATAAATATTTAGGCCAAGAAAGATTTACATTGGTATTTTGTTTTTCTTTGCTGTGAAGTTGAGGAGATTCTGGAATTTAAGATAAATAGGTGTCATTGAGGAAAATTGCTTAGGTTTGCCTTTTAACTTGGTGACACTTAACAATATTCACAATAAGGGAAGCATTACATTGTAGAAAACCAGCAAATCATAAATCAGTTTCTCTTCAAAACGCCTAAGTATTTTGTTAGGCTGTGGTGAAAATGGAAAGTATTCCTCAGAGGGACTCAAAGTGTATATAAACTAGGTAGAGAAAATCATATCACTTTTGCCAAAGGAAAGATCAAAAAGTTCTTGTTGAAAAATCTAGGAGAGATAATTTGAATCTAGTAAAGGAACAGATTTTAATCTGTTATCCAGTGCTATAAAATATATTTAAAGTTATGCCATGCATCTGATATTAGAATTTGCTCTCTGTGCCTGCCTTATTACTGGCCATTATTCAATCAAGCATAAAAGAGTTTTAGTCCAATCTATCTTACGGATATTTGTTGTGGGTAGGGGAAAGCCATATGAACCACCAACCTAAATTTATAGTTTATTTCACAAAAACAGTGGCTTGAGAGAATCTTAAAAAGTTAATGCAGTTAGCATCCTTGTCAGTCAATTTATGATACTCCCACAAATAAAAGCCGTTGTAGAGAAATGATATTTCTCATAAGGTCTGGAAAGGCCTGTCTTAACTTTTTTAATTTAAAATTTAAAATGAGATATGTGGACATATGGGCTATCAGAGGCATCTGTTAAATCAAATCATGGATATTGCTAGGGTTTATGTATGTGAGTAAATTTGTAGGATTTCTGTAGATTATACTGACTAAAGAAAGGTCATATACAGAAGGACACATTTTCTTCCCTAGTTACAGAAACTCAATTATTTTCAGTCTGTTGAATTTTAGTTTAATTGCTTATTACCTAACTAGATTAATCTGATGTGTAGAATTAAAATGACTATAAAAACATATTATTTAAAAAATTTAATTCATTAGTTTAACAGTAGTATGACACAAAGAAATGAGCATATTGTTTATTCTGTGCATGTAGGGTTCAGATTGGGGAAAATGGGGTGTTAACTTTAATTGAGCTTCATAAATGAAATAAACTCTAGCAGATATGTTGCCAAGTAAATGCAATCTTTTAGAAGATGACTATTTAAAAAAAAAAAAAAAAATTAGGATCTTTATCGGGTGGTAGTTGCATGTCACTGATGCAATTCAGCCAAATCTTGATTAATCAGAAACCAATTCTCTTGACTAGGAATTATCCAGGGATGCCTCTGCTGCTGGTCATTTCACTTCATATTAGCATAATCCTCAAGCATATGAAAGGGAGTTGGGAGATAAACTCAAATCAGCTTTGTTCCTTGCTAACAACTCTGGGAAACTGTTGACACTTCTGGCTAAAATGAGGTTTGAGTATTCTCTGTGGATTTGTCTTATTTGGACTGCCCTTGTCTCTATAGATAATCAACAGTTCACTGCATAATATACAGCAGGTGCAACCTGGCTCACGCTTTTGAATCAGAGGTAATGTGAATCAACACCTTCACTGCAGGAAAAAACAACAACAAAAAAAACCCTGATTTGGTCATTCATCCAGTTCAATAAGTAGAAAAAGTCATCTTAATCTTAGGGTTTTAATGATAAAGAATTCAGAGAAAAAGCAAGGCATCTCCCTTCTGATTTTTTTTTTCCCCTAGAAGAAAACAAGCATTCAAATTATTCTCCATATATACCAAAAGGGTACAATTCAAGTTGGGTTGATCTCACATTTGAATGAAATTAAATAGGAAATATCATACATCTAAATAACATAAATCATGTTAAATCTCTGTGCTATTCTTTCAGCTTTCCCACCAGCTGTGTTGATAATTAATATTGAAGAATAGTAATACTACTTGAAATCTAAAAGTACTAATTTAAAAGCTTTTAAATTAGAAAAAATTCTTATTTTTAAGAGGAGTACATATTCATTGTATAAACTTTAGAAACTACATCAAAATATTAACAGGTTAATGAAGAGTTTGATTTTCTTAATTTTACTTGCTTATATTTTTATGCTTCTAAGTGGAAGCATACTGTTCATATTGCTTTATAGTTATTCTTTTCAGTTAACACATTGTGTTGTTAAATACTCTTCTATAACATTATTTTAAATGGTGTATGGCATGTCATATCACTATACCAGAATTAATTTATCATGTCCCCTATTGCTAGACATTTGATTATTTCCAGTTTTCCATACTATAAACAAATATATGTTAAATATCACTATAGCTAAATTTTTAAATCCTTATAGCCATGATTTACTTTTTTAAGAACAGATTCCAAGATGTGAAATAGCTGGTATATAACTATTAAAAGGCTTTTAAAAAGTATTGTTCAATTGTCTTTCACCAAGGTTATACCAGTTTATATTTGTGTATGTGATAATTTAAAGTTGTTGTTGTTGTTAAGTGGCGTTGAGTCAGTTCCAACTCATAGCACCTCTGTATAGAGTTTGCAAGAAGTGGCTGGTGAGTTTGAACCACTGACCTTGTGGTTCAAACTGACCTTGAAGTTCAGCATATTAATCCACAGGGTCACACCAGGACTCCATAATTAAAAGTTAGAACTAAGACAACGAGCAACATTTCTAGAATATGCCAAATGGGATGTTGTTTGAATTAAACATTTTAAAACACAAACCTGTCGAGTAAGGGCACAACTCTGATGACTGTAAGAATGACTAATCATAGTCGATTGCGACTCATAGAGCCCCTATATGGTGTTATCAAAGCTGTAAATACTACAGGAGCAGAAAACCTCATCTTTCTCCTGAGGAGCAACTGGTGGGTTAGAACTGCTGACCTAGTGTTTAGGCAGTCCAATACTTATCCTACAATGCTACCAGGGCTACTAGTAGTAAGAGCTATTCGCCTCAGCCTTGAGAATTTGCCTACTATTGTGACACCTTGAGAATATGTCTGTATTCTGGAGGTTGGTGGCATCTCTTTAGCCCTTAGGTAGAGTGGGAGTTCCCCTTTGGAAAGGTGCTACTCTAGATTGCCAGTCTGATCTTTAACTCTTTCTCCTGCACCCCAGATGAAGAGTTTCTTTTCATATCCTTGAAATCATAGGATCTGTGTGTGGGGAACTCCCACTCACCCTGGGATTCTAGAGTCCCATTATTGTTGTGGGTGGAAGTGGGATCCCTGCTGTCAGATTTACCCTTTCCTCAGAGGGAAGCCATCAGCTGCAGAGGAGTCCTAGGAGAGGTGAGTGTTGGCCATAACTGCCTTAGATGTGGTTTTAATTCTAGTGCAAAAGCCTGCTCAAGGGCAACTAACAGAAACAGAAGCAGTGGTTTAGTAATCCTGCTTTGGCAGCCCGGAGGTGGGAGCTCTTTTTATATCAGGGTTACCCTTTGAACAGGAAAAGATTTCCACTACATGTGGGAGAAGAAAAAAAATCTTTATTTAAAAAAGAAATTTAAACATAAACTATGTCCTGGATACATAAAAGCATTGTGGTTTAATCAATAGCATTAATAGATACCCAAAGCTTCATCTCATATTCACAGAGACATTAGCTGAAAGGTGGAATTCAGAGATTTGTTTTTCTCTTGTCTCCCCAACCCTCATTAACTGTAATGGCTCTTAGGCATGTTTTCTAAAGGTAAGGCAGCCCACCATTAAGACCGCAAGATTATAAAACTGCTATTTTAGGTATTTGGTTCTAGGGTCTCTCATCCTCCCCTATCCCTCCCTGTCACAGAGTAAGGAAAAATATACACTCTACACCCTTACCTTGACTCTCAAAAGCTTTGTGTTCAACACTTTCAGGCTGTAGGTTAAAAATTCCATTAGAGAGCTATACTATGGGCCCAAACATTTCTCTTCTAGATCACATATTATAAGTATAAAAATTGACGTTTGGTGGTTTAGAATTTAACTAATAGAGAAAATACACATATACATTCTGATACCCTCATTATTCTTCCAAATGTAATAACTTAGAATGAAAAAATATTTTTTTCATCAAAAATATTTGATCTTTGATCCATGTGACTCTATAGTTATAGTCACCAATGTCTAAAGACCTCTTTAAAGTATTAAAGAGCAAAGATGCCACTTTGAGAACGAAGGTGCACCTGACTTAAGACATGGTTATTTTCAATGCATGTGAACATGCAATTTTCATATGCATGTGAACGCTGGATAAGGAAGACTGGAGAAGATTTGATGCATTTTAACTACAGTGTTGGTGAAGAATATACTATGGAGTCCTGATGTGGTGCCTTAGGATAATGCACTGGACTGCAAAGTCAATTTGAATTTCAAAGTCAACAGTTCACACTCACCAATCACTCCTCCTCAGAAACACTATACAGGGTCATTATGAGTCAAAACTGACTCAAGGGCACTTACCAACAACCAACAACAACCAGAAGAACAAACAAATCTTTCTTGAAAGAAGAACAATCAAAATGCCCTTAGAATTGAGGATGGCGAGACTTTGTGTCAATTACTTCAGGCATGTTATCAGGAGGGCCCAGTCCCTGGAGAAGGATATCATGTTTGGTAAAGTAGAGCATCAGTGAAAAATGTGAAAGACTCTCAATGAGATGGAATTACACAGTGGCTACAACAACGGACTCAAATATAACAACTGTGCAGGTAATGCAAGACCGGACAGTGTTTTGTTTTGTTGTACAAAGGTTAGCTATGGAGTCTTGGTGTGGCTTTGTGGGATTAACACTAGACTGCTAATCACAAAGTCAGCAGCTAAAACCACCAGCTATGAGTCGGAACTGACTCTATAGCACTTTATGACAACAAGTTCACTATGAATCAGACTCAACTTGACAGCACCTAGCAACGACAAGTGACAAATATGTTTTTCTTGACCTCCATTGTACTGATCTTGAAATTATCTTTCTGACTATAAATCATACATTTGCTTCCAAAAATGAAATCACCATGTTTATGGTTACAAACTATTAAATCCCTTTTTCAAAATCCGTTTTTTATCCGAAGAGTATACTGAGTATTCCCTGTCTCTCTGGAACAGATAAGCTTGGGTAAGCATCCCCCAACCATCCAAAATAATAATTTGATTTATAGAGGTGAACACTTTATTATAGAACTAACTCTCAGGTTTCAAGTTTTGTTTTTCTGAGTCTTGGTGATGCCTTATAAACCCAAGTGAACACTATGAAAAGAAGACAAGAATACATGTACCCTAAATCTAGATGTCATCAATAACTGGTGAGTTGTCTCTTCACTTGTGTCCATCGTTCTCTGGGCTCTGGGAAGTCATCTGTGAAGGATGCTCTCCAGTTCCACAGCTGCCCATGGGAATCATCATAAAGCAGTCTGCCAGAAGGAATGTGTGAACAAATGACAAACGGTACCTGACTCCAGGGGAAAATAGACTTTGGGAAGCTTTTAATGCCAAGCTTTATAATGTTTAGGATGAAATACTGCATCAGATTTCTCATGAGGATGGAAACGACCTCAGATCAGTTTAACAAAGCATTTTCCAGCAGAAGAGAACATGCTTGAATAGAAAAAGAAAATAACCTAGTACTTAAAGCTCAGAGAGGGCTTCCTTTTCTACCTATTGCTTGGATCTCTCCACTCTTTCATCCTGACTCTCAGCCATGTGTACTTAAAAAAAAAAACAACTCTCTATATGGATTTTCTGAGTTGGTCATGAGAGCAAATATTCTGCCCCATTGAACTCAAAAGTACCTTTATGATTGTCAGGCCATGCACCCCATTTTTTTTTGGGGGGGGCAGTTTCAGAAAACACAGTCATCATATTTATATCTAATCAGCCACCAACTCCTGCCTTTGCTTGCTTTTAAAGTGCATCTGCTGGGGACAGCATACGCAGACCCTGGGTTGATCAGTGGCAGCCCCATTAAACCACCTCTGAATATAATCAGTTTAACCCAGATGCTCTTCTTCCTCCTGAAAGTATATAGGAATATTAAGAACAATGTAGCATTTTAGGTATAGATAAATGAAGCCCGGTGCCTGAGATCTTGCTCACAAACAAAAGTTTGCAAAGTGTACAGAGACAGCTTGGCTCCTTTCAGGAACCTTGCTTTATGTTATGTATCCTTAAGAAACCGCACGTTGCTACTGTAGATCATTTAAGCCTAAAAGTTAATATATAACAGCTTGATTGAACCTTTTTTTCTGTAAAAATAAAAGTGTTAGATTGTTAAGAAAAACTATGAAAATATCTTAAAAGTTGTTCCTGTGAATCATTATGTCCTGTTTTGAATGATTAATCACATTTCAGTTCCGTATCCTGTCTTAATCACATCCTCCCTTTGTGACATCCTCCCTAAGTGAATTACATCCTTCCTTTGTAACAAATCCCTCCCTAAAAAAGAGAATAAAAGGCTGAGGTAAAGTGAGTTCTGCATGCAATGCTGGGCAATGCTAGGCAATATGTTTGCAGATCTGTCTACCTGCCAGCTTGCATCGTATCTGTGTGTCTGTCTTTTTTGTATATATTTCATCTCTCTCTTTCTCTATCACTTTCGCTGCCAGATCTCCCTTCTTCGTGACACCCATACTTCCTTGTCGAGGCGGGACCCCGATTTAGTACCTCGACAGCATTTTACCTCCGTGCCATCTTTTTGTTCTGCAGGTCACCATTTTAGCCCAGATCTTCATTTCCTGCCTGGGTTAAGGCCGTTCTTTGCTTGTTATTTTCATCTAGATTGATGGGGATAGAAATGGTGGGTTGAATATAAGAATCACTGTTTAGGTAAAATCACATGACTCAAAGCAGTCTTCAAGAAGGAATTAATCTGATGTAGTGTAAAGGCATCAAAGACAATTCTTAGAGGGCTTCAGCAGTATTTGGGTAGCTATCAGGGATTTAGAGAAGAATCCTGATTTTAGTAGCTGAGGGTACTATACTGCCAATTTAGTTCTTTAGTTTAATTTAATCCCTTGATTTAATCTACTGATTCTAAGCATCTCCCTATATTTTGACCTGTCTATACTGATCTCCTATAGCATTCTTCGTTTTGACACATAAACCTATATAAAATGAACAAGTAGGACTAGTGACCTTTAAAATACCATACATTTTCTAAATTCAATTGAATTTCTGACTTGCATTGTTAAGAAATACATGAAATAAATCCTCCCTCCTTACCTATTTATCTATTTTCATCTCTATCTATCTATCTATCTATCTATCTATCTATCTATCTATCTATCTATCTATCTACCTAGCTTTCTATCTATCTAGAGTCCTGGTGTGGCAATATAGGATAAGTATTGGGCTGTTAACTCACTAGCCACTTCTTGGAAATCGTATACAGGGTTGCTATGAGTCAGAACTTGCTTAGTAGCACTTGACATCGATTTATTTGTGTGGCACTGCAGGATTATGCACTGGACAGCAAGGTTGGTTTGAACTGCAAGGTTGGTGGTTCAAGCTCACCAGCCACTCCTCTTTACAGGGTTGCTATGAGTCAGAACTGACTTGACTAAACAACAACAATATCTATTAATCCATCATTGATTCTCTACTTCTTAATCATTTTAGCTCCAATTACAAATCTAAGATCTTTTCCTTCTTTCTTGTTTTAACGAATTTAGTATGTTAATGGGAACAGAATGTTGTTGTTGTTATATGCTGTCAAGTTGATTCCAACTCGACTTGTAGCAACCCTGTATAGAGATTCTGAGATTTTAAATCTTGGTGGGAACAGAAAGCCTCATCTTTCTCCCATATGGAATAATATTCAATAAATATTAGTGATCAGGCTTTAATGAGGAAGGGTGATATACTGAGTATTCATGATCTTAATATATCTATGTTTTTTAGTTATCTCAGTAAATGAGTTGTCTTAATGTTACTTCTCATTGCTTTGAATTTCCTGATGGTGTATGAAGATGTATTTCAGGAAAAACATGGCTAGGGGAGGGATAAAAATCCTGACTTAAGGCTTCTTTGAGGATGTTCCAGAATGCATCTTTGCTTGCTTATTTATGTAGCTAAAGCTGATGACCTTAAAATTAGAGCACATCAGGTTTCCTTGGTTTCAATCAAGTTTTTGTAAAATGAGAACATCTTTAAAATAGCTCAATCTGAAGAAAAAAATGACTGAGAAGTCAGTTTTTTAAAACGTCTCACTGTATTGAGATAAGGAGTTCCTGATGGCACAGCAGTTAAAGTGGTTAACCAACCTAAAATCAGTGGTTCGAACCCACTAGCCACAGATGTAGCAATCTGCTTCTGTAAAGATTTATAGTCTTGTAAACTCTATAGGATCATTTTGCATCAGAATCTACTCCACCACAATGGCCTTAGTTAGGTAGACTGAGCTGTACTTTTAGAAAATTTAGCCACTCTAAAAATGGAGTTCATTTTCTCCATTGTAAAAATAAAACCTGCTTATTTAAAAAAAAAAATTGGGATTATAAAATAGAAGAAAGGAGTCAAAAATTTCTCTGCAGTCCAAACCCAAAGTTAGTATGTACCAAGTTCTGGTAACACAGTATTTAAGTGCTTGACTGCTGACTGAAAGGTTTGTAATTTGAACCCATCCAGTGGAGTCTTGGTATGTTGAGGTAAGATAAGCACTGAATTACTAACCACAAGATTGGGTTTCAAACCCACCAGTCACTCAGACATGGTTGCTATGACTAAGAACCAATTGACAAGACTTACCAACAATAACAGTGGATCCTCAGGAGAAAAGTCCGGTGATCTGCTCCAGGAAAGATTGTTGTTGTTATTGTTAAGTCCTGTGGAGTTGGTTCTGACTCATAATGATCCTGGATAGGGTTTCTGAGGAGCACCTAGTGAGTTTGAACTGCCAACTTTGTGGTCCAAATCAACTTTGCAGTCCAGCGCTTAGCAGTGCCACACCAGGAGCTTAGAAAATCCTATTAGACAGTTCTACTCTGTCAAATAGGGGTTGCTGTGAGTCAGAATTGATTCTACGGTACCTAACAATAACACCTGCACACATATAACATGTTGTTGTTGTTAAGTGCCAGAGAGTAGGTTCTGACCCATAGTGACCCTCTGTAGGGTTTCTGAGGAGCAGTTGGTGACCTTGAACTACTGGCCTTGTGGTTCAAACTGACTGTACAGTATAGCACATTAACCCACAGAGCCACATAGGATATATATCTGTAATCATGCTTTGGTATCATTTTTGTGCCTCCTCTTTTTATAGGCAATTAAATTAGAAATTTTTTTAAATGAGAAATGGCTTCATGATACCACATTTAATTGCTACAACAAACCCACTACAACATTACTTACTTATTGGACATTTATGTTATATCTAATTTTTCATTATCTTAGATAAATCTTGTTATAATGAGCATCTTTGAGTTTTTCCAGTAGTTAGGATTAATTTCTTAGCATAAAGTCTGCAAAGTAAATGTTTTTAAAGCTCATGATAAATTTTGCCAAATTAATTTTTAAAGTTCTGTAGCAATTTAAGCTTCTATGAGTATATCAGAGTGTCTTTTTCATCTCACCCTTATCAAAGCAGAGTCTTCCTAGTTAAAATGATACTATTCTGTAGGCAAAAATTGTGTTTAATTTAGTTTTCTTTGATTTCTAGTGAGGCTGAAAATCTGCCAGTACTCATTATTATTAACTTGTAGAGCATCCTCTTTCATGAATTATTTGTATGCATCTTTGGGCCACTTACTATTGCAATTTCAGTGTTTTTTTTTTTATTAAAAAATAGATCTGGCAGGATCTTCATATTTTGAACAATAATTATTTTACAGTATTTTGAATTTTTCTGTGTTCTCTCCCTTTTATGTTTTACTTTTATTGACATGCATACTTTTAAACTTTTGTATAGCCAAATCATTATTCTCCAACTTTCTTGGCGACTAAAAAAACAAAAACAAAAAAAAACCTCTAGTTCAAATTTAGAAATACATCTTCATCATATACATTACCTCTTTTTCCCACTAATTGGAGTTACAATAAAGATTAAAATGGACTTTTGAAAGGAAACTAAAAAATCTTGGGAAATTCTTCTGAAAAAAGACATCCATGTTTTATTATATGATCACAGTTAAACAATCCAGTAAGAGATTTGTGATTTACCCCTTTTCTTTGCTATCTTGTGTTGCTATAACATAAATACAACAAGTGGATGGCTTTAGGAAACAGAAATTTATTTTCTCACAGTTTTGGAGGCTAGAAAGTTCAAATTCAGATCACCAAGTCTAGGGGAAGGTTTTCTCTCTGTGTTGGCTCTGAGGGATGGTCTTTGCCTCTTCAGCTCATTTCCCTGTTTCTTTAGGGCTCTCCAAGTGGCTTGGCATCAACCTTTGTCCTTGTTTGTTTGTTTAATCACTTTTGTTCCTCAAAAGATGATGACTCAAAATACACTCTATACAAATCCTGCTTAATTAACATAACAAAGATAACTCATTTTTAGATGGGACTAAACCCACAGGTGTAGTTGTTGTTGTTAAGTGCCATCTAGTAGGTTCTGAAGGAGCTCTGGTAACATAGTGGTTACAAATTGGGCTGCTAATCTCATGATCAGCAGTTCGAAACTACCAGCTGTTCCCTGGGAGAAAGATGAGACTCTCTACTCCCTTAAAGATTTGCAGCCTTGGAATCCCTGTTCAGAGTCATCATGAGTCGGAACTGACTCCATGGTACTTAACAACAACAGCAGGTTTTGACTCATGGAGATCCTATAAAGGGTTTCTGAGCAGCAACAGGTGTATTTGAACCTCCGACTTGCAGTTCAAAGAGATCCAGTGCATTATGCCACAGACCATCAAAACCACATTCTGTGGGAACATAATTCTATGGTCTCGCCAGATTCATGCCTTTCCCACATGCAAAACATTTATTTCATCACATCTTCACAAAAGTCTTAAATCAAGTCCCAAATCTCATCTTCTGACACATCTAAATCAAAGTAGCATGAGATTTGGGCATGTTGTGTTCTGGGGCAAAATTCCTCTTTATCTGTGAACCTGTGAAATCTAGAATACAAATAATCTGCTTCCAAAGTATAATGGTAGAACAGGCACAAGGTCGACTTTTCCATTAAAAATGGGAAACATGGGAGGGAAAGAAGCTATAACAGGTATCTGGTGGAGGTGGTTATGTGCCATGGAGCCGGTTCTGACTCATAGCGACCCTGTACAGGCTTTCCTGATGCTATAAATCTTTATGGGAACAGAAAGCCTCATCTTTCTCCTGTGGAACAGCTGGTAGTTTTGAACTGCTAACCTTGCGGTTTGCAGCCCGATTTGAAACCACTACACTACCAGAGCTCCTTTAACAGGAATCTAGCAAGTTCCAAACCCAGTAGAACAAATTACATTAGCTATCAAGGCATGAAAACAGTTCTCTGTTCTCTGAGACCATGTGGACAATGATCCCACCATCCAGATTCTGGGTGTCTGCCATGCCCTTTGGATTCTGGGTGGAAGCCCCTTGGTCCTGGACTTCAGCCCTGCCTTACAGGTCTACTGAGGCAGCAACTATGCTCCCTTTGCCTTGAGCAGCTCCATTCTCCTAGTCCGTTCAAGTGGCAACCCCATGCCCTTGTCCTCAGCAGGCTCCATTCTGCAGCATGACAGCCCACCCTCTCAACTTTGGGTGGTGGTCCCATCCTTTTTTCCAAACTGAGTGGCAGCCCCATACTCGGAACTGGGTTGGTGAAGATCTGACTCTGAAACCTAGGAGGCTGTGGTTCTATACCTTTGCTCCCCGTCCTTCTATCAGTTTTGTTGATCTCTGCACTATGATTCTTTTCTTTTCTTGGAGGACTACAGATGTAACTTCTTTATAGTTTTTTTTTTTTTTTTTTTGTCTGTAGAATTCTAACAGGTAGACAGCATTCTCTCATTTCATTCCCTCTGTGTCCCATGCAGTTTAAGCTGATGGGTGTTTTGCTGTGCTAGTTGGTTAGACCCATCAGTCACAGATTTAGTCTCTTAAACAAGACTGTGTAACCACGCTCTTAGTGAACATTCTAGGACATATGTCCTTAGTTCATACAATAGAATTTTCCAGATCTCTAACTTTTGTTCATTTTGCACAATTTATTTTTAAATCCATCTTTTTTCTTTTCCATTTTACTATAAACAGCAAAGAGAAAATACATGGCCCACTAAGATCTTGCTTAGAAATTTGAGATAAATACCATAGTTGATCAATTACAAGTTATACCTTCCATTTGAATATAATTCAGACAAATTCTTTTCCACAGCATATAAAACATTGTTCTTCCAGTGTCCAATCACATTTTCATCATTTTCTTTTAAAACCTCACCACAAGCACATTTAACCATTCACATTTCTAGCAACATTCTGTTGAAGGTGCCATATGTATTCTCTAACATGATAGAGACTTTCTCTATAGCTCTTCTTCCTTCCTTCTGGTCACTCATCAGAATCACCTTTAATGTTAAGAATTCTAGCAATAGTCTCTCCAAGGCAATCTAGGCTTTTTACTATTACTGTTATTGTTGTTAAGTATTGTTGAATAGGTTTCAGCATAGCAGCTGCTTCCACATTTAGGTACCACATCACTCTTCTAGTACCAAATTCTGTCTTAGTTATTTAGTGTCATTACAACAGAAAGGAGCCCTAGTGGCACTGAGGTAGGTGTTGGAATGCTAACTGAAAGGTCAATGGTTCAAACCCACTAGCTACTCCTCAGGAGAAAGATGAGATTATCTGATCTCAAAGATTTACAGTCTTGGAAATTTAATGTTGAATCATTTAAAATTCACTGTTTCTCTCTCTCTTCTTTTTGTTTGATCAGAAAGTCCATTATTTTCCACTTTGTTTTTCTCAAGTGTTTTAATGACTTGCTTTGCACCTTGACAGGAAATTCACCAGCCTCAGGAAGTGTGTGCATGTGTGGGTATTGTGGTTGACCTTCCTTCCTATGTTAATTTTCCTACAGTGGCTTTCTGACCCTGGACCAGCTCCAATGCATGTTCTCTACTTTACCTTTATCCACTCCTTCCTGCTGTGGAGGGGATAACTTAGAATTCATGATATTAAAAACTGTGAATATATCTTTTCATGAAATTTAGTAGCATGTCATTACATTTGGACAGGGTCGGTTCTTCCAGACTGCCCTAAATTATAGAATGAAAAGAAAGGTGTCAGGAAGGGCTACCCCAGGCAAATTATTTTAGAGAAAAACTATACACAAGTTTGGGAGAGTTAGTACAAACATAAATCTAGTGGGGGTAGGCATGAAATAAATAAGATTCTAGGGGGCAAAGACTCCAAATTAAAACATTTTTATAGAGACCCTTGATTAAGCCTCAAATCTGACAAAGTCAAGATAAAGACAAATCATCTGGATGAAAGAAAATGCCAGCATGAGGCCATAATGGTGTCCAAAGGATTCAAAGCCAAGGGGCTAATTATAGATGATGGTAAACAAAGGGGTTCATCACAAAATCATGATTGGTTTCAGATCAATTCATCACTGTTGCAGGAAAGGACCATGATTCGAATACTCACACAAATGCAGATAAGAAAAGTGTACAGGGTTGGTCCTGGGGCCTATCAACAACCTGACTACTTAGTGGTTGGGGTATGACTTATGACCATATGACTTGGGATCATATCTGGACCTGAGTCATATCTGATAGTACCCCAAACTTCAGATGGTATGCATCTGTAAATCATTAAGGACATACCCAGGTAAATTCCCCTTCTTGGGTTGCTTTGGGAATTGATGTAATCTACGTTCAAACCCACTCTGCCTAAAGGCAAAGCTGATGCATTGCTGATTAGTGGTCAGAATAAACTCAACTGGAGGCTGAATTGAGGGCCAGAGTCAAAATGGAGTTAGTGTAACCACTGTAAACTGAAGCCTTTCACAAATCAAGTGCTTTAAAATTTAAATTCAAATACATTGTTGTTGTTATGTGCCATAGAGTTGGTTTTGGCTCATATGGACATCGTATAGGGTTTCCAAGAAGCGAACGCTGGGTTGGAACTGCTTATATGAGGTCCTACAGCGCCACACCAGGACTCATCAAATACATTAGTAAAAAAAAATGAAGAATTAATTGGAAACCAAATTGTAATAAAGGAACTGCTACAAATGATGTTGGACCATCTTGGCTATTTCTTCACTTGGAAAACAGGGTAACAGACTTTATTTATGTATATGCCTATAGAATGCTAATTTACAGAATGCTAATTTCCGTAGTGGTTACAAATTGGCCTGCTAACCTCAGGGTCAGCAGTTCGAAACTGCCAGCTGTTCCCCGGGGAAAAAGATGAGACTTTCTGCTCCCATAAAGATTTACAGCCTCAGAAACCCTGTGCAGGGTTGCTATGGGTCGGAACTGACTCCATGGCACATAACCCCAACAACAGTTTATGTTATGTAAAAACCAACCCTACAGCCACCAAACAAGCAAACAAAAAAGTTCTCTCTGCAGCCAATTAAATTTGGAAAACAAATTTAAATAAAGTTAAATTGCGTTCTTTCTTATAGGACTTCTAGTGTTTTGCATATGACAATTTGCATTGAACATTTCAATGATTAGTGCCTTCCACACCTACTTTTTAAGGTTGCAGTGGCTCTGTAGCATAAGCACTAAACTGTGAACCACAAGGTTGTTGTTTCAAGCCCACCAGGTCATTCCACAAGAGCAAGATGACACTGTCTGCTCCCATAAAGATTTACAGCCTTGGATACCCTATTCAAGGGTTGGAGGGCACTTAACAACGGCACTTACTTTACTTGAGAACTCTAATTTTTCATGAAGCCTCCGGTAGAGTTCTACCGGTGGTTCCTGTTGCTGAAGGGCTACACATTTGAATATAAAGGGTGGTGTAGGTGGGACCTAGCAATGCTCAGATCCTGATCTCAGAGTTTCTGGTTGAATTGGCCTGTGCTAGAGCTTTGCCTCATGTAAGAAGTCCTTAGGTGACTCAACTGTACAGCTGGGGGTGAGGACCTTGGCATATTTAATGGAACACACTTTAAGAAGACACTTGGAGATAACTTAGAGTGGTGATTTTACACTTGCCAGTTCAAAATGACTATCTGAGTACTTAATTAAAAATTAATTCCCTGGTCTCATTCTTGCAGAACCTGATTTCGTCAGTCAGGGTAGGCTCTAGAAATCCCTTCCGTGATTCTTATGATCAGATGAGTTTGAGGAACATTTCACTTTTCTGCAATTTTTGATGGTGGTGCCTTAAAAGCAAATGGAGAGTAGCTGGTGGATGGGGGAGCTGCCAGACTGTGCAGTATTTAATGCCCTGTAAGTCTGCTCTTGCAAGCTCCTGGACACCTCTTAGTATTTTTACAAATGAATGAATTCATCCATAAAATGCTTTCTGAGTGTTCAGCAGTCCTGTTCTTTCCTGTCTTCTTTCCTTTCACTACCCTCATGAGATTACTCATTTCAAAGAAGTTTTGAAGATAAAACAGATGACTGGTCTTGAGTATTGGAAGGCAAATAAGGAAGACAGAAACAGAGAAACACAAAAAGAAAAGGGGAGCGAGAGCTCAAAGAGTAATGAGGAATGAAAATCCAGATTGTGAGAATAAGACCTGGTTTAAGATAAAGTCATTCATATATGCCTATAATCAGAAGCTACACTTGGTGCATTGTAGCATGTAAATCTTCTGTGTCTAGAGATAAACTTCAAATTGGGCAGGATCTAGAAGTTGTTATTAAACCAATGCCGAAACATTGCATTAATCCTGTATATACGTTTTATCTGATTTCCTTCTAGATTTCTAAAGCCCAACTTGGTAATTATTTTAAGGAGAGGTCAAAAAAGCAGGCTGAAGCTACAAAAGATTATAGCTGTTTTGGTTAAAGCTACTAGGAGCTGTTATCAGCTAAGTGGTAGGTTTGACTCTAAGTGAAGCTAAGAGTCAGAAAACATTTATTATCTGAGCAACCCCTTGTATGGAACAACAGTCATCTTATTAAATGGAGATCAAGAACTTGCTTACACTGACTTGACTTGACTTAAAAAGTACCTTCACTTGGTATTCTAGATAAGGAATTCTGATGAATGTTTAAGCAGACATTACCCAACACATTCTCATGTGCCTGGTCTTACGTTCGGCAATGAGTGTGTAACAATGAAAAAGAAAGACTAGGCCACCTTCTGGGACATACAGTGCAACAAGAGCATCCCAGAAACCATTATTATGTGAGACCCTGCCCCAAATCCCTGCTCAGTGAGCATAGCCATGTTCTGTATCATGGCAGCCACCGTTCTTGTTTTGATGTGAGCCAAGAATACTCAACCAAAGGTTGAGCAGGAAACCAAGACATATGTGGCAGAGCACCACAAGATGAGATGAACTAAACATAGCCTTCACCTAGGAGCTTGGAATTGAGAAACTGAGAGATGATGCCTGTTAGCACCAGAGGCAGAAGATGAAAGATGGCATTGAGAGTTGCAGTGATGCAATGCAGGCTGGCGTGGCCTTATGGGCTTACATGAATTTGGGGAACTTAGCTGAGAGAGAGAGGGTGATGGAGTGACATACAAACAGGAGTAGTGATTGGGGTGTCTGAGAGGAACATAGGAAGAAAGGTCTCCATTTCAGATGACCTTTATGTTCCCATTCCTGTGATGCTCACGTTCTTGGGTACCTGAAAACAAATCTCATTTGGCATGGTCTGGCTCTGCTCTTTGCAGAGAAAGTGAACACCAAGCAGAGAATATAGTTTCTAGTTGTGTTAATTGCTGTGGTGAAGGAAGTACAGGGCACTACAGGTACCTGGGGGACACGTAGTCAGGACTTAGGGGCATAGAAGGATTGCTGGAGGAGGTGATATCTAACTGAAGGATGAAGAGTTAGCTGGGAAAAGGGGACTAGAAAAGGATTAGCGAACAGCATAGGCAAAGGCCTAGCCATGAGAGGAAGCGTGGCATTCTGAAGAACCCTTGAGAAATTGACAATGATGGCAGAGACCGTGTGGGTGAAAACTGATGAAGACGAAGAAAGAGAGGGAGAAAAAGGATGGGTGATGGAGAGAAAGAAGAAAAGACCTAGTAACTCACGCACAGTAGTTGGAAATTTATCCTGAAAAAAAGAGTGGAAATATAGAAGGATATTAAGTGGAGGACTAAAGTAATATGAGTTTTTCAGATGCGTCACCCTGGTTATAATAGGGGGATACTAGATTGGAAGCAGGAAGAGAGGATTGTAAGCAACTAGGCAAGAAGTTATAGAGGTAGCAAGTGGAGGTGAGAGAAGTAGACAGGTTTGAGGGAATGTAGAATTGAAGAGTGTGGTCATTATTTGGAGTGGAGGATAAGGGTGACAACACTTTATTGTCTACTTCAAGTAAGGAATGAGCCCCAGCTTCCAACTTGGGGTATTTTTCTAGAGATAAGTCTAAAATTGTGCCCTTGGAATTTAGCAAAGTGATATTAGAGAGAACAGTGTCAGTGGAGTGCAGGTGTCAAGAAGCCCAATTATAGAGGGTTGAGGTATGAAGGGAATTGAGGAAGTGAAGCTCTTGAGGGAAAATTAGGCTATGAGGAAGAAGGGAGAGAACTGGCATGCCAGAAGGAGGTGGCCTGATGTGGTAGTAAAATTTATCCACAACGTGCTAAGAACTTGAGGCTGTGAAACTGGGGACAAAGATCTAAATTCTACAAAAGCATGTAGGAAGAGAGATGGGAATTCAGAAATAGCTTCCTAGAGGAAACGAAATGACATTTGAGTTAGGGCTAAGAATCAGTGAAACTGTTAGATAGAGGAGATAGAAGAAAGGAAGGTGTACCACAGAGAGAAAAAACAGAATCTGAAAGGATTTTGAAGTGGGAAAATTGTGGGTCTTTGGAATGGGGAAATTGGTATATCAGGAGTGTGGGATACAAGGAAACCAGGTTGGACTCGTTCTTCTGAACACCTATGTATAGTACCTCCTTTCTGCAAGGATCTTAGCAAATATAAAAAGCTCAGATGTACTGAAAAATGATCTAAGCAGCCTTAAAATGATGCAGACTTTTATAACATTAGAGTAGTTTTCCTTAATATTTAATTTGTTCTGGACCTCACACAGAGAAGTTTTATATGATGTGTAAATGCAGTGTATTTTTCCCCTCTCACTCCTTGCCTGATTCACCCCACCCCTTGCTCCATGCTTCCAGCCTCTGGGTAGAAACTCGGTGTCCAATCTTGCATATATCTTCTTCGGCTTTATGCTACACTGATTTATTATTTAGGTTAGGTACCTAATGCTTTGCATAGAACCTTGCCCTCTCACCGTGTCAGTGAGTGGATTTTTTCGGAGGCCACAGCCAATTTACAGTAATTAATGTGCTAAGGACAGCAGCTGTAGCAGTCATTAATTCCTTAATCTTGGTGTAGAGAGAGAAATGGATTAGCTAGAGATAAATATAGCTTATGGCATTTTCTCCTGAGAACAACCCTTTAAAAACTGCATTCCTGCTGCAGTGTGGGGGTGGTGGGAAAATGAGAACCTTTTCCCTTTTCTTGGGCGAATTCTTGCAAGAGGGAAGGAGTGGGGTGCCATGAAATGGAGATTCATTTAAAATAAGACAAAACGGCTGACCCTGAAAACCACGGATACTTCTTCCTTCACTCCCAGAACTCTGACCTCTGGGTCAAGACTCGCCTGTTTGAGCTTTCCTTGCGCACATCAAACCTCTGTTGAGAAAGCCAAGCCCTGGAAGTTTTTTTAAAAAAAGAGAGACCCAGATTCTCTTGTGTTGAGTGAATCGTTTGTTTTAAAATGAGATGAGAGGTTGCTCAAAGATGTTAATGGAAAGCTTTGCAAACACAAGCTTAAAGTTTCTTCAATCCAAAGAGTCACTCAGCCATAAATATGTGTGGGTTATTTAGATGCTTCCAAAGGTTACGTGAAAATTGCCTATTTTTCCACAAAGAAGAGAGCTGTTTATTGCTTCACAATGTGGCCCGGAGTGCATGTTTTTCTTCATCCGAGTAGGGGAAAAAATACTGAAATACATGCAATGCTGGGAAAAGATTGATTGGAAAGCAGAGAGCTAGCTGGGGCTGCAGAAAGAATGTTTCCTTCAAGCCTTGGGATTGAGGAAAGAGCAGGTGATACTGTCTTGCTCTCCGAATGAGTTGATCTCTTAGTCAGGTCTGATAAAAGTCACAGTGAAGTGGGCAGTAGGGTCAAGAACCGGCTTTTGTTGGGGAATTGCGTTTCTGAAACAGAGGGATGAAAGGATGATGCCTCTTATGAGCACTTAATAACTGCCGTTGTGTGCTGTCCCGTCAATTGTGACTTATCAATTGTGACATATAGCAAGTCTATAGGATAGTGTAGAACTGCCCCACAGGATTTCTTAGACTGTAATCTTCATGAGAAGAGATCACAAGGTCTTTTCTCCTGTGGAGCAGCTGGTGGGTTCAAATTGCTGAACTTTCAGTTAGCAGCTGAGCTCTTAAAGCACTGTGCCACTGAGGTTCTAAGTTATAAAAGTTATTCTTTACCTGATGGTAAAGAATAACTTTGCAAAAGTTATCATGGACTTTTATCAATTCATGGCTGACCCTACTGCCTGCTCCTGTATGAAGGAGCCTTGCTGTTACAGTGCGTTGAGCACTGGGCTTCTAACCACATGGTCAGCGGTTCAAATCCATCAATCCCTTGAAGGGACAAAGATAAGCAGTCATAAAAATTTATAGTCTCAGCAACGCTATGGAGCAGTTCTACTCTATCCTATTGGGATGTTATGAGTCAGAATCAACTCAACAGCCATGAGTTTGAAGCAGTATGAGGAAGAGTTGGGTGGCATGCTTGGCTGCTAACTGAAAGGTTGGAAGTTTGGGTCCACACAGAAATGCCTCTAAAGAAAAGCCTGGTGAACTACTTCAGGAATAAAGATAAAAGCCACTGAAAATTCTCTGGCACATAGTTCTATTCTGACACACTTAGAGAAGCCATGACTTGAAATCAACTCCATGGTAACTTTTCTTTTCTAAACTACTATGGCCCCATTTGTAATAGAGAACATTGCCTGACCACTCTGGTAGATCTCCACTGGATCCCAATAATGTAGAGGTAAGCACTTTGTACTTCAGGTACATCTTTTTGCAGATTGCTGCTTAAGGAGCCCTGGTGGTGGTAAGGCTATGGAAGAAAGGTGAGGGTGTCTGCTTCTGTAAAGATTTACAGTCTTAGAAACCCTATATAGGATCACTCAGAATCGATTCAATGGCAGTGGGTTCGCTATGACCTCAGTTTGGATTCTCTGTATGTCAGAAATATCTGTATGGCCTAATACATGTGATTATAATTCCTGTGCTTATTGTAAAGGGGAGTGGGAGAGGATCACCTTCCCATGAAATCCTTTTCATGAGCAGGTTTAAAAGAAATGAAAACAAACAAACAAACCAAAAACCAACAACATTTGCTGTCTAATCAGTTCCAACTCATGATGACTCCATAGGTGTCAGAGCAACACTACTTCATAGGATTTCAGTGGCTTATTTTTTGAAAGTAGAGAAGAAAGAAATCTTTCTTCCAAATTGCCTCTGGGTGGACTTGAACCTCCAACTTTTCATTTTGCAGCCCAGCACATTAACCATCTTCATCATCCAGGGCCTCCCTAGAGAAACTTGGAAAATGGCATTTGTTAGAGTCTGCAGCATTGTAGTGGGCATAATTCATGCCTAGTGACGCAGAAGTTAAGCCTTGTGCTGATAGCCAAAATGTTGGCAGTTTGAACCAACTAGTTGTTCTGAGATTAACAGCTTCAGAAACCTTAGGGAACAGTTCTACTGTCCTGTAAAGTCTCTAGGAGTCGGAATATATTCTACAGCATTGGTTTTTAAATTTAAATTAAACCTCAAAATAATCCTGAACAGTATTTCTTTTCCACATATGAGGAAACTTAGTTTTATAGAAGTGAAGTAATTTCCCCAAGGTTGAAGGAGAGAGAGAGAGAGGTGCATAAACACAGCAGTGTTGGAGCCTTGTCACAAGTGTACACAATACTGGGCTCATTCTTTAACTCTGCGTACTGCAGGTGAACATGCTAAACATCCTAGCTCCCTGCAATGGCCTTGAATGGGCAAAGTCAATTGGAGTCATCTGGCTATTTGCCACCTGCTGCTTTGGTAATGTATCTAAGAATTTATGACTGGCACATCGTCCTTCTGCTACCCTCTTCCACGACTGCCTAGCAGGCTCTGGAAAGTATGGTCCATGCTGTTGATCAAGGTGACGGTTGTTTTTCCTTCACATCTCCCAAAGCCCTGAGGACAGAGACCAAATGGAATCACACAGTGTTATTATTTGTATACTAACTGAAAAATTTATGACTCTTTGTAAAAATATAGACGAATATGTTGTCTGCTGAGAATGGAAGATAAGAAATAAACCAAGTTATTGGCAACATTTCCCACGGGTTCCACTTGAGCGAGAATGAATCATTCATTGGATGTTCATGACAACAACCACTGCCAACCTTGCTGCTTTTTAGAAACTGGGGGGGAAATCAGTTGTTTGTTGCACTGCATCAGTAAAAAATAATAAAGCAAATTAATTTTGAATTCACATGCTGTCCAAATCCTTCTTCATTGTAGTTTAGTTTTGGGTGCCTGCTTGAGGAGAGACCATTCTTATTTTTTCACTCTGATGTTTTGAATCTTCTGGAGATTAAGAAAGCTGGTTATAGGTTCCCGGTTTTAGCAATTTTTATCCCAAAACTTTTGTAGGACTTTATGCAGAGTAATTTGCTTACAACTCCATTTAATGACACAAGTTTGATCCATTTTTACCACGTCACCAGGTAATGGAGAATTAAACAATACTGACCATCTAAAGTGAATAAGGAATACTATAGAAGAATCAATGCTTTTGATTTATGGTGTTGGAGAAGAATATTGAAAGTACCATGGGCTGCCAAAAGAACAAACATATCTGTGTTGGAGGAAGTGCAGCCAGAGTGCTCCTTGGAGACCAAGATGTCCATGTTGTCAGGAGAGACCGGTCACTGGAAAAGGCTATCATGTTTGGTAAGGTGGAGGGTCAGAGAAAAAGAGGAAGACCCCCAGCGAGATGGATTGGCAAAATGGCAGCATCAATGGGCTCAAGCATGGCAAAAATTGTGAGGTTGGCCCAGGACCGGGCAGTGTACATAGGGTCTGTTATACATAGGGTCGCTATGAGGCAGTACCAACTTGATGGCACCTAACAGCAACAACAACAAAGTCTTCATTGGAACTCAGTTTTGATTATCAAAATGGACCGAAGATTAAACTGCTTAGCAGCTCCTTACAACCACATAAATTGAATGTCCAACAGTGGAAAACTCCAAAATACATCTGTTTAACCTGTGAAAAGAAGCATTGGGGGCAGAACTTAAAATTTGTTTCAATTGAGCTGACAGTAATCCCAGACACAAGAGAGGGTCCTAGGTACTATTAATGTCTTTGGAAATTGAAATATTATGACTAAAACCAGTCAATGATTCTGGAAAGAAAAACTAACACACTCATGAATTATCCTTGAAGTTTTGTGCTTTAATTTAAAGTTGATTGTTAAAGCCATGCTTGATTCCATTATGAGTGTTCTGACAAAGTTTGGCTACCAAATAATAATTCAGTAAATTTAAATGTAAGTAATAAACAGTTTAATTAAAAAAATGTTTTATTGTGAATTATGTGATAGTTTACATAGGAGAACATTAGTTTTACATTCATTCTATTGTATATCTTTTCATTGCCATTGTTACAATCCCCTCCATGCATCATGAACCAACCAAAGGGTATATACCCTACAAGCCTGCACCCTAGTCGTCAGCACACAGCCCCTCTCCCTCTCTGTGTCTAAAGTCCCCAGCTGCTCCATCTTTCCATGTCATCATCTCTGCCTCCATTTCTGGCATCACTACTTCTCTGGGTGGGGTCCCGCTCTCCGCTCTTATCCCTTGATGGTCCCAGGGACCTCCGCTCCTAGACTGAAAAGTTAATCACTCCCCTCCTTGCTATAAAACGTCTGCCTTTACATTTCCAACCCTCACAATCAGTCCTGATAACAATTATTCACTATTGTATCATAAGAGACCTATCTGCATTTCATTTCATCAGCCCTGCCTAGACAGATTGGATCCTACTCAGTGGAGATTCTACCTTCCTCCACTCCCTCTGGATCTAGGCTCCCTCTTGAAAGCTTGTAAGCCAGTCACTTCTTGCCTTTGTAGCCCCTCCCCCTCCCCCCATTTTGGGTAGCCAATGTCCAAGTTGCCCATCCCTGTCTACTCTGTGTGTGGAGGGGTGGGAATGATCCTTGCTGTAAGGATTTGTTTCCTCTTTTGAGCTATTGCATCCATAGGTGAAGGTCAAGTTCATTAAATTGAATCAGATTGCCCTTTTTTTTTTTTTTTTCCTCTTCTTTCTTCTTCTGTTTCAGCTTTGGTCATCCAGTCATTGAAGCCAGGTCAATGGGGTATTATCTGCACATATGGGTGTTCAGTTTAAAATTTATTGTCCACCATTAATATTATGTGTATGCTTAGAAAAAAGACAATTTGTTTTTTTCTTTGATGGATAAATATATTTAGTAACCTTGTTACTACTGCTCCTTTGCTAGAGATGAAAGCTTTCTTCGTAGTAAGAGAAAAATTACCAAGTTACTTCAAAGTTCTAAAATACTTAACAACTCTCAAACTATAGTAGAATATTTAAATTCTTGAGCTGGTTTTCAATGTCCTTCCTTACAGAGCTCATCAGAAAGACTCTTGAGGCAATACTTTCTGTTATTTACATGGAACCAATTTTTCCCAGCCTAGAACTGCCTTCCATCTCTAATTTTATATCCATCTTTCAAACTCTCTCTTCCATAATTTTTTTTTTTTTTGGCTCTCTGATCTAGATGAATCCCCATAGCAAACATTTATATCATTTTTGTGTCACAAATGATATAGCTCCTTAGGTTGAGATTGAAGCAGTAAAGAAAACTTGAAAGAACATAAATATTAAGCAGAGAAATAAAACTACCCATTATAGCTAATTTAAAATGAAACAAAGAGGAACCACTTTGTAGGTGAACAGTTAAATGGATCATTTTGTATATCTAAAGGGTTCCCTGAGCCTGTTGTGGGATAAAGAAAAATTTATTTCCCCTCACTCTCCTCTTTCTGACTGAGAAATGGGATTGTTTCTGGAAAGGGATGCAGGTATTCTAACCCTAAAAATTCTCTTGAATAATCCCTCTAAGGAGTTTGGTCTTAAAAGAAAAGGAGTGGAAGAAGTTCTGAAGATATTCTGGGCTTCTTCCACTGAAATCCGAAGCACTGTGCCTGTCCCCTGTGTGCTTACTCAAAGAGTGCATCAAAAATAAGTGGGGTCGGTTTCTAGAATGGGTTAATTCACCTTTCTCATCTCTGTGAAGGAGCTGGCTGGCGGGAGTCCCTTGATATGGTTGGTTTGGCCCTGGCTGTACTTGGTTACGTCAGTCAAGTTTCCAGAGACTTCTTGAAGTCCCTGAAAATTCTGGTACCTCTTTAATTTTTATACTGCCATGACTTACATGGGAGACTTAACTTTCCCAGTTAAGAGTTACCTATTCACTTGATAATGTTTCTAACTCTTTACCTTGATAGAGATGGTTACATTCTTATTAAGCAGATGGAATTTATCCAGGATTTCACCTTTTACCAAGTGATCTTTTCTTTGGAGAAGACTAGCTGGGATAAGTGTCATACCTAAGTTTTCTCTTTCTTGGGGTTTATAGTTCACCATGTTGGGCAGCCTCATGCATGTCCCCACCTTTAAAAGTTCTTGAAGCTCCAATTAACTACCCATGTTCATACCACTTTAATATATATAT
>NW_006408705.1:4470529-4480953 GCF_000296735.1 Chrysochloris asiatica
ATATATATATATATATTTAGTCTACATGTCTTCTGTGCATATCCTCCAAACTGCTCAAACAGAGGAGTTGGAAGAGTGTGTTTGTGTGTGCGTGGGTGCATTTGTGTGATTTTCTTAGTCAGACTGTAATGGATTGAATTATGTTCTCTCCCTTGTCCCCTATCTATTGCAGTTCCGGCTCCTATTTGGGAAATAGGGTCTTTGAAGATGTTATCACATGTTGACACGAGACCTGTCTTAGCTATCTAATGCTGCTATAATGGACATATCACAAGTGGATGAGTTTTGAGAAGTAGACAATTAATTATTTCATGTTTTAGGAGGAGAGATACTTGAATTTAGACACTGGCTGTAGAGGAAGACTTTCTCTGTTGGCTCTGGAGGAAGGTCCTTAATCTCCTTTCAACATCTGTAGGCCTGAAGTTCCTTGAGACACCCATGTGTCTTGGTATCAAAATTCCCATGAGTCTAAGTGGTTCTCAGTGCAGAGTCCAGGAATCCAAAGGATATTCTCTGCTCCCAACTGTTCTTTTCCTCTCTCTGTTGACTTTACTCTCCCTTTGTGTCTTGTAAGATAAAAAGGATGTAGGCCACACCTAGGAAAACTTCCCTTACATGCATAAGGGCTGTGACCTGAGTAAGAGTGTTGAATCCTGCTGTAATCCTGCTTCATTAACATAAAAATTTAACCTAATCCTCATTGTTGTTTTTGTTTAGTGCCATAGAGTTGGTTCATAGTGACCCTGTATAGGGTTTCTAAGGAGCAGCTGGTGCTTTTGAATTGCTGACCTTCTGGTTCACAGTCCAGTGCTGATACTACAGTATTTGTGTGATTTTAACAAACCCAATCCTTCTTCAACACTTGTTGTTGTTGTTAAGTGCCGTGGAGTGGTTCCGACTCATAGCGACCCTGCACAGGGTTTTCGAGGCTGTAAATCTTGATGGGAGCAGAACGCCTCATCTTTCTCACACGGAACCGCTGGTAGTTTCGAACTGCTGACCTTGCGGTTCACAGCCCGATTCGTAACTACTACGCTACCAGAGCTTGTTGTTGTTAAGTGCTACTAAGTCGTTATGACACATACAACATTTCTAAGGAGGGCTGCTGAACTTTTGATCTTGTGGTTAGCAGTCCAGTGCTTGTCTTACAGTGCCACACCAGGACTTCAGGATTTAGAATGTATCACAAATAGAACATAATCACATCAGATAGCAAAATAGAGGACAATTACACAATACTAAGACTCATGGAGAGAAGCTTTGGTAGCATAGTGGTTGCGAGTTGAGCTGTGAATCTCAAGGTCAGCAGTTCGGAATTACCAGAGGGGCTGTGAATGAAAGATTAGGGTTCCTGCCCCCTTACACTTTGGAGTTCTGGTGTGGTGCTGTGGGTTAATGCACTGGACTGCAAAGCCATTTGAACTATAAGATCGGCTGTTCAAACTCACTAGCTGCTCTTTGGAAACCCTATAAGGGTCATTATGGGTCAGAACCAACTCAATGGCACTTAGCAAGAACAACAACAACAAAGTACTCATGGCCTAGCCAAGTTGACACATTGTTTCATGGATGATACACTTCAATTGATGACAAGTTCACACTCTAAAAGAGAAGACACAGAGAAATAGGCAAAATGAGACAGCAATATTTATCAGCAATATTTACTAAAGAATGCTTGAAGGTTACCAGAAACTGGAAGTAACAAGAGGAGCTCTTCCCCAGACACTTCAGAGGGAGCCTGGCTTGAACAACATGTTATTGACCTGGACAATACGTTGATTTGAACTTCCAGCCTCCAAAACTATGAGGCAATAAGCTTCTATTCTTATAAATTACCCAATTTGTGGGATTTTGTTGTGGTACTCCAAGGAAATGAATACATAGCTATTTAACCAAGGTTGTTCCATTGTCCCAGTTACACATGGACTCATATGAACATAATTCCAGGGTATAAGTATGGTCTTTGGAAACAAATCTACTTATAATAGAATCTTGATTCTATTATCTAGTAGATATATATTCTTGGATACCTTCTTCAACCCTTCCTCTCTACAGTTCTCTGTAAAATGTGGTTTTTCATGTAGCAACCTCATAGAATTATTAGGAAGATTTCATAGGTTAAGGCACAGATTGAGGCACATTTTAAGTTTCAATAGTGTTGGTGATTTTTTTTTTTTTTTTACCCAGGTGTGTGTGTGTTAATTGTATGTTGTTAATTCCTGGTAGAATCCATGATAACAGAGTCATCAAGTATTGGTCTGATTTAGTCATATAATATATATTTAAGTTCTTACTACTTTACTCTTGGTTTTAGGTCCCAGAATAAAATTGGATAAAATCAGACACAGGTTTTCTTCTCATGGAGCTGATAGATATTAATCAAATAAAGTAAAAATACACATATAATTTAAAACTAAACTTTATACTATGACAGAAAACATATTAAACTATTAGTGTACTTAATAAGAACAAATGACCTAGTTTGAAAGAGTAAAGTAAGTGAAGGCAGAGGGTCATGTACATGCAAAGGCTCTGTAGGAAATGGGACCATGGCTTATTTGAGAATTTTAAGAGCATTTTAAGATGAAACTTTCTGCTCCTGTAAAGATTTACAGCATCAGAAACCCTATACAGGGTCACTATGAGTCAGAACTGACTTGACGGCTCTTAACAACAATAAGAATATCAGAAGGGTTGGAACCCAGAGAAAAGTGGGGGAAAATTCCAGGAAGCTTACTTTACAAAATTGTACACAGAATAATAGAGAACACAGGATCATCACCCCTGAAATATTCTACATTCTAATCCTGGAATATATGACCTTATATAGTTGAACTTTGATGGATCTTGGCTGAAAGCAGAGAATATCAGAAAGATGTTTACTTGTGCTTTATTACCTATGCAAAGGCTTTCAATTGTGTGGATCATGACAAGCTATGGACAATATTGTAGAGAATGAGTATTCCAGAACATTTAATTGTGCTTATGAGGAACCTGTACATAGACCAAGAGGCAGTCGTTCACACAGAACAAGGGAACACTGAATGCACCAGGCTTATATTCTTTCACATAGTTATTCTCTCTGTATTCTGAGCAAATAATCTGATAAACTGGATTATATAGAGAAGAACATGCCATCAAGATTGGAGGAGAACTCATTAACAACCTGCGATATGCAGATGATACAACCTTGCTTGCTGAAAGTGAAGAGGACTACTGCGACTTTCAGTATGGGTTGCACCTCAACATAAAGAAAACAAAAAATCTCAGCACTGGACCAATAAATAGTATCATGATGAATAGAGAAAAGATTGAGGTTGTCAAAAACTTTGTTTTGCTTGGATCAACCATCAACACTCATGGAAGCAGAACTCAAGAAATCCAATGATGAACTATTATTGTTGCTAAGTGCTATTGAGTCAGTTGTGACTCATAGTGGCCCTATACAGGGTTTTCAAGGGGCAGGGCAGATGGTGGGTTTGAACTGCTGACATTGTGGTTCTTAGTCTAGTATTGATTCTACAATGCTGCACCAGGAGTCTAGGAGTCCATTAGGCAAATCTGCTGTAGAAGACCTCTTTAAAGTGTTCAAGAGCAAAGATGTCAGTTTGAGAACTAAGGTGTGCCTGACCCAAGCCATGGTATTTTCAGAAGCCTCATATACTTGTGAAGGTTGGTTGAAGAATTGATATATGTGAGTTATGGTGTTGGAGGAGAATATTAAGAGTATCATGGACTGTACAGAAGAACAAACAAAGCTGTGTTAGAAAAGTACAGTTAGAATGCGCCTTAGAAGGTAGGACGGCCAGACTTTGTCTCTCATACTTTGGACTAATTATCAGGCGGAACCAGTTACTGGAGAAGGACATCATGCTTGGTAAAGTGCAGGGTCAGTGAAAAAGAGGAAGGTCCCCAATGAGATGGATTGGCACAGTGTCAACAGCAATGGGCTCAAGCATAGCAATGATTGTGAAATTGGCACAAGACCGGGCAGTGTTTTGTTCTTTTGTGCATAAGGTGCTATGAGTCGGTACCAATTTGGCAGCACCTAACAACAAAACAACAATGACATAGCGGATGAACTTTACAGATGTGATTCAGTTAAGGATCAGGAAAAGAAAATATTATCCTGGATTATCCAGGTGAGCCCAGTGTGATCATAAGGGTCCATGAAAGTGAACGAGGGAGGAAGGAGGATCAATCAGAGAAGGAGACTTGATGATGGAAGCAGAGGTTGGATGCAATTTCTGGCTGGTGGCCTAGAGACAAGGAATGACCTCTAGGAAGTGGAAATGCAAAAAATGAGTTCTCCTCTAGATTTTGTAGAAAGCAATACAGTCAAGCTGACAGTTGATTTTAGTCCCATGAGACCCAGTTTGGATTTCTAATCCCAGAATTGTAAATTAATATCTGTAAATTGTAAATCAAGGTCTGTTTTAACCTCAGGATCGGCAGTTCAAACTCACTAGCCACTCAGAAACCTTATATCGAGTCACTGTGGTTCAGAACTAACTCAACTACACTTAACAACAACATCATGTTTTGATAATTTATTACCACAGCAATAGACAACTAATACAGTAGGCAAAGCTAGGTCTTGTAGGTCAAAATGGCTATTTGTGATGGTGTCTATGGGTCAACTATAGGTAAAGTTATGTGTGGCAATGCTGATATGAAGATGCAGTTGCTGTTGCATGCCAGAGAGTTGGTTCCGACTTATAGCCACCCTTTATAGGATTTCCAAGGTTGTAATTCTTTATAAGAACAGAAAGCCTCATCTCTCTCCTGTGGATATGAGAATAAGGACACGGTAATTAGTCTGGGAATTAGTGACAAGGAGAGAGAATTCTGAAGGGTTGTGAGATACGGCGGAATCTGACGGTTGATTGTTTATGAAGGAAAAAGCATGATCTGTGATACAAAGATCATCTGAGGGCTTTGATCCTGGAATAGTGACAGGATAGTGATTCATTTAATAAACGAGGAAGGTGGAATGGGGAGCTATAGTGGACAACAGGATAGAGCGGTTGGGGTGGAGATGGAATTAACTGTGAGCTTAATTTTATTGATGTTGAACTTGAAGCACTGATGAAAGAATCAAGTTATGGAATTTGGGGAAATATGAGATGATAATATATTAATATTTAATAACTAAATAACAACTGGATAATAGAGGGAAGATTGGGTTTGTGGATGTCCTTGCAGGAGGTATGAATATTGAGTGGGAGCTGACACAATGAACATGAACAATTTCTGTGAGATAATTTCAAGATAGGAGTCCTGGTATGGCTGTGAGCTAATGCGTCAGACTGCAAAGTCATTTGAACTGTAAGGTCGGTGGCTCAAGCTCACCAGCTACTCCTTGGAAACCCTATACAGGGTTGCTATAGGTTTAAATCGACTTGATGGCATTTTACAACAACAAAAAAATTATAATACACTGTAACTTATAATATGTGTTAACTAATTTAATTCTTGGGGGGTAGTTATGATTCAATGGGAGAATTCTTGCCTGTTCTGTGGGAGACCTTCAATTCTGGGTCAGTGTATGTCAAACACAGGTACCAGGGCATGTTGCCATGATCCTCAGCAGGTTTCATAGGCGCTTTCAGACTAGGAACAACTAGGAAAAAAGGTCTGGTGAGCTACTGTCAAATAATATTGTTATAGTTGTTAAGTGCTGTCAATTCAGTTCTGACCCATGGTGACCCTGTATAGATTTTCCAAGGAGCGGTTGGTGAGATTGAATGCCGACCTTGAAGTTCAAACCAACCTTGCAGTCCAGCCCATTAACCTACCACCAATGAAAATCCTATGGATCACAACAGTTCATAAAGGGCTGTCATGAGTCCTGGGCCAATTTGACAACAATCAAAATTTAATTATCAAAACATCTCTCCATATTCTGACACAGTTGTCAGAACCATTTTTAAAGATGATAAATACTAGATGAGAGTAGTAACTTGTCTATAATCAAATAGCCAGCAAGTAGTTTGATAAATAATGTGCAGAGCTAGGAGGAAGGGTAGTTGTTCCAGGAGACAAAGAGAGCAGAGAAAAAGGTGAATTTGCATGGTATGCCATGACTGAAGCCAAGAACAAGGCGGACTCATCAGTGTCAGACGTAACTCCAAGGACTAGCCTACCGATCAGAATCCTGAATAACCCTTCATTTCTGCCTCAGGATTGCTGGGTTTTAGAAAATTCTTTTGAGTTATGCTTCATTGTTGCCGACCTCTTTAGTTATACCAGGGATCATCAAAGAGTTTATGGAAAATTCCATTATGTCTTCATTGAATTTTCCCACAAAGTTTTTGAAGCTTCCTTGTATAATGGGCTTCTAATGATGTGTCTGTGGAATCTTCTGTGATTGTGATCCTCCCTGTGTGAATGTGTGTGCATGGATGTGTACATATACGTAAAGGAGAAAGAGACATATGGACATGGAGGAGACAGAGAGAGAGATACACAGAGACAGAGAGATGATAGATTACTATTCTCCTATAATTAGTCTTGAAAATTGGAAAGTAGAGTGATAGGAGGTACTTTTTGATTTTTAAGATGCCTGGCCTTCCCAGAAGTATCAGACATAATTTTAATGACAACCATTGTGGGAAGTATTTGACTTCTGGCTCAGAAGTGTCATGGTCCAGATGAATCAATAATATATGACACATCTTTTTAAATACCCCCCCAATCATGTCTATAAAAGGCACTCTTTAAAATGGCCCACCCACATCCAGCAGAATCAGATGGTCTATTAATTCAGATTTGAATTAAAAGCTCTCACTTCTCTTGCTTTAGCTGCTCAGGATGCTGTCTGTGTCTAGTTATTAAAATGAACACTTTCAGTGGCCACAGCCCTGTATCTAATACTCCATATGGCACCAGAGTGAAGGCTCTCGACATGTGCACTTTTGTCTTTGGTCATTTCAGGCCGAAAATACAATTAGACTTGGCTGTCAGACAGATGAAATCTGTCATATTTCCCCTATAGGACCTGCACTGGGTCCAGATCAATAAATACAAAACCACTTGCACATAAATTGCAAACTAAGCTTGCAGTTTCAATACATGTGGGCTTAAATTCACTTGTATCTGGCATACACTGCTTCCTGGCCAAACAGTCTGTTTCTGTGATTAGTGCAATTTCATAGCTGGACCAGAAAACAAGGCTGAAAACCATCACTATAAAGCGGCAGATGGCTTTGCCACACCTTCCCTGTAAGGGCAGTTCCCCCAGAAAATGGAGTTTTAGCTGCTTGCTCTATAGAATGGACTTAAAATTGGGATGAGTTCAAGTCATTTCCTCAGTATAGCTCCATAAAGCTGTTGTTATTTTTTTCTTATTCCTTCTCAAGATTTCAAACTGAATTTGTAATAAGATTTGCCTGGACACCACTTGTCACAGGGAAGAGACGTGATTTATATACAGAGATACAAGATTCTTTGTATATGCTTTTCATTGCCAGCATTTACTTGATGATACATATACGTTGGATTGGTTTCATGAAGAGGAGAACAAGATGTGCTTACTTTTCCTCCAGAGATCGTTAACCAAGATAACAATTATTTGGAGGAAAGGTGAACTCTAACACTTGTTTCCTTTCCACCCCTAGTATAACTTCGAGGTCCAATTTCACACAAAGGGATTTCTTTCTTTCTTTCTTTCGAGTGTATCATTGAATTAGGCTGTAGAATTTGCTGCTGTAGGATATTAAGTGAGGCAATTAACCTAGACTATTTAGAGGCAGGAATTAGACATTTGCTGTATCTGAATAAGAAGAACATCTCTATTTTCAAGAGCTGCTGTGGAATAGAAACCTCCAGACTTCCAAATATGGTGCTTGCTAAGCAAAGTGATTACAAAATCAGGTCAAGAAAAAAAATTCCCTGTAACACACAATATAAAAAGATATGTCAAACCAGGTGGTGTAACTTCCTTGAAGGCTACTGCTATTGGAACAGATTAGAATTAGAATGTATTATAAGGATGGCTAAATTCAACTGGCTGAGTGCCCTTTCCTTG
Source organism: Chrysochloris asiatica (assembly GCF_000296735.1). Classification (NCBI taxonomy): domain Eukaryota; kingdom Metazoa; phylum Chordata; class Mammalia; order Afrosoricida; family Chrysochloridae; genus Chrysochloris; species Chrysochloris asiatica. Next base: position 4,478,559 of record NW_006408705.1, read on the forward strand.
CTTAGTCTGGTTGGTTCTCTTTGGGGAATTCATTCACTGAGGTCAAGTAACATTGTCCCTGCTTATGTGAAGCACTCACATTATAACAGAAGATTTTAATGAGTAATAGAAAGGTGTTTTAAAGGTATTAAAAAAAAAACAAAACATTCAAAAAGGTGCAACAAACAATATATATAGTTTTTGGGGAAATCATGTGACTTGGATAAGTTATTCCTGAATTCATGTTGGACTTTAGATGTATTTTTAGCTCTAGTAAGTAAAACCTGATTGAGGTTTAGATTGGTATAGACCAAGAATTACGATCTTTCTGAAGTTCTAGGAAAATGTAAGGCACTAAGCTGGCCTATGGAGTACTGGTGTGGTGCTGTGGGTTAATATACTGGACTGCGAGGTTGGTTTGAACTGCAAGGTCAGTGGTTCAAGCTCCCCATCAGCTCCTCAGAAACCCTATACAGGGTTGCTATAAGTCAGAACTGACTCAATGGCACTTAACAACAACAAACTGGCCCATGAATAAGAAAGGGACCAAGAATGAACCACTACCATAAAAAATAAAATAAAATAAAAAATGAACTTGTATCATAAAAAAATTAAAACTAAACAAAAATCTATAGATTTCATAGTAACTAGAAGATTAGTTTACACAAATGAACTTATTTTCAAATGCTATCCCACCATGCCCTCCCCCCAAAACAACTGCACCCATTTATATCCATAAGGGTCCTAACAAAACACTCAAATTAGGACAATACAAGCAAAACCTAAAGAGTTCATTGACAAAGGAGCAATCAAGTGTTGGGGCCTTGGCCTAAAAGGTTGTGAAGAAGGCGAGGTTAGTAGCAGTGCCAGATTGCCCAATAAGTAAAGTAAGCACAGGCTTATTTGTACATATTTACTAATCTTCAGTGAACAGTTTTGTAGTTCTCTGTAGGATAAGTAAGCACTGGAATACTAACCTCAAGGTCGGTGGTTCAAGCCCACGAGTTACTCTTTGGAAGCCCTATACAGGGTCGCTATGAGATGGAACAAACTCAGCAGCACCTAAAAACAACAGTGAACAGTTTCACATGTTTTTCACTACATCAGATGTAGTAAAAAACCTATGTGAAATTGCTCAGAAACACATGAGAAATTGTTTCCTACAGATTAATAAGTATTCACAAGTAAGTTTGTGCTTACATTGCTTATTGTGTAATCCTCTGCTGGATACCAGAACCCATAAGAAGAAAGAGTTTTGTAGAGTGGAGCCCCTTGAACAAGGAATCCCAAACTCCAAATCAGACTCAATGCCATAGAGTGGATTCCAACTCATAGTGACCCTGTATAGGTTTTCTGAGGAGGCAAATCTTTACCTAAGCAGATAGCCTCATCTTTCTCTTGCAAAGCTGCTGGTGGGTTTGGACCACCCACCTGCTGGTTAGCAGTCTAGTGTTTATCCTACAGGGCCACCGGGGCTGTTTATGACTGAGGAGCAGTAACTTTCAATTAAAGTATCACAGTGGAGGACCCAGGGAAATATATAGGCTGACCTGTTTTCTTGTCTTTTCTCCTCGATGATTTTCTGTTAAGGCTTCCACTTGACCCAAGGACACACGGCCTCTGTTGAAGGGGGCCCTAAAGGTCAGAAAGCAGAATAAAAAGGGAAGAGTGCATCTGGAGGAGCAAAGGGGAGACATAGCACATACAAACCTAATTGTTTGAGTGGGAAGACAGTTAACCAATACCCTCATATTTCTCTCATAACTCTCAGCTGAGACAAGCTGTTTGGAGCCAGTGAACATTTCTGGAAGGTCAGGTGAAGGTGTGAGGCCTGGGGGCACCCAGAGGAGAATGTGACAGCCTCCTGTAACACAAAGGCACCAGTAGAATTTCATATCCAGGGAAAATATTTCACCTGGATGAATACAGGATAAGGTTAAAAGGTTGTAGAGCAATAACACAACATTTAGTAGCTGGGAAAAGCATCCCAAAGCTCCCTCCCCTAAATTTCCTATGGTAGAAATAGGCTTAGAGAGGTTAGAGTTTAGCTAAGAGTCACATAACTAGTCAGTTTTGGAGTCAGAGCTCAAATCTTGGCCCCCCTAACCCCTGTCCACTCATCTTTCTGTTTCCTAATGCTTACAGAACAAACAAACATCAACCAGTGTACCATTGTACCAAAATGCCTATTGCAGGAGCCACTTTATGTACAAGCTGGTATTTGAATGTAATTTTCTGTGGTTTAGGTAAGAAAAACAAACAAACATGTGCGCCTGTGTGTATAAATTTATATATAAGTAATGTTTATGGTATGTAGAGCACTTTGCTAGGTGTTAAGTCTTACATGTTTTATATATTGGAAGCAAAGTAATCATTATTTGCGAAGTTCTGTGATAGGTGATATATATATATATAT
>NW_006408705.1:4483525-4490201 GCF_000296735.1 Chrysochloris asiatica
ATGTCCGATGGATCTTGGCTGAAAGCAGAGAATGTCAGAAAGATGTCTACCTGTGCTTTATTGACTACACAAAGGCTTTTGATTGTGTGGATCATGACAAGCTATGTCCAACATTGCGAAGTATGAGTATTCCGGAACACTTAATTGTGCTCATGAATTATCTGTACCTGGACCAAGAGGCAGTTGTTCAAACAGAACATGGGAATGCTGAATGGTTTAAAATTAAGAAAGGTGTGTGACAAGGTTATATTCTTTCACCATACTTATTGAACCTGTATGCTGAGCAAATAATCCGAGAAGCAGGGTTCTATGAAGAAAAACGTGGCATCAGGATTGGAGGAAGACTCATTAACAACCTGTGATATGCAGATGATTCAACCTTGCTTGCTTAAAGTGAAGAGGACTTAAAACATTTACTGACGAAGATCAAAGAGCACAGCCTTCGGTATGGGTTGTATCTCAACGTCAAGAAAACAAAAATCCTCACCACTGGACCAATAAACAATGTTCTTATCAACAGAGAAAAGATTGAAGTTGTCAAGGACTTGATTTTTCTTGAATCAACTATCAATACTCATGGAAGCAGCAGTCAAGAAATCAAACAACGTACAGCATTAGGCAAATCTGCTGCACAAGACCTTTGTAAAGTGTTGACGAGCAAAAATGTTGGCTTGAGAACTAAGGTGCGCCTGACCCAAGCTATTGTATTTTCAATAACCTCAAATGCATGCGAAAGATGGATGGTGAATAAGGAAGACTGTAGAAGAATTGATGCTTTTGAGTTGTGGTGTTGGAAGAGAATATTGAAAGTGTAATGAACTGCCAAAAGAACCAATATATCTCTTTTGGACGAAGTGCAGCTAGAGTGCTCCTTGGAAGCCAGGATGGCCAGGGTTCATCTCTCATACTTAGGACATGTTGTCAGGAGGGATCAGTCGCTGGTGAAGGATATCATGTTTGGTAAGGTGGAGGGTCAGAGAAAAAGAGGAAGACCCCCAATAAGATGGATTGGCCAAGTGGTAGCATCGATGAACTCAAGCGTGGCAGTGGTAGTGAGGATTGGGTAGTGTTTCATTCTACTGTGCATAGGGTCGCTACGAGTAGATACTGACTTGATGGCACCTAAGAACAACAACTATATATATATATTTGTATATGTGTGTGCATGGATGTATGTATACACTCGCCATCACTGAGAACTTGTAGGACAGAGTAGATCTGTAAAGTGATTTCAATCATAAATACATACGAAAGTAAAGTATCCATAAAATGTAACAATCAATCTGTATCCTGAACAATTTTCAAATAAAATGCATTTAATTAGTTTCTGTCAGATTATATTATTTTCCATCTTTCTGTTTTAAACTTTTTATTGTAAACTGAGTGAAGGTTTACAGAGCAGATCATCAGTTTTACATTCAACAAGCCATACACTTCATTTCATTTCAATAATTACAATGGCCTCACTGCATTAATAGTATTTACTTCTATTCCTTTTAACTCTTACACTCCTCTGTCCTCTCCTACCTTCATTCTTCTTTTGTCAACCCTCCTCATGTAATTCATTGCCTTCCCATCACCTAAGTTAACACCTGTCTGTCCTCTAGCCAATGAATTATTCTCTTTTCCTTTTCATCCACACTAACCATTATGGAATATTTCTTTTACCATGAACACATTTCTTCACTTTACAATTTATGTCCTTTTTGTGATTGACTAATTTCACTCAACATAATGTCCTCCAAGTCCATCCATGTTATCAGGTGTTTCACAGATTCATCATTAGTGTTCAACATTGTGTAGTATTCCATTGTGTGTATGTACAAAAGTATGTTTAACCATTTTTCTGTTGATGGGCATTTAGGCTGTTTCTATGTTTTTACTATTATGAGTTGTGCTGCAATGGACATGGGTGTGCATTTGTCTATTTGTGTCACAGCTCTTATTTTTGAGGCTTTGACCAAGTAGAGGGATTCCTGGGACATGTGGTATTCCTATTTCCAACTTTTAGAGAGCTCCATACCATTTCCCACAGTGGTGGCACCATTTTACAACTCCATCAGCAGTGTAAGAGGGTCCCAGACTCGTCAAACCATTGCCAGAATTTTTTGTTTTTTTGCTTTTTGAACTTTACAATTGATGCTGGGCTCCTAGACTTGTTTTCTTTGGCTTCTATGATGTTATTTTCTTTCAATCCTATTTTCTTTTAATCTTTTTGCTCACTCCTTCTCTTTGTGGGTTTAAATGTTGGTGTTTCCTGAGTTCCATTCCTAGACCTTTGCTCTTTGGATTCACTGCTTGAGAGAATGTGGTTTCCCAGAAAGGGACAGGGCATGTAATCTCCAGTTTGCTATTCTTATAGTGACTTGCCTGGAAGAACCCTGAATGCACAAGAGTGAGACATCTCTAAGTGATGTGTGTACTTTTAAGACGGAAACAAACTCATGTCAGCAAGCAAAGAGCTATATTGAAAATTTGTCCACTTGAAATGCATTGAAATCTCCGTTTAATTGAAATGCCCTGTAAAAAAATCATTATGGCAACAAGAGTTGAAATTCATGAAAATTTACAAACGGAAAATAGATACATTGAAGAAATGACTTTGAAGTGGAAGGGAAAGCCTTAGATAAAACTATAAATGATAAAATAAACTGATAAGTTAAATATCAAATTGAAGGTCTGACATATTTCACACTGATTTGTAGGCATATCTCATTGAAATCAGTAATAATTGAAGATGAGTTTCTGGCACACAGTAGGCTGTCCTATGGTTAAATGTTGAATGGAAAAGCTAGGGAAAAGGTCAAGGAGTAATCAGTTTATTTATTCTACCATCTTGCTCTTTATTTTAGTGGGAAAATGTCTTACCCATCTTCTGCCTTTGTTTCCTTGTTTTGTTTCAGAGCACACACCAATCTGTTGCCATCGAGCTGATGCTGACTCAAAGTGTTCCTATAGAGCAGAGTAGAACTGTCTCAAAGGGTTTCCAAGGCTGTTAATCTTCCCAGAAGCAGGCTGCCACATCTTTTTCCCACAGAGCAGATAGTGGGTTTGAACCATCCACCCTAGTTAGTAGCCGAGTGTTTAACCACCACACCATCAGGACTCCTATAATACAGAACTGGTATGAATTCCAAGTTATGTGATATCAGGAATGGTTGGTGGTGATATTTACAAAAAGACTGGAGGTTTGAGAAGCTTCAACCCCACAACAAACATATAGCTTCTTTATAACAGTAAACATTCCATATTGATATATATATAATTATATGTATGCAGGACAGAAAAGCAATAAATGATACCCTGTTGAGCACTCTCCTTATGAATGTCTAGCTGGGACCTCACTTTTGTATTCAGCCTTTTTGGGACCACAATTCTGGATTTTACCTCTAACCAAGGAGGCTGTCTTTGTCAAACCAGGATACTTTAAAGAAGATTACTCAGCTTAGCTGCTTAAGATTCAGATATTCACTCCATGCTCTATTACCAAAAGAGGGGGAGGGGGAGAACGAGACAGACTTTTCATGTCCATAAAGTATCATAGGCATTAAAACTAATGGGCAGAAGGAGAGCTGTGGGCTGTGTACTCAACTTGTCCAGGTCGGACGCCACACCTTTTGGTTGTGTCTTCTCTAATGGAGAGGCAGTGACTAAATGGTCCTATGGGAGGGGGGATAGGATTACCACCCACTGGCCTCAGTAGAGGGTCAAGATGTAAAAGTGGCTGCTTAGGAGAGTCAGCAGGTCTGATTAATATCCTCTAGGCAATACTTATGAAGCATTTTTGGCCCATCAAATGGCTAATAATAAAGTACAGTGGTGCAATTTGTATTTTTACTGCAGGCCAATTAAGAAGGGGGAGAGAGAGTGGTTAAGTAAAATGACATGTCCTTGCAAAGCAGAAACAACAGTAACAGCAGCAGGAGGGGAAAAAAGATACATGGAAAGGAAATAGCCTGCCACTTAAAGCAGTTAAAAGGGTCAGGCAGCTCATGTCTTACTGCCCACCCCCTGCCAGAAATTTCCCTTTTCCTGCTGGTTTGCAGGGCAGTGGATATTTTCAAAGGGGAATAATCTGTATGGTAGCATATGTTCATCCAGACAGGGATTGTTGAGTTTAAAATCAAATAGTATTAGAAAAAGAAAAGCTGTTTGAAGAGCAAATGGTGTCTAGCTACATTCTTATCAGAGTTCTGTAGGACTTGCACTATTGGGTTTTACGATTTAGCTTGCCTTCCTATATCTGTTTCTATTCTGCATTTTTAAAGTCAGGGGGAAAAGCTGTCAGAAAACTTTTCATCATTTAATATTTTTCTTTTCCAGTCTTCACTGAGAGCATGTTTCCAAGTGTGGGTTTATGAAAAGTTGCCCATTCCGTAATGTTGGGATGGACTCCATGAAATTCTCTTGTGGGTATTTTCTCACCAGGCTGCTTCTTGACTTACTGTCATTTTCTTTGGGTGCTTGAGAATTGTTAGACAATAGAAATGAGAGGTTGAGATGGAGGAAGGAAAGAGAAAGTCAGAGAGAGGGAAGGATAAAAGGAGACTTGGGGAATTAAATCAAGGACTACTTTGTATAGTGAAAGGAAAAGAGAGTGATGGGAAAGTCAGAATCAGGAATCAATGTGAAATTTCAGTAATTTGACAACAAAGAATAACATCTTACTATTTAAGACAGATGACAGGAAAGGCTCTAATAACGTTCTAATAGATACTTTGAACTGCTTTTCTCAGAGACAGAAGAGATGGGTAAAGTAAAAAGTGTATGCATACCCAAATGTATTTGGCTACTTGGATAATGATGACTGGTCTTGACAGAGAGCATGTAAAAAACATAGAAGCAATTTTCTAGATAATTTCAACTCCCAATTTAACTATTGGAGAATTGTTAAGGGAGACAGGAATAGGTTTGTTGGGTGATGCACATGGTTTGCACTGGTATGGTACTATAGTTAAAGCACTGGACTGCTAACCTCAAAGTCGACCAGTCAAACCCCCAGTCGTCAGCACACAGGCCCTCTCTCTCTCTGGATCCAAAGTCCCCAGCCGTTCCATCTCTCCACGTCCTTGTCTCTGCCTCCATCTCTGGCATCACCACTTCCTGGGTAGGGTTCCGTTCTCCGCTCTTCTCACTTGATGGTCCCAGAGACCTCTGCCCCTAGACTGCAAAGTTAATCCCTCCCCTCCCTTTGCTAGAAAACGTCTATCTTTACATTTCCAACCCTCACAATCACTCCTGATAACAATTATTCACCACAGTATCGCAAGCGACCTATCCGCATCTCTGTTCCTTGGCCCCACATAGACAGATTGGATACTACTCACTCAGTGGAGATTCTACCTTGCTCCATGCCCTCTGGATCTAGGTTCCCTTTTGAAAGCTTGTAAGCCAGTCACTTCTTGCCTCTGTAACCCCCACATTCTGGGTATCCAATGTCCAAGTTGCCCATCCCTGTCCTCTCCTTGCATGGAGAGGGTGGGAGTGACCCTTGCTGTGAAGACTTGTTCCCTCTTTTGAGCTACTGCATCCATAGGTGTAGGTCAAGTTCATCAAATTGTATCAGATTATTCTTTTCTTCCTCTTCTTTCTTCTTCTGGTTGAGCTCTGATCATCCAGCCATTGAAGCCAGGTCAGGTAGGAATTATTTGCAAGTGTGGGTGTACTTATGCTGGACGCTTCACTCTCCACTCTAGTCCTCTGTGGCTATGTCACTGACTCTGGACCTCAGAGTCCCCAGGTCTTGCCACACTGCTGGACAGCCAGGTCTCCAGACAGGTTCACAGGAGTGCATTGAACATTGTAGTGCTTAGCTCACAGCTCCACTGCTGCCCTTCCCTCACTTCCTCCTATCGGCGATGAACGTGGTCACCAATCAGAGTATGTATTCCCATTGAGTCTTAGTCTTGGAAGGGGATTTGCCCTGAGGGGACCTGACCACTTGCCTTGATGTCTCCTGGGCGAGCCACTTGTTTGTTCTTATAGTAATCAGTCGGTCTGCCTGTATTGTTTTGTATTTTTCCTATCAGTCTTTCTTTCAGGAAGTATCTTCTGTTCTTCTGACTGCTCCAGTCTGGTCTGTTTGTCCTTTCTAGTGGAAATTTCCCCTCAGAAGATTCTGGATTCTATTCAGGAATCCACCTATGGTCTTGTGTAATACAGAGACTCTGCAGGAAGCCTCCTTCACTGCACACATTGTAGCCCCATTTTAGGTACTCCAATCAGTTAGAGGCAGAAGATGGATTTACAAGCTTTCTATGGTGATATCTCTGGCTATTCCTTTCTTTCCCCCTCCAGTGTCTATTTTATAGTGGTATGCCGGGGAAACCAAGATTCAAAAGATAGCCAAGCATCTTAACATTGTTTCCCCCCTTTCCCCCATTCCAACCATGTCTCAATCCCTGTATCCCAGAGTCCTGTTGTTCCAAGGTTGTGCATACAACATTATTTGCCTCTGTCCCACTTCAGCTACACATTCATCCTATCATATTACATTTCATTGCGATGTTTACAATCCCCTCCATGCATCATTAAATAACCAAAGGATACACCCCACAAGGCTGCCTCCCCGGCTGTCAGCAAACAACTCCTCTCCCTCCTTGAGTCCCATGTCCCCAGCCACTCTATCTGTCCACACCAACATCTCTCTGTCTCCATGCCTGCCTTCACTACCTCT
>NW_006408705.1:4490301-4492429 GCF_000296735.1 Chrysochloris asiatica
ATATATATACACACACATAGCTGCTGTTATATGCTGTGGAGTTGGTTCTGACTCATAGTAACCCTGTACTGGGTTTCCAAGGCTGTAAATCTTTACGGAAGCAGAAAGCCTTATCTTTTTCCTGCATAACAGCTGGTAGTTTCGAACTGCTGACCCTGAGGTTAGCAGCCTGATTCGTAACCATTATGCTATCAGAGCTCCTTTGGTATATATATATATAGACTCCTGTTGTGGACCTATATGATAAGCACTCGACTGAAAGGATCGGTGTTTCAAACTCACCAGACACTCCTCGGAAAGCCTTTACAGGATTACTATGAGTTGAACCTGACTTAACGGCACTTAACAACAACAATATATATTTATATACCTACTATATATATCCACCACTCATCTGTCAGTTTGTTGTACTGTGGTGGCTTGTGAGTTGCTGTGATTCTGAAAGCTATGCCACCGGTATTTTAAATACCAGCAGGGTCACCAATAGTGGACAGATTGCAGATGAGCTTCCAGATCTAGACAGACTAGGAAGAAGGAGTGACAAATTACTTCCAAATATTTAGTCACTGAAAACCTTACGAATAACAGAGAATCACTGTCAGATACAGTGCCAGAAAATGAGCCCCTCAGGTTGGAAGGCATTCAAAATGCAACTGGGGAAGAGCTGCCTCCTTAAAGTAGAGTTCACCATGGTAACATGAATGGAGTAAAGCCCGAGGGAGAAAAGCCTGCGGGACCTTCATTTGCTGATGGGGCACAATTCAAAATGAAGAGAAACAGCTGTAAACATTCATTGAAAATTGGAACATGGAATGTATGAAGTATGAATCTGGAAAAATTGGGAGTTGTCAAAAATGAAATAGAACGCATCAACATTGATGTCTTGGGCATTGGTGAGCTGAAATGGACTGGTATTGGCCATTTTGAATTTGACAACCACATGGTTTACTATGCAGGGAATGAAAAATTGAAGAGGAATGGTGTTCCATTCATCGTCAAAAAGAACATATCCAGATCAGTTATGAGGTACAATGCTGTCTGTGATAGGATAATATCCATGCGCCTACAGGGAAGTCCAGTTAATACCACTATTATTCAAATTGATGCATCAACCACTAAAGCCAGTGAGGATGAAATAGAAGAATTCTACCAACTTCTTCAATCTGAAATGGATCAAACATGCAATCAAGATGTATTGTTCATTACTGGTGATTTTAATACAAAGGTTGGGAGCAAAGAGGAAGGATCAGCAGTTGGAAAATACGGCCTTGGTAATAGAAATGAGGCTGGAGAACACATGATAGAATTCTGCAAAACCAATGATTTGTTCATTTCAAATACCTTCTTTAGACAGCATAAGAGATGAGTATACACATGGACCTCATCAGATGGAATACACAGAAATCAAATTGGCTACATCTGCAGAAAGAGATGATGGAAAAGCTCCATATCATCAGTGAAAACAAGGACAGGGGCAGACTGTGGAACAGACCATCAATTACTGATAAGCAAATTCAAACTGAAGCTGAAGAAAATGAAAAAACTCCATGAGAGCCAAAATGTGACCTTGAATATATACCACTTGAATTTAAAGATCATCTGAACAGATTTGATACATTAAACACTAAGCACAAAAGACCAGAAAAGTTGTGGGATGACATCAAGAACATCATACATGAAGAAAACAAAAAGTCATTAAGAAGACAAGAAAGAAGGAAAAGGTCAAAATGGATGTCATAAGAGAAACTGAAACTTGCTCTCTAGCGTAGAGATGCTAGAACAAATGGAAGAAATGAGGAGGTCCAAGAGCTGAACAGAAAATTTCAAAGATCAGCTGAAGAAGATAAAGGCAAATATTACAACAAAATGTGCAAAGATCTGGAATCCTAAAACCAAAAAGGAAGAACACGCTCGGCATTTCTCAAGCTGGGGGAACTGAAGAAAAATTCAAACCTCGACTTTTGTTACTGAAAGATTCTCAGGGAAAATTATTGAATGATGCAGAAAGCATCAAGAGAAGATGGGAGGAATACACAGTCACTGTACCAATAGGAAATAGTGGATGTTCAACCATTTCAAGAGGTAGCATATGATCAAGAACCAATGATACTCAGGGAGGAAGTCCAAG
>NW_006408705.1:4498079-4500955 GCF_000296735.1 Chrysochloris asiatica
TCCCGTCAAGGTATTCAGGTCAGTTAGAGACTGAAGATGGGCTTACATGTTCTCTGTTGTGATGTTTCTGGCTATTCCACCCCTCCCCCCACAAGCATCTATTTCACAATGGTAGGCAAGGAAAACCAAGATTCAAAAGACAGCCAAGAATCCTAACATTATTCACCTTCTATCCCCTTTCAGGCCATGCCTCTATCCCTGTATTCTGAAGCCCTGTTATTCCAAGGTTGTGCATACATCGTCATTTACCTATGTCCCAGCTATCCCAACCATTCTCCGATCCACATTGTTCTTCTTTTTCCCTCCCCCTTCTTGTATATTGTCGCCCCTTAGCACCCAGCACCCACCACTCTCCTATATCTATTCCCTACCCTGTGCTCTTTCTTCCCCTCCTTCCCCTCCTCTCATCCCATACATCCTGGTGTTCAGCAATTATATATAGAGATTTTTTTCCCCCCTTTTGAGTGGGTTCTTTTTCTCAGTCCTTTACAATAATGGTCTTATGCAGTATTTGTCCTTTTGTGACTGACTAATTTCACTCAGCATAATGTCCTCAAGGTTCATCTATATTATGCGGTGATTTGCTGCTTCCTTGTTGTTCTTCAAGGTAGCATAGTATTCCATTGTGTGCGTGTACCACAGTTTGTTTATCCATGGGCATTTTGGTTGTCTCCATTTTTTTGCTATTGTAAATAGTGCTGCTATGAACATTGGTGTGCATATATCTACTCATGTTATAGTTCATATTTCTTGTGGGTAAATATCAAGAAGATAAATTGCTGGGTTATAAGGTATTTTTATTTCCAAACTTCTAAGGAAGCGCCATATTTCTTTCCAGACTGGTTGGACCATTTTGCAATCCCACCAACAATGTAGGAGAGTCCCAGTATTTCTGTATCCCTGCCAGCATTTGTTGTCCTCTGCTTTTTTGATCTTTGCTGTTATTGCTGGTATGAGATGATATTGCATTGTTGTTTTGATTTAGGTTTCTCTGATGGCTAGTGATCGTGAACATTTCTACATATGCTTGTTGGCTGTGCAGATCTCGTCCTTAGTGAAGTGCCTGTTCATGTCCTGTGCCCATTTTTTAAAATTAGGTTATTTTTATTTTCTTGTAGAGGTGTTGTAGTTTCCTATATATTTTAGAAATGAGTCCCTTATCTGATGTGTCATTGCAAAAGATTTTTTCCCATTCTGTGGGTTCCCTTTTTACTCTTTTGGTAAAGTCTTTTGATGCACATAAGTTTTTCATTTTTAGTATGTCCCACTCATCTATTTTGTCTACTTTTGTTTGTGTACTTTAAAAAATGTTGGTAATTTGTATATGCCCTGAATTAGCACCCTCACATTTGTCCCTATTTTTTCATTGATGACCTTCATAATTTTGGGATTCACATTTAGATCTTTAATCTATGCTGAGTTGGTTTTTGTAATGGCATGAGGTAAAGGTCTTGTTTTAATCTTTTTCATATCGATTTCCAGTTCTGCCAGCACCATCTGTTGATAGACTGTCTCCTCCCCATTCAATATGCCTAGGCACTTTGTCAAAAATCATTTGGCTGTATGTGGATGGGTTAATTTCTGGAGTCTCGATTCTGTTCCATTAATCAATGCATCTTTCATTATACCAGTACCAGGCTGTTTTGACCACTGTGGCCATGTAGTAAATTTTGAAATCTGGGAGTGAGAGACCTCCAACCTTGTTCTTTTCTTATGCAATGCTTTGCTTATCCTGGGTCCCTTTCCTTTGCATATGAAGTTAGTAATTGTCTTTTCCATCTCTTTGAAGAATGTAGTTGAAATCTGAATTGGGATTGCATTATATGTGTAAATTGCTTTGGGCAGTACTGACATTTTCATGATGTTGAGTCTTCCTATCCAGGAACATGGAATATTCTTCCACTTCTGTATGTCTCTTTTGGTTTCTTGTAGTGGTGTTTCGTAATTTTCTTTGTATAAGTCCTTTGTTTCTCTGGTTATGTTTATTAGTAAATATTTCATCTTTTGGGTGGCTATTGTAAATGGTATTGCTTGCCTAATGTCCTTTTCAGCACTATCGTTGGTGCTACAGAGAAATCCAACTGATTTTTGTATGTTGATCTTATATCCTGCACTTTGCTGAATATTCCAATTAGGTCTAGTAGTTTTTTTTTTAACTGAGTCTTTGGGGTTTTCTATGTATAGGAGCATATCGTCTGCAAATAGAGTTTTACTTCCTCTTTGCCAATTTAGATGCCTTTAATTTCTCTATCTTGCTGTATGTTGTTGTTGTTATGTGCTGTGGAGTCGGTTCCAACTCACAGTGACCTCGTACTGAGTTTCTGAGGCTGTAAACCTTTATGGGATCAGAAAGCCTCATCTTTCTCCCACAGAACAGCTGGTAGTTTCAAAATGCTGACTTTGAGGTTTGCCGCCCGATTCATAACCACTGTGCTACCAAAGCTCCTTATCTTGCTTTATAGCTCTGGCTAAAACTTCCAGCACAATATTGAATAGGAGTGGTGACAAAGGGCATCCTTGTGTGGTTCCCGTTCATAGAGGGAAGGCTTTCAGTTTCTCTCCATTGCAAGTGATGTAGGCTGTTGGTTTTGCATATATGCTCTTAATTATGTTGAGGAATTTACCTTCAATTCCTACTTTGTTTAGTGTTTTTATCAGGAATGGATGTTGGATTTTGTCAAATGCCTTTTCTGGATCAATTGATATGATCATGTGGTTCTTTTCCGTTTTCTTATTTATGTGGTGGATTACACTGATTGTTTTTCTGATGTTGAACCATCCTTGCATCCCTTTTATGATACCGACTTGGTCATGATGTATTATTTTTTTGGTGTGCTGTTGGATTTGGTTGGCTAGGATTTTGTTGAGAATTTTTG
>NW_006408705.1:4502077-4503283 GCF_000296735.1 Chrysochloris asiatica
TATGTCATCTTGCTCAATTGACCCTTTGGTCATGAGATAGTGTCTTTCTTTGTCTCTTATGCTGGTTTTTATCTTAAAAGTTTAAGATTAGTATTGTCGGAGATTAGTAGTGTTATTAGTATTGTATTAGTAATCTAAGTTTAAGATTAGTATTGCCACTTTTGCTTATTTATTGTTGCCGTTAGCGTGGTAAAATTTTTTCCATCCTTTAACTTTTAGTCTGTTTTTGTCTTTGTGTGTAAGGTGTGTCTCTTGCAGGCAGCATATTGAAGCATTTTGTTTTCTTATGCATTCTGCCACTCTGTGTCTCTTCACTGGTGCATTCAATCCATTGACATTCAGTGTAATTATCAATAGGTATGAGTTAATTGCTGTTGTTATGTTACTTTTTTGATAGTGCTGTTCGTTCTGTTGTTCTGCATTCCTTCTAGTGTTGAATTTGTGTTTTTTGTGCTATTTCTTGTATGTTTGTTCTTAGTTTTCATGTTTGCTTATTCTGCTTGGAAGTTCACTTTTATGGTAAGTTGTGAAGTATTTAAATTCCTTGGGGTCACTTTATAATCTACTAGCTTTTCTCTCCCTTTAAGAGAATCCATTGTATCCTATAATTTACTTGGCATCCTCACCACCTGGATCTCTGCTGCTACGTTTGTCCCTTCTTTGACACTGGTATAATTTTGATCTTTGGTTGACCTCTCAGCTCCCTTGAGTTCATTGTTGTAGTCTTGTTCTGTTCTGGACTCTGCTATCTGTTGACTGAGTTCCAGGCAGTATTGCCACACCTGTCAATCTGTGGTTGTTGTCTGTTCTTGCTGGTTTTCAGGCCACAGAACTCCCTTTAGGTTGTTTTGAAGTGCTGGGTTGGTTTTGATAAAATCTCTCAGATTCTGTTTATTGTGGAATGGCTTGCTCGCCCCATTGTATTTGATTGATAATTTTGCTGGATAGACAATTCTTGGTTGGCAGTATTTTTCTTGTAGGATTTTGTATGTGTCTCCCCATTGCCTTCTTGCCTGCATGGTTTGTTCTCAATGTTGTTGTTGTTATGTGCCGTCGAGTCGGTTCCGACCCATAGCGACCCTGTATAGGGTTTCGGAGGGTGATAGTCAGAGCTTAATATGATTTGCTTGCCTTTATAAGTGACATTTCTCGTCTCCCTGGATGCTTTTAGTATTGTCTCCTTGTGTTTGATTTTGGAGAGCTTGA
>NW_006408705.1:4505166-4535526 GCF_000296735.1 Chrysochloris asiatica
ACCAGAATGGAGGTGCACAGACAGCAAGGGACCAATGAACAGCTACCAAAAGAAAAGAATGTCCACATCTTTATCTCAGTGTTTCTGCCAGGTGTCTGTGGCAGCTCCAATCCTTCCCCCACGTGGTCTCACCCAAGATGGCGGCTCCTGGAGCAGCCGAGTGTCCCGGACTAGAAAGCAATAGATTTCTTGTTTCTGCCACAAATTACCCCAGCTGTGAGCCTTCCACCCTTCTAAGTATTCTTTTATATGTGGTTCAGAGTTCTGGGACCAGACCCTGAGCCTGCTTGGTTGGGTATTCTGTGTTGTTGTTGGTGGAGCTTTCTGCTACACATCCACCTGATCTGCCATCTTGTTTGTTCTCCCGATTGCTGTCTCTTCATGGGTAACATAGGGATAAAAGACTCCCACATCCAGGAAAGACGTGTGATCAAAAGGACTAAAAACAGAAGTAATATAAATGTAGAGACAAATACCACCACTTTGGAACAGAAATGAAGCTGTGGTCGACTGTCCCAAGCTACACACTCAGTGTGTGTGCAAGGTAGAAGCCTCCTGCAATTGGTGAGGGTGTCCACTTGCTCAGGCCCCTCCTGTAGTCACTACAGTAGAGGTGTGCAGGTAGATATTGAGAAATTAATGGGAGAAAGATTGTCCACTATTTTTGTCTCTGAAGGTCAGTTAGGTGTCTGCATGTGCACAGCGTAATTCTTGAGATGGTTGAGTCCTTTTATGTTGGGGTTTTACAGATTGTATTATAAGGGCCCTGAAGATAGAGCCCAGGTAGTGCAGAGATCACAAATGGGGCCACGAACTACAAGGTCAACAGCTCGAAACCACCAGCCACTCTGTGGGAGAAAGGAGAGGTGCTCTGCTCCCACAAAGACCTACAGCCCTGGAAACCCTGCACAGGGTCGCCTGGAGTCGGAACCAGCTCCAAGGCATGCAGCCACCAAGGGTCTAGCTCAAATCAGTCTTAGGGCTGTGCCTCGTGGCTGATGTCATTAGTGGCCACCAAGCTCCCTCTCTTTGTACTGTGGGGGAACCGAGGGGTCAGGGCTGTTTTTTGGAGGTGCATATTCACCCACCTGATGGTGTCCTGGCTGAGGGAAGAAGGCGCTCCAGGAAAGATGAGGGAGAAATGTGTAGAGGCTCCCGCGCCTCTATGCAAGTGTCTCTGCACAGCTTTTAGAGCAGGTTCACTGAGCCTGAATGGCTATAGCTCTGCCCTCTAAACTCTGCCAGGGTGGGGTAGCCACAGAGGGAGTCCCATCTCCTGATTCCTAACTCGCAGTATTTTCCTTAATATCATGATTTTTTTTCACTTGCAAGTGCAGGAAACCGACATCCTGAACCTTATGGTAGATCTGGAGCTCTGGAGCTGTTCTGTGAGCACTTCTTGTGTGAGATCTCAGTCCTTCTCTAGCACAGAGATTTCCCTACCTGACTTTGTCCACTGCCACCAAAACTGGAAGAGCTACCCATCTCTATTCTTTGCACATTCAACTTTACTTCACTTTTAAAAAGACAATCTGTAACTTAAGTTTATCCCCTGATTATGAAATTGCTACCCAAGCTGAATGGTAAATATTTTTTACCCTGTTCATGCAATGGCAGGGAATGTCTCTAAAATATTTTAGTCAATTCACGTATCTTGAATTTCACAAATTTCACCAAGGACTGCCCATTTCTAATATCCATTTTGCTCATTAACAACCCATTAATTTCCCCATGAAAACCCATTTCTGAAATTCAGTATGCTAATTAGCAGAACATGTCTTGTTGATTAGAGATGTGGATCTCTAAAGAAAGGCTTTTAGTCATCTCCTCTGGAGTGTAGCCTTTCTGATATACTGTGAGCTGACCACCCTAGGAGTGTGGATTCCTGATGAAAACACTTATCTGCTCTTAGGGTTTTGTTTACCCTAAAAAAAGGCACATCTATATTACACTATATTTACTAAAGTGTTTAGTAAATTTTAAATACCACGTTGTTGTTAAGTGCTGTTTTTGACTCATAGCAACCTTGGATAGGGTTTCCAAGGAGCGATTATAGTGGATTTGAACTGCCAACCTTGCTGTTAGCAGTTCAGTGCTTATCCTACAGTGCCATTCCAGGATTCCATAAACACCATAACATATGTGAATAGAAACCTTTATACTGTAAGCCTAAATGGCTATGTAATATGAATTGATTCAAGCTCACCAGCCTCTCCTGGGGCTGGGTCAGAACCGACTTGCTGGCACTTAACAACAATAACACAACAACAACAACATATGCCATGATAACTAACTCCCTTCTTGGATACTTAGGTTGTTTCTAATTATTTGCTATAATAATTAGTGGTACAAGCATCCATATTCTACTTGTTTAGTTTCTTCATTAAAATGAGTTCTTAGAAATGAAATTGTCATGACAAGTGGTATGCATGTTTCAGTTCTGACACAAATTGCTAACTGCTTCCGAGCATCAGTTTGATTTGGGATTTGTCCTATTTTAGATGACAGACATAAGTGAATGTGTATTTTCTTGTACATTTGTCAATATGGTATAGTCTTAGTCTTTGCTGGTATCTTGGTAATGTCTCTAGGCCATCTCCAGGTCAGCACCTTTTCTGGAACATTGGCTTGTAGATCCAACTGACTTTTCTTTTTCTTTTTTGGGGGTGCGGTAAAAATATACACAGTAATGCAATCATTTCTACATGTACAATTCAGTGACATTGATTATATTTTAGTTGTGCATCATTTATTCATCATTTCCTAATGATTCTACCATGATTAACATAAACTGACTGTTTCCTAAGCCATCTGATTAACATCTGTACTTGGATTCCTAATAGACACCTTCAACCCAACATGGCTGAAGCTCAGCCCCTATGCTGCCCACCTCTCACATTCTTAAATTTCCTTACAACTTTCCCATCATAGTAAATGGCCATTTCATCTTTCCAGATGCTCAGATCAAAAACCTTCATGGCATCGACTCCTATGTTTCTGGTTTCACTTATCTGTCTCTCATATGCTGCTACCATCCTTGGCCACTACATGGCCCAAGTCATGGTCATTTTACTCCTGGATTATTGGAAGAGTTTCCTAACTGGTTGTTCTGTTTCCAGAAAGGTCTCTTTTCAACATGGCATCCAGAGTGATTTTGATCATTTATGAGATATTCTCATCCTCTACTCCAAATCTTCTAATGTTATTCCATGTCACTTGACTAAAAACCCACAAAGCCCAATATAATCTGCATTCTCCCTTTCCTGCATTATTTCTCTAACCAGCTTTTATTTTTACCCTTGTTTTCCATTCCAGTCATATTGGCCCCCTTGCTATTCTTGCCCACACCAAGATGTTCTCACTGCAGAAATTTACATGTTAGCTCAAAGCACCACCCATTATTCCATCCCCACCAGCTATCAGTATGGAGCAGTGAGACATTCACTGACCATCCTATTTAAATTGGTCCTATTTCAGACCTCCTGATCCATCCAGTACCCTCTGACTCCTTTTCCTGCTTGATTTTTTTCCATAGTACTTATTCCCTAATATAATATGTCATTGATTTATTTCTCTTGCTTATTGCTTGTCTTGATCCACTAGAATGTAAATGTCATAAAGGTGGAGTGTTTTTCTTTTTATTTTCTGTTTGCTTCATTCTTGTATTTCTAATTCTTCGGTCAGAGTGGAGATTTGACAAATGTTTGTTTAAGAAATGTATGGATGAAACTGATAGGTGAAAAATTAAATCTCACTTTTATTTGCAATGTTTGGTTACTAGTAGGCTACATTTTTATAATCTTGGTATACAGAAGAACTTCTAAAGTTAGTTATCAATCCACCAGTCATGAAAGAAATTTAACTGGTTACAAATCTAAAATTCCTGCATAGAGGAAAAAAAAAAAAAAACAACTCTACATAAACAAGATTTATAAATAGTATAACTACTTGTGAAACATATTTTTAAAAAAGTTAATAGCACTAATGCACAAAGAGAGTTTACAAATCAATAATGCAAAAATGATGAATGCCACAATAGAAATGTGAAAAAAGAGAAGAACTGGCCATTCACAGAACAAAAAATACGTAGAGGTATGTGAAAAATGTTTACCATCACTTCACTTTTTCTTAAATGTGCCTTCTGTAAATCAGACAGAATTTTCATTTCCTCTTGCTTTCAATTTCATCTTTCCTGGATTTAATTTCCAAGAAAGTTTCTTATTTTCTCTAGCAACCACGGTGTATTTCCAGCTGTTTTTTTCCTTTAGAAAATAGAGCACCATATCCTGTCTCCCTCAGTTTTACAATTACTTCCCCCTCCTTCTTCCTCCTTACCCTCCAAAGTGCTCTATTATCATGGGCAAAGCTCCCCAGAGCTATACTCTGGGTAGGATACTTTCTTTCGAGAAAGAATTGTGATGTGAGGACCAATGCCATGCTTATATATTTAGTAGCAGTTCTATTACAAATATTGTGAATCACACAAAATGTGCAGATTTGCTATTTCAACAACGATCAAGACCTGCTTGACTTGCATAGCATTTAATGAGTGAACGTGCCAGGAATGCTGATTGACACTTTTTGGCTGTAAAGTTTCCTAAGCTTATTTTGCACAAAGTTTGTAAACTTATGGTCTGAAATTATGTTTTTCTTTTGTGCATGCCAAAGACACTTGTCTCTTTTTTAAATGATCGCCTAAATGATCGCCGCGTCTCATCCAGATCTCTATATGTACAAAGATAAGGAGAGAAGAAGTAGGAGGCAACCACAACCCAGGAAATGCAGGAGTGGACATCAGTAGCAAGCAGAATGAGCACCAATGAGGCAAGCCAAACATGTTTTGAAGACTTTGATAGTGAGAAAACCCTCTGGCAGAAAACTATTTTCCATTCTAATTGGATCTCCCAATATCTCCAAAAAATGAGTGTGGTAGGTAGAATCATGAGTCTGCAAAGATGTTCAAGTCGAATTCCCAGAAGCTCTGAATATTGCAAAAGGGATTTATATACGAGATTTCATTAAGAATCATGAGATGGGGAGCAACTCTTGCATTCTCCTGGTGGGCCCAAATGAATCACAATAAGAAGCAGGACTGTTAGAAGCTGAGAAGCAGAGGTTGGAGCAATGTGATTGCTTGTTTGGGAACCATGAGCCAAGGAATGTGGGTGACTTCTAGAAACTGGAAAAAATAAAGAAAACAGATTCTTCCCTAGAGCCTTCAGAAGGTGCCCTGCTGGCCCCATGAGATCCTTTTGGGACTTCTGACCTCCTGAAGTGTAAAATAATAATCTGAGTTGCTTAAATCCACAAAATTTGTGATCATTTGTAACAGCAGTAATGGAAAATGAAGATAAGAAGAACACGTGTTATTTTGTTATTTCACTGTTGTTGTTCAACTCTAGTATTGATTTGTTGTACCTGAAAGGTGTGATGGGAACATAGGACTTACTACAGGTATGACTTGCATTTGGAAGTATGCCCTTAGACCAAAAAATCAAAACCAAATCCACTGTTGTCAAGTTGATTCTGACTCATAGCAACTCTAGAAGACAGAGCAGAGCTGCCCAAGAGGATTTCCAGGGCTGTAAATCTTGAGGGAATCACACTACCTCATCCTTCTTCTACTGAGTGGCTAGTGGGTTTAAACAGCTGACTTTTTGCTTTGCAATCAAGCACAGTGGCTCCATATAATCAACAAGCACTAAACTGTGAACCACAAAGTCTGCAGTTCAAGTTTCATGCGAGGGAAAGATGAGGCTTTCCGCTCTCGCAAAGGTTTAAGTAAGTCTCGGAAACTCTATACGGGGTAGCTATGATTTGATGGCACTTTAGCAATAACAAGTCAAGTACTTTAACCTCTGAGCCACCAGGACACTTTGCCCTTGACCAGTGAGTTTCAGGTCTTACCACATAGCAGAAACACCTGTAGCTTTCCAAAGTTACAGATGGCCAGCTCTACCCTAACCTACTGAATTTAATTTCTAGCAATGAGGGCCTAGTCTTCAGTCTTGTGTTCTTAGGTTTCAGAGATGAGTGAGGTGCGTATGGAAACTGTGTAGTCAGTCACCAGGGAACAGTGGCTGTGTTGTTAGTTGTGGAGTCCCTGGGTAGTACAAACAGTTAATGTACTTAATTGCTGGCTAAAAGGTTGGAGGCTCGAGACTACCTAGAGGCACCTTGGGAGAAAGACCTGGTGGTTTACTTAAAAAAAAAAAAAAATCAGTCATTGCAAGCCCTAGGGAGCACAGCTCTATTCTGACACATGTGGGGTCATGATGGATCAGAATCAGCTAGATGGAGATTGAGTTTATCTCTAGTAATTATTTGTAACAACTGTTTCCAAACTGTTTGTCTATAGACTGGCCTTCCCCAAAGAAGCACTCTCCCTCCTGTTGAATAGGAAAACTATTGTCCTGGCCAAGATGACTATTGCAGAACAGCCAGAGTGAGTCAGAGATAGATCTGTATACCCAAACCTTTCCTCGCAAGCATAATCAGTAGAAATTCATGCTGAGGTATGTGGGCCTCTATTGCTGCAAGCTGCAGTAGTATTGCTCTGAAGAAGTAAGAGCTCATCTCAGAATCGCCATGAGTTAGGCACGGTGCAAGACTAAAGGAAACATATAGAAATAGCAGTCAGAGAAGTTGGCTACATAACTTCTGTATAATTGTGCATTCAGGATGCTAATAATAATTAATTATGTTGTTGTTGTTGTTAGGTGCCATCGAGTTGGTACCAACTCATAGCGACTCTTTGTACAACAGAACTAAACAAACACTGCCTGGTCCTGGGCCAACCTCACAATTGTTGCCATGCTTGAGCCAATTAATGCTGCCACTTTGCTAATCCACCTCGTTGGGGTCTTCCTCTTTTTCTCTGACCCTCCACCTTACCAAACACGGTATCCTTCTCCACTGACTGGTCCCTCCTGACAATATGTCCGAAGTATGAGAGAAGCCATCCTGGCCTCCAAGGAGCACTCTAGCTGCATGCACTTCTTCCATCCAACACAGATCTGTTGGCTCTTTTGGCAGCCCATAGCACTTTCAATATTCTCCTCCAACACCATAACTCAAAAGCATCAATTCTTTTACTGTCTTCCTTATTCACTCTCTAGCTTTCACATGTATATGTTGTTGTTGTTGTTAAGTGCCATTGAGTCAGTTCCGACCCATAGCGACCCTGAACAAGGTTTCCGAGGCTGTAAATCTTTACAGGAGCAGAAAGCCTCATCTTTCTCCAGCAGCACAGCTGGTAGTTTCGAACTGCTTACTTTGCAGTTCACAGCCCGATTCATACATGCATATAAGGTTATTGAAAATACCATGACTTGGGTCAGGCTCATCTTAGTCCTCAAGCCAACATCGTTGCTCTTCAACACTTTAAAAAGGTCTTGTGCAGCAGAGTTGCTTAGTGCAATACGTTGTTTGATTTCTTGACTGCCGCTTCCATGAATGTTGATAGTTGATCCAAGAAGAATGAGGTCCTTGGCAACTTCAATCTTTTCTCCATTGATAAGAATTAATTATAGGGAAGGAAAATAGAGAATTGTACAGATTATGAAAATTTCTAGGATTTTATTTATTTATTTTCTTTTTTCTTTATCCAGAGTTTCAATTCTTGAAGAAGACTTTGAAGATGAGGGGAAATAGAGAAAAAAGGGTGCAGGCTTTTCATTGAAAGTTCCCAACATAATGCTACTTATCCAGTTAGATGTGTATTTAATGTTTCCGTCTTTGTTGTTGTTGTTAAGTGCTGTTGAGTCAAGTCTGACCCATAGTGACCCTATATAGGGTTTCTAAGGAGCAGCTGGTGAGCTTGAATCACCAACCTTGCAGTTCAAATGACTTTGCAGTTTGACACATTAGCCCACAGCACCACACCAGGACTCCTCTCTTCTTTGAGGAAAACATTATTTATTTGCAAGGAGAGAAGGGCACATTTGTTGTTTGATGGTTCTGTTACCAAGGAAACAAATATTAAAAAAAAAAATTTAATACATTAAGTTTTAGATTCCCCCTACTCCAACCTACTTTTTCTCTTGAAATGTGGCAAAACAGAATGAAAAATAACCCTAACCCAGGACATCATGCTAATTTGTGCTATCACAAGGCACAATTCCAAACCCTCCTTTTCTTACAGATTGGCCAGATATGCACTTTAAATGCACACTTTTAGTGTGGATAGGTTGCCTATAGAAAAATCTTTATGTTCTGCATAAGATTTGCAAAGCAAACACATTGCTTTATAGGATTCAGCTGAATAGACATGGGAAGAGAAGGCATTTGAGATTGGTGACTAGACCACAGTCAAGATTTCCAAGTGGATGCTTTATGACACCCTCTAAATGTTGTAATTAGCTCTGCCCTGCTTTTTTTGTGGGTGTGCTATAGTGGAAATTGAGATGGTAGTAAGGTATTCTAAACCTTTAATTAAAATACGAACTTGATGTTATTTTTTTGTTCATATTTACATGCCCCACTAAATTCATTGTGCCTGAAGAAACTTTGTATCATGTTGAGAGGTAGCTTACCATGGAAGTTAAGATAAGCACAGGCTTTGGAGTCAGACATGTCTGGTTTTCATTCTTGTTCTACCTCTAACTAGTTTGTAAATCTGCAGCATGTGACTGAATCTCTGTAAGCCTTGGCTTCATCATCTGAAAAATGGGTGTGACAATTCTTGGATCTTAGTGATTTTGGGAAAATTTAATGACACAATACTGTGTATATCACATACCTAGAGTCTGGTTACGAATCGGGCTGCGAACCTTAAGGTCAGCGGTTCGAAACTACCAGCCGCTCCGCGGGAGAAAGATGAGACTTTCTACTCCCGTAAGGATTTACACCCTCGGAAACCCTGTACATGGTCGCTATGGGTCGGAACCGACTCGACGGCACTTAACAACAACAACAAGAGTCATGTTGGATTCTTAGTAAGTCTGTGATATAGTGTAGTTATGATTGTAAGATTATAATCCATCACTTTTTGCACTGTGGTGACTTACATGCTTCTATGTTGTAGAAACTCTGTTTCTATGTTGTAGAAGCTCTGGTGTTTCAGATACCAGGAAGGTTACATGGTAGGCATGTTTCAGTGGCATTTCCAGACTAAGAGAGGCCTGGTGATCTAGGTTAGAAATCATCCAATGAAAACCCTATTGCTATTGTACAATGTAGTGCAGGAAGATGAACTTCCTAGGTTAAAGTACTCACAGCACAGTGACTGCAGCAGTGAAATCAAGCATATCAAAGATTGTGAAGATGGCACTGGATCAGACAACATTTTGACAACAAAAACGATAATCATGATAGCAATAAATCAAATGTGTTAGTTACACTCTGAACTGAAGATCTTTGTGAAACAGGATTAATGCCCAGGGCTTCCAAATTCCTTAACAAGGGACCCCACTCCTTGAGCTCTAGTTGACAGCTCTATCAGGAGCTAGCTAAACACCACCACATTTTACTTTAATGGCAGTGTAAATTTGAAGATATTTCATTGAATTTTAAAATGCGCATCTCTCTATTTTCTGTTTATTCCAATACCTAAGGTATGAGTATACAGGGTTTGTGCTAGGGGATAAGCAATGGAGAAGATTGAAGTGTTTCTACCTCCATGGTTATTACAAGGTAGTAGAAAACCAGACACGTGAACAGGCAATTGCAAGGAATATGGCGCTATGGGAGAAACTAGTTGGAGCAGCTAACTCAGGGTTGGGAAGATCTTTTCTGTAAATGGAATGATTTCAGAGCCTTCTTTAAGTTGAAGGTCTATTCTGGGTCCCTTTTCATGCAGTTAGAAATGCCCAAAGTACCAGAATCTTGAATTCACTCAGCCATTCATTAATTAATCCACTCACTTATTCATTCACCCATTCAGTATTTATTATCTATCAGTTTCCAGGTTCTGTGTCAAGCACTGGAACAACTATGGTGAATAAAGTAGACACAGACCTTTCTTTTATACAACTTACAAGCTAATGGGTTGTAGGGTGATGTAGAAATAAACAAAATAACCAAACAGGATAGAAAAGAACAAGGAGGTTGAAATTTTTCTGCAAGAAGATTGTCTGTATCTGGGAGAGGAGTGTGGAGTAACGAGGGTCCCTGGGGAAGTGATAGTGAGCTGAGAAGCAAAGGAGAGTAGGAATTGTTCAGGGGAAGAAGAAGAGAAGAGTGTTACTGGTAGAAGCAACAGTACAGTGTTGGTGAAAACTCTGAAGGAGAAGAGTATGGCCCTTGGAGAATGGAGAGAGGTTCAGAATGGTTGGATGGTAGAACTCAACCACAGAAAGGAAGGATAGACTTGGATTTGACTAACACATCTGTAAACTGAGGCATTCAAAGTCTTTGAAGACTTTTAGGCTGGCTTGATTTCAAATTTGATTAGCCCTGTTCACCCTCAATCACTTGTCACTTCTTGTCTGGTTTTCAGAGTGGTAGGGCTTATATGAGGCTTTCTCCAAGAATTTCAGATTACCCTTTGTGGCAGATACTATGATGTGTTGCCTAAATCCCTTTTTAGGAATGAAGGACTTAAGTTCCCAACTGGTGAGTGCCAATGGCAGAGTTCTCAGTGTTTAGCCCCTTTTGGGAATGCTTCAGCTGAAAAGAGCTGACTTGCTCACTATTAGCAATTGAATTGTGTCTCAAAAAAAACCGAAATGTTGAAGTTCTTACCCCTGATACCTGTGGATGTGACTGTTTGGAAAGAAGGTATTTGAAGATTGAGTTAAAGTGAGTCTGACTTGCGTGGCATGGGTCCTAGTCCAATATATGAGTGGTATCCTTATGAGAAAGTCCTGGTGTGGCGTTGGAGGATATGCACCAAACTGCTAACCCAAAGGTAGCCAGTTCAAACCCACTAGCTTCTCGTCAGAATCTCTGAGTCAGACTGACTTGACGACACTAACAACAAACAACAACCGTAAATTAAAAAGGAGAAGAGACACTGACCCAGAGGGAAGACGGCCATGTGACAAACCAAGCAACGCCAAAGATTGGTAGGAACCACCAGAACCTAGGAAGAAGCAAGGGAATATCTTACCCTAAATAAAGCCTTCAGAGAAAGTCCAGCTTTGCTGATACCTTCGTTTCAGAAACTAGCCTCCAAAACAATGACAGAATAAATTCCTGGTTGTTTAAGCCACCCAGTTTATGGTACTTTGCTGTCACAGCCCTAGAAAACAAATGCACCTTCATTTTAGGATGATCTATATTCAACAACAAGGAGCTCTGGCAGCGTAGTGGTTACAAATCGGGCTGCGAACCTCGAGGTCAGCAGTTTGAAACTACAGGTTGTTCCGTGGGAGAAAGATGAGGCTTTCTGCTCTCGTAAAGATTTACAGCCTCGGAAACCCTGTTACAGGGTCTCTATGGGTCAGAACCAACTCCACAGCACACAACAACAACAGCAGCAGCATATGCAACAACTCATTGGTATAGAGAATTTTACAATTTAAAATTGAATGTTGCAGTTTAAAAGAGATATAACACAGAAGACAGACTCTTTTTTTCTTGTATGCTTTAAGAAAACTGTAAAGCTTTTTATTGTGAGTTGGGAGGAGGCTTACATTGTGTATGTTTAAAAATTTTTGAAAACTTTCTATTGTGAATTGAGTACAGGGTTACAAAACAGATGATCAGTTTTACATTCAAGAAACCATAAACATTTTATTTCATCTCACTGACTGCAATACCCTCCATGCAGAAACACTTTCTTACTTCCTGGGCTTTTTGTTTCCATTCCTCCTTCTCTCCCAAACCTTCAGAAATTTGCCCTTGGATAAATGCTGCCCTTTGGATTTCAAATGGTTGACCATCCTATGGTGTGCATACTTTTCTAGTGTTGTTGTTCCCCCTAAAGACTTGTTGATTACTTGTTGGAAAATTGAGCAAAGACATATACCCATGTATAAATATCCTGTCAAAACTACATATATTTGTGCGTTTACTCTCACTGTCCCATCTACACTATGCTTTTCAAATGTTTAAATAAAGACCACCCCATCCTAATTTGAGACAACTGTAAGGACCATCTCAGTTCCAGAACTTCCTGTGTTGTTGGCTGAGTCTTTTATTGGGATTGCATTGCATCCCAACATTTCCTTCTTCACAGTCATGCTTCCTTACTTTGTCTTTTACAGATGATGATCTCAAGAGCACTCACTAACAAACATCCTATCTTAGAGGTGGCTTCCTAATAAATCTAACTGGATACATCTTTAAAATTCAACCCTTATGAGATCAGAGTACAGATACAAAAATCACTTAAAAATAGACTGCTTTACAGGAAAGAATTTAACTATAATCTGATAGAACTGGTCAATCAGAAGGGAAGTTGTTCAGTCATGGAAAAACAGAAAAAGAGGAGTCACAGAACTCTCCCCCCCCAAAGTCTGGGAAAGGAAGACTCAACCAATTGAATTCAGGTCTGATTCACAAGGTCACCCCATTGTGGAGCTAGAGTTATTGATAAACTATCACCATTAAACCTGCATCCAACTAAGAATGTCCATCTGACTCCATGTTTACTAAACCCTTTTCTGGTCATGGATTGACTTCCCCTGTGGGTCAGCCTGAGGGAAAGAATGAGGTAAATAATGCTTTATTATAGTTCACATGACAAATCCAATTCTAATCAGAAATGAAATTGGAATTCTGTTTTATACCTCATTGCTTTTCTTAGTTCACCTCTGAAATGGCCTTAGTTTCACTCTTTGTGCAGTGAAGAAATTAGCTCTCTGGCCAGAAGACAAGACCCTTTGACTAAGGGCCCTGGCCTCACTGGAGGGAACCATCTGGAAACAACACACTGACATCCCTGTGCTCTGAGTAAGCCTCTTTTATTTTCTTTAAAAGCCCACATCTGTATTTCTTGAATCTATTTGAAGTGATCCATTCTTTGAACTCTAGGCTTGAAATTTACCTGGTTGACTTTTATGAAATATATAAATTACAAATGTTTTAAGCATTATTTATGTTCAGGGGATATGGCTGTCACGCTGAATGAATTTCTTTTTCTAGCAGATTTTTATTTTTGATATAAGAAGCAGTTTATTGCTAGAGAGGGTTTTAATTCTCCATCTACCACTGAGTAGCTGGGTGGCATGGGAAACTTACATGTTCTGTGTTTCAATCTCCTCATAAAGGCTGTCGTGGGATGGTGCATGTATGGTGCCTGGCATGTGGAAAGCACTCAGTAAGTGAAAGCTGCTATTGTTATAGGAAAAAGGCACCATGTTTATCACCTCAAATTACAACCATTTCCACTGTGTTCTATTAGGGGTCTTGTATACTTTTTTTTTTTTTTTTCTGGAGGGTGGAGTGGGAGGAGAATTGGATAGTTATTTGAATGATAATTGACAACTGCATTTTACACTTTATAAAAGCAATGCGTTTTTTAAAAATTGCATAATTTATTTGCACAGCATTCAATTTTAAAGTTAAAAAAAAAAAAATACCACAGAGAAGACAAACTTTCTTTTCTTGTTTTGGAAGAATTGTATAATTTATTTGCATGATACATCACAATTGAATTTTACAGTTTAAAAAAGATAAGACACAGGAGACAAACTTCTGTTTTTCTCATATGCTTTTTAAGTGTTAAAATAAATAAAACCTCAATGGTGCCACCCTACCTAGAACTTCTATTTAATACAAAGAGCAGTAAAGTAGATTTCTGTATACACCCACATGTCCGATAGTTAGGTCTGACTAAAGGGCTGGAACATTAGCATCTATGAGCTTCATCAGTTGCCTGCAGCTGGGAGAACTTTACAGCAAATGTGCAAACGTGGTAAATTTGTGTCACATCGTTTTCCCTCTCCATCTCTTCCCGATTGCATTTTTAAAAGTAATGCACTAAATTTCCATGAGCATTTTAAGCCCAAATTAGATCTCATATTGTAAACACTGCAGAAGCGGAGAGAGATATTGTTAACAAAAGCAAATTACTAAACTTCCACAAATCCGAATCAGATCCACAGAATTCAAACTTAGAGTGAGTACATGCGCACAAAATTCTCCTGGACTCCCTTTATGCAGGATTAAAGGAAATTCAGGCTCTCTGAGCTGCCAGCAGATCTGTGACCATGGCCTCTAATTGCAGCCGCCTTTAAACCTTGAGCAGGTCAATGGAGGCACAATGATCTCAGGGATAATTTGTCTTTTATGTATTTCTATGGTGTGATATATAATCCCTTGCTCAAAAGGGTCCTTGTGCATGTCAGCTTCGGTTTCTGCCTGTAATGGAAATAAAGAACTAGTAAATAGGTGATCCTTTAAATTCATCACTCTTTCGTCCCACATAATGTGGGCCCAGGGATGAGCCCACCTCTCTGAAGCAGGTGATGGGGGCATTCAACCCATAAATGATTTTGGTTTTGCTTTATTTTATGATTGGACTCAATAGTGTGTGCACATGCTTCTGAAATCTTGCTTTCCTCTAATGACAGTCTTGAATAGCCAGAGAGCTGTTTTCCACTTTGCATCTAAAGTCCTTCTCTCTCTGCTCACTCTTGAAATACCTAAGCACCTCAAATGGGAAGGAGTGAAGAGATCTGAAGAAGTAATTGTGCTACCTTGAGATGCAAGAGCCAGGGAGGGTGAAGAACTCATTTTGTCTGTGTCTGAATACTTTAGAAGTGCACTCTTCTAAGTGCTTATGGCCAGCCAGTCAACAGGGGTTTGTAGGGAAGCATAGAAGAGGTTATAGGGGGAAACTCTGCTCTGAGCATTTTAGGTGTGTGTTAGAGAATGGATGGGGTTTCCAGCCTGGTCCATTATAGTCTGTTGCCTTTGCCGTCTATAGATTTGAAGGGCTGAGAGACTGAGGTGCTCCAGAG
The DNA here is from genome assembly GCF_000296735.1 of Chrysochloris asiatica. Classification (NCBI taxonomy): domain Eukaryota; kingdom Metazoa; phylum Chordata; class Mammalia; order Afrosoricida; family Chrysochloridae; genus Chrysochloris; species Chrysochloris asiatica. The sequence goes on from NW_006408705.1 coordinate 4,520,016, forward strand.
AGGAAAAGTTTTGGGAAAACCTTAGGTGCTCGAGCTTGGTGTAGCTTAGGGTAAAAGCTCTCCTTGAGTCATAAATACCTCTCCACCCCCCTGCTCCATATCCAAGGTGATACCACTTCAGGTTTGCTCACAATAACTCCATGCAGAACACAATTGTTGTTGCTATTGTTATGTGCCGTGGAGTTGGTTCAGACTCATAGCGACCCTGTACAGGGTTTCCAAGGCTGTAAATTTTTTATGGGAGCAGAACGCCTCATCTTTCTCCTGTGGAACAGCTGGTAGTTTTGAACTGCTGACCTTGTGGTTTGCAGCCCGATTCGTAACCACTATGCTACCAGAGCTCCTTGCAGAACACAATGGAACCAAGCAGAACACACCCTTCAGCTCTCCTGGTCTTCTGTGCATCCTGGATGCCTCCTCCTAGCAAGCACGATGCCACCTGTGGACCTTGACTTCTTTCTTTCTCTCAAGACTGCATTGCACCAATAGCTCCTCCTGTTCAGAAATCCATTTACCTCCATTTTCTCCTCCTGGCTTCCTTCCCACCAGCTTTTTTTAATTTTTTTTTCTCTCTCTCTAATCACTACATAAACAGGTAGACAAATAGCCTATATGTAAGCTATTCCTGGTATAGCTTTTAGGATAACCACACTGGACTGTTAACCACCAGCTGCTCCTTGGAAACCCTATACAGGGTCGCTGTGAGTCAGAACTAACTGGATAGCACCTAACAACAACAAGAAGAAGCTTTATGTAAATAAATATGAGAGTACACTGAAAAGGTCAGCAATTGTGGAGAAAATAGTGGACAAAATTCAAGGTTGAGGTGGACCTTGAGCATCTTTAACAAAGTGGGAGGGATGTGGTTGGCTGATGGAAGGTAGAAGTGTACACCTTCAGTGTACATCATACAGATGATTCAGACACAAGGAAGGGTCCATAAACTTGGAAAAATTATTACAACTCTCTGAGGCTCAGATTTTTCATCTGTAAAATAGAAATAATCATACTTAGCTTCTACTATTATTATAAAGTCCTAGTTAATTAATTAGAAAATTAGTTCAATAGACATTGATTGTATTCACAAAGCACTGTTAGATGCTAGAATAAAACAGAATGAGTCCTGTCCCTAGACAAAGAAGTGGACAAGCATATAATTAAAACTATATTACGTTCCAAACAGAGGACAGGAAAACAGAAGAATGGTGTTAATAGTTTTCATAAAATAGTGAGAGCAAATCTCCTGAGATTATGATATTTCATTTATATGGTATCTGCCACAGCTTCTTGCACTTGAAAAAAATGAGCTTTTCATTGTTTAATCCAGAGAATACTTGGAAGAAAAAAGAATCAGGGAAAGGTTATGTAGAAAGGCAAATGTATTGTGAGCAGGGATTGCGGTATCTGTGGATGTTATGGATTGAATTGTGTACCTCCCAAAGTTACGTTAAAATGGTAACCTTTTTGTAAATATCAACCCATTTGGAAATAGGGGTCTTCTTTCATGTATTAACAAGATTATACTGGAATAGAGTGGGTCCTAAACCTAATACCTTCTGAGTGGTGTTTCTAAAAATGGGAGACGGAAGCCTTGTAAAGGTGTATCTGCAAGCAGCTAAGAGCTTGTATTGTTGTTTTTGTTGTTATGTTCCATCAAATCAGTTTCAACTCATAGCAAGGAGTGGCTGGTGGGTTTGAATCACCAACCTTGTGGTTAGAAAGCCAGTGCTTATTCTTACAGCACCACTAAAAGACTTATGAAGTGTCTGGCAAATACTTGGATGACACCTTCCTTTTCCTCTAGCAATCTCCTCATCCGTTTCAGGCCTAGCGAGCCTGCCCCCTGAAGGTCCTGCCTGAGTTTGTTGTAGGTCCCCTAAAGGCAAGCATGGATGCACATTCTTCTGGTTATAGTTAGAGAATTGGGAGGAAATTGGAGACATTTTCTTGGCAGTCACATTCCTGGATCATAGAATTAATACACCGGGACACCAACATGGAAGGAATCTCCCCTAGAGCTGATGCCCTGATCTGAACTTCTAACTTCTAAATTCAATAAGCTCCTGTTATTTAAAACCACCCAGTTTATGGTACTTTGTTATGTCAGTCCTAGGAAACTGAGATAGGGCCTTTTTTCACTGTGCCCTTTATCTTTCTAAAGGGATGTAGTTTTAATATAAGCCTCAGGATGAGGCAGAAATGTGCCCTGCAATTTGTTGGTTAGCCTTGTGTCCTTGGCTGGGACACTTTTCTCTCTTTCCCCTTCGCCTGCCATCCACTGTGATGACAAGACAATACTGGAAGACATCCCAAGCCTCAGAAGGGATACAGTCATTGCAGTGGAAATATTAATAACGTGGTTGCTAGGATTTGAATTCCTGGTGTGTTTCCTCTCAAGTGCTCAGAGGAGAGGTGTAATAGGACCCAACATTATTCTGTCTCAGTAGCAAAAGAGGGGCACAAAGGCACTGAAGGGTTTGCTAGAAATTTCATGAATCGAATCAGCCAGGCTCTTCACTTAGATCCTTGTCACCAGTTCAGTCGTTTAATCATCAGCTGGTTTGCTGTAGGCAGGTATCAGTCAGAATCAACTCACTATTACAGTAATGGTTTTTTTGTGTGTGTGTTGTTTTTTTCTTTTTCCTCTTTCACCTCCCCTCCTTTCCAAACCCAAGGAGTCTGCCCCCCAGACATACTGTCTGGGCTTGTAGGTCCCCCGGGATTAGACCTGGCACCACTTCCTTCTCATTACAGTCTGGACTGAGAGGTAAAATGGAGATATTTTCTTGGCAGCCTTGGCCCCTTGATCATGAAATTAATTTCATATCAAATGATCAGAGTTCAAATATTTCAAAAGGTCAATCTCTGATTTAGCCCAGGAGGGGAATTGGTGGTACAGTGGTAGACTTCTCAGCTTTCATGCAGGAGACCCAGGTTCAATTTCTGGCTGATACACTTCTTGCATAACCATGATTTGTCTGTCACTGGAGGCGTGAATGTTGTGATGCTGAATAGGTATCAGCAGAGTTTCTAGAATAAGGCAGACAAGGAAGAAAGGCCTGGCAACATGCTTCTTTCAGAAGCAGGGTCTTTCTTTCTCTCAATTAGTCATTGAAAGCCTTATGGATCATAATGGACTGATCATGAGGATGATGCAGGATCAAGCAGTGTTTCATCCTGTTGTACATAGGGTTGGCATGAGTTGGAGACTAACACTAACAATCACCAAGAGAAGGTATAAGGAGCTCTGGTAGTGTAGTGATTACAAACAGGGCTGCTAACCTCAAGGTCGGCAGTTTCACACTACCAGCCATTCCAAGGGAGAAAGATAAGGCTTTCTGCTCCCATAAAGATTTACAGCCTTGAGAATCCTGTGCAGGGTCTATGAGTTGGAACTGACTCCACAGTACACAATAACAAACAAGAGAAAGTATATGGTTCAGTGGGCAGGGAAAGGTCCTATTTTTTTGGATAGTTTGAGAGCCTAGGTTAGGAAAGGGTGGGTGGACAATATTTTCCAGTGGACTTTTCTGAGAGATCATGTAAGAGGTGGATTCATTCCTTGGTTAAAAATAGGTGTGGCAAACATCAAGAGGTCAGTGGAGATTGCATTGGGCTTTGGGAGCTCCAGGTGAAAGGTGGGAGGTCAGATCAAAGGCTCCCTCTGAAGTTTATTATTATTTTTGCATTTGTTTGAAAATGGACAAACTAATTGCTGAGCCCATTGTCAGAAAACTGGAAACCCATTAGCAATGATTGTAACAATTTCTCTCTATTATTCCTAATGAGATTGACACAGCCTCATCTTCTGTACTTATTGCTCAGAGAGAAATGAGGTTTTTATCTATTTCTTTAACTCAGAGCCAGAGACATTTGCTGCACGGCCCCTGCTCTGAGCTGGTGTGCAACATGTAGGACTCTGCTCGTCGATGACCTGAGCCAGGAAGATAGATGATTTGTTTGTCTGATTGCCCGAGTGAGTCTCTTGCTGCCTCTTCATTTTCCACCTCCTCTCCCTTCCAAACACTCTTCTTACTCCTGGCCAGCTCTCAAGATACAGTTAATCTGAAAAACAAGAAAACAGAATTGAATAGAAAAACGAAACTCGGACTCTTCTGGAAGCAAAACTTTAAAAACAAACAGCTAAAGCTTCTTGGGTTTCAGTATTTCGATGAGGTTTGGAAAAGACCAAGACATAAAAATAAATAAATAAATAAAGGCCTATTCAGAGTACTTCCCACTGTCCAATATCAGCACACATTTATGCATTGGTGGAGCGTCTAGGGTCTGGATGATAAAAGAGAAAGATATTTGACATTCCTTCAAAATGGAGCATTATATCCCAGTCTGTTCTTCCTGAGCCAGCCCAGAAAAGGACGGTATTGATGAAGTCCAGTTCAAAGGAGGCTTTCCTATGGCAGCACACTTGGCTTGTCCCCCTTGCTGAGAGCTTGACCCAGGGGACATAGGAGCTCTATAGAAACATCTCTGCACCCTCATCTCTTCCAGATCTTCTATGACACTTTGCTCTGCCTTTAGCAACAAAATGAGAGTTCTGGCTCTTTTGTTAGATTTGCATATGAGGAATTCCATATTGATGGGACTCTGTCCATATTTAAAAACCTGTTGTGTCTCAGTAGTCCACTACTTGCTAAACCATGATGGGAAGAGATAATGATAGAACAAATAAAATAGCTGCCAAATTCATTACTTGATTGTACTCTGATTAATTCTTAACAATTTTCTTTAAAAAAAGTAAATGTTCAATATTATTTGTGATTTAACTATTAGTTGGTAATAGTCATTTTAAGGTATGTGTCAGATCCTAATTATATCCAAGCAAATAAACAAACAAACCCCTCACCCCCACTGTCCTTGTGTTGATTCCAACTCATAGTAAGTCTATGGGACGAGCAAAACTGTTCCATAGTATTTCCAAAGCTGTACATTTTTATGGAAGCAGATGGCCTGAACTTTCTTTTGAGGATCAGCTGGTAGGCTTGAACTGTAGACCTTTCAGCAGCCAACACTTAACTCACTGTACCACCAACAATCTTAACAATTTTGAAGTTTTGGTTGCTTTTATATAGTCAATATTTGAAAATATGAAACATGACAGATGGTAGTCACAATTCCTTTTCAAAAAGGATTTGTACTCTGCTAGTCGTGTGGCGCTGTGGGTTAATGTGTCAGACTGCAAAGCCATTTGAACTGCAAGGCAAGCGGTTCAAGCTCACCAACTGATCCTCGAAGCCCTATTCAGGGTCCCTATGGGTCAGAACCGACTCAACGACACTTAACAACAAAAACAACAACAAATTAAGCCATGCTGGGTGGCTTAACCCAACACAACTTTAGTATTTTATAGATCTCAGTCCTTGTGTAGCTCTGTGGGATAAAGCACTGGACCCCAATGGTGGTTTAAGGATGGCAGTTCAAACTCACTAGTGACTCTTTGGAAACCCTATACAGGGTTGCTATGAGTTGGAACCGACTGACTCAATGGCACTTAACAACAACAAAAGCTAACCTAACGGTTGGTGGTTTGAACCATAGTAAGGAAGACCTGACACTCTGCTTCCATTAATTACAGCCAACAGCACCTCTGGAATAGTCCCGCTCTGTAACACATGGGATCACCATGAATCCCAAGTGACTTGATGACAACTAACAAGAGCAACAAAAACAATTCTGGGGGACAGAAGTACAAAATGCGCTTAACAGGGCTAAAATCAAATGCAGGACTGTGTTCCTTCTGAGGTCTGAGAAGCGAATTACCTTTCCTGCCCTTTCCAGCTTCTAGAGGCTGCCTGCATTCTTTGGCTGGAGACTGCCTTCCATCTTCAAAGCCACCAGCTGCATTATTGGAACAATCTCCATTTCCAACATCATATCCCATCCTCTGGCTCTGAATCTGCTACGCTCTCTTTCATGTACAAGCATCCTGTGATAACATTGGATCCAAAAGAATGATCCAAGAAAATCTCCCCGTCCCAGGATCCTTAATTTAATCACATCTGCAAAGCTCCTTTTACCACATAGAATAATCTAATCACAGATCCAGGGGTTAGGAGTTGGACATCTTTGAGGGGCAATTATCCTACCTACCACAGAAATATGAGAAGAAAGAACAGACTAGAAAACCAGTTTTTATAAACAAGACATACCAGTATACCTTTGGATGCATTTCCCCCCACTTTAAACAGTTGTTTTGAGTCCCATAAAGGTTTGGAAATAGCAAATAAAACATTAATTGAATTCCCATTCCACTGTACTCTGATTTATTTCATGTGTATGGAAGTGTGATATTTTTGTAGGATGAAAAATTTACTTTCTAATCTTCTTTTAAAGGTCAAGTGGCAAAGAGAACTAGTTTAAAATGCAAGTTACCCACATAGAGCAATTAAGGAGAGATATAAGGTGGTATGGATTTTAAGATGTGACATGGGCCAGAAACAAATGGAAGAGAATTGACTAAGATATGAGCTGATTTAGAAAAATTCAAATCCCACCCCTGGGAGAACGCCAGGATTTATATATGTATATTGCAATTCATTAAAAAGCACAAACAAAACCTCTCTTCTAAACTACTTTATCATTAAATTTGCAATTTGCTTGTTTATGCAGCCAGACATAAGCACAAAGAGCCAGCATCTCAGGTCAATTTTTGTCTTAGACCTCACTTTACTGTCAGTGGGGTGCAGGAGACTTTGTGCCCACTTTCAGAGATGTATTCAAGTTCTGTATGAAGTTACAGGCTACTCTGTAATATTTGACCCCTCTTCCAGAAAAAAACTTGACAGGGTCCAAATATTTCTCTTCTAGAATCAAGCAAGAGACTCTATTTCTAATGTCATTTTTGTTTATAGACCTTCCCTTGAAGAATTAGCCCTTGGCCATCAGTTTGATTCTTGAGGCACATTTCTGGGTTTCCGCCCTGCCTGCTTCCTGTCAGGTGTGTGTGTGTGAAAGGCTTGAGATTGGTTTCTCAGTAGATCCCAGACTGGTGAAATGAAGGTGCTGCCGTCACCACATGCCAGTGGTGAAACTTTTAGGATTTGCCCCTTCAGCTTTTTCTGCTGATGACTGGATGATCATATTGGAACTGGTAGACTTTCTCAAGCCTGCACTGATTCCTTTAAGCAAAGGCACAACCATTTCTCCATTCCTTGCTCTGTCCCCCTGTGGCTCAGTCAGGGACAATGAAATATAACCTGTTGGTACTGGCACTCATTCAATCACTGAAGCCTGCATGGAGACAGCCTGCTGCCGGGGCTGGCATCTCAGCCCGGGTCTTGGCAAGACCAGAGCACACTGCATTTTCACTATGGCCTGCAATAGAAGCCAATGACAAGTTGGGACAAATGAAGACAGAATCAAAGAATGATGACCCAGAAGGAGGTCTGCAGGGAATAGAACCAGGACCAGTCATGTAGTTCAAACAAAGGTGTTAAATTGCAAAGTGTGGGCTGCTTGGAATTTTTCTTTAATTTTTTTTTTTTTTAACTTGTTTGCATCCTTGCCTATGAGGGCAGAAAGCTGTGTGGAAATCTTAAACTTGTCTTATCTACTGCTTTTGCTTAATGAATTGCTTCTTGTTAATGGTTTTCCAGAGGGAATGACTTTGGGGTAACAATTACAATTAGAAATTATCACCAATTACCAAAGGACATTTGGGATTTTGGTTGATCACTATCATTGTTCATTGACTGTAGAATGCCTTACACTATCAGATGACATCCTTTAATTTTATAGAAAATCAAGGAAAAGAAAAATAGTATTAATAGACATATGGTGCTATAGGATAAGCACTGGATTGTTAACCTAAAGGCCTGTGGCTCAAGTCCACCAGCCACTGCTTGGAAACCTTGTACAGGTTAGTCTGAGCTAACTCAAGGTCACTAACAACAACAACAAACACTTGTGGTGTTATAGGATTGGCACAGGACTGCAAGGTCAGTTTGAACTGCAAGGTCGGCGGTTAAAACTCACCATTTGCTCCTCGGAAGCCCTAAGAATTGCTATGAGTCGGAACCTACTCGACGGCACTTAACAACAATTTTATAATGCTAGAAAATTCTTGAGTAGGGATGTTTTGTCAAGAAGGATTAAATCTTTTTATCAAATACTGCTCGATGGTTCTCAAAGTACTTGCACATAAGTACCTGAAGTGTCTGGTACAACGTAGACTTCTAGGTCCTATACCCAGAGTTCTGATTCAATGGGTTTGAATTACACCCAAGAATTTGCATTTCAACAAGCTCCAGGGTAATTGAAAAGCAGGTGATTGGGTCCCTGGTTTGAGGAAAAGAGGATCATAGATTTGGACTTCTTAGGTCATCATGACATGGCAAATACCTACTTTCCATTCAACTCCTCCCCATGGGATTTTATATTATATAATTTTCTCTAGGCTAGCAGTTTTGCTTTCATGCAATTCAGGAAGCTGGCTTCGGAGAGTGCAGTGTATCACCTGCATTGTTATTTTCAGAGCTTTTGGTCTCAGGCTTATTCCCGGTACAAAGATTGAAGGATGATCTGAAATCAAATATATTTGTCTGGGAGTTGAATGTCTGTCAGACCTAGGCATTGATTTCCTTGAGCTTGAGTTCTCAGTAAATGTCTATCCAGTGAGAATTCCAATCAGGATTCTAAAGGTTATATGAAATAGGCCTGATTTCTGAGCTTTCTCTGGGGAGCTAGCTTAATTTATAAGCAAAAAGGGGGGCAAAATCCACTCAACACAACTGCTTGTTTTGTAATCAGCACAGAGTTCATATTTTAGGATAAAATGGTATGTTGATTAGTGGTCTGAACTAGGCTGAAACAGAAAATATCGCTGTACAGAGAATCTTTAAAAGTGAAATACTTGCACTTTGGAGGATGAAAAGATGGTAAAATGAAATCTAGGCGGAACTGCAGGGAAGTTTGCCTTGGAGAATGCGTATTGGTTTCTACACATGCTCTTACATTAATATATCGCCAGGGGGCAGCATTGCACTTTGGTTAGAAAATAGCCTCTGTAGCTTGCAGCCCTTTAAAGGAAAATGCGTCCAAGTAAGTGAACAAAGCTAAAAACCAGAACATTAGCAAGAACCAGAAAACCAACAACACAGAACCCAAGCTCTCTTTGTTATAATGTGCCATCTTTGCTTTTCTTGGTGCACAGAGTTTAATATTGTAGTATTAAGACTCTCCAGGGCATACTTTATCGGTCCATTAATACACACTTTGGGTGGTGGATAATGCAGTGAGATTATTTTTCATTTTCCCCACTTTTCCTTTGACTCTCCCATCTCATCTCACTGTTTTTGCTTGCTGCCAAACAGTCACTCTCTTACCCACTTAACTCAAGGACGCAACAGATCCACTGGCTGGTAACAATTTGGTACTGTGGGTAGAAAGTGGACATGGCTAGAGTTTGGCTGGAAAGCTCCCTGTCGTCTCCCCACCCCTTGTGGTATCAGGCCCACTATGTCATTATCTGGGAAATTTCTGAGGGTGACAATTACTTTTAGGCACTCACACAAACACAATTTCACAGGAGTGAAAACATCATTTTGTAGGCAGTCATACAAAATAAACATATGCTAAAAACTCACATCTTTAGGAACTGACATATTAGTGGTGGATAAAGAATGGGTAAATTAAAAATCAATGCAACCATCGGTTATAGAAATTTAGCTTTACCAGAAAAGACATCATGTCTGTTTTGTTCACTGATGAATCCCAAGCTCCCAGAGCAGTGCCTGGCATAGAAGAGGCTCAATAAATGTGTTGAGTGAGTGAATGAATTCAAACATGTGTGTTATGATCCATCTCTCTCACCCCCTGACTTTGCTATTGAACAATGATTAACTGGGGATGGAGGCAAGTCTGGGCAATTTTACTTTATTGTCTTAGCATATTTTGTTTCTGAGTTTGTGGAATTATAGTGACTGAGAGCTTCTTGAAGTTCTAGTATTTAGCTCCCAGGAAAAACTACACGCTGAAACCATTTTTGATTCTTTGAAATTTGCATGTAAACAGTTACAGTGGATGCTGCTGTGTATGTGTGATTTGTGTTCATGAAGACTAGATTTGAAGTTTCCTTTCTCTTTGTGCCCCACTATAAGGAATTCTGGTGTGGCGTTGTGGGTTAATGTGCTGGACAGCAAAGCCAGTTTGAACCACAAGGTCAGCAGTTCGAGCTCACCAGCTGGTCCTCAGAAATGCTATGCTGTTTTTGTTAAGTGTTGTCGAGTTGGTTCCAACCCACAGCAACCCTGTATAGGGTTTCTGAGGAGAAGCTGGTGAGCTTGAACAACAGACCTTGTAGCTCAAACAGCTTTGCAGTCTGGCATATTAATTCCCAGCGCCACACCAGGCCTCCCAGAAACCCTATACAGGGTCGATATGGGTCGGGACCAACTTGACAGCACCTAAACAACAACATAAGAAAGTCCTTCTATTTCTTGTCTTCCTCTCTTTTCTTCTCTCCCAAGTAACAGACAGGTTGGGAAACTTGACTTTGAGCAGGAGCAGAAGTATGCACAGGGCAGGGAATAACAGGCACTATGAAGATTAATTGCCCTTGTTGGAATCTAGCTTGACTGGGCAAGGTGAGACAGTTCAATTATTTAATCACATTGACGCTATTGGCTTCAGAAGCCAGTAGTGCTAGGATAGCCCTCCCTTCCCATTTAATTTATATGAGGAATCGCTCTGCAACTTGCTGCTTCCAGTTGAAGCCTCTGGGAGAGGGAAAGGAGCAATCGATTTTGGAATAAGATGTTCCCTACTCTGTATCCTGTAGGCTGTGTTGTAGAGAGTTCTCAGTGCTTCTGTTAGCACCTGGCCGCAGGCTGCTGGTGTCTCTCCTAGCCCTGTTGGACTACTTATTTCTGTATGTTGTGTTGTTAGCTGTTCTTGAGAAGGCCCTGACTGCAAGGTGACCCCACGCACAGTGGAACAGAAACACTGCCTGATCCTGCACCAACCCCAGGAGTCTTAGGCTTTTAGTGGGCTGATTTTTGGAAGTAGATAGCCAGGTCTTTCTTCCTAGTCTATCTTAATCTGGAAGTTTCACTGAAACATATTCAACATACAAGACTCCACTGATAGACGAGTAGGGGCCGTGTATAAGATGCATTGGCTAGAAATGAATTCTTCAGCTTTTTCCCTCACACACAGCTTTTTAAGGCTTTATCTTCTTGAGAATGGCAACCCACTTATACTACAGATCAGAGCATGGTGTTGCCCACTAGAACAGTGCCGTCCAATAGAAACTTCCTATGATGATTCTGTATATACCATGTTCAATACGTTAGGTACTGGACACTTACAGGTATTGAACACTTGAAATGGAGATAGTGCAATTCAAGAGCAATCTCTTTAAATTTGTTTAATTCAAACTCTACTTTAAATGGTCACATGTGTCATTGTTGATAAGTACCATTGAGTTGGTTCCTACTCATAGTAACATTGTATAGGGTTTATGAGGAGCAGCTAGTGGGTTTGAACTGCCAACCTTGTGGTTAGCAAGGTAACCTGTGATTAGCAGTTCAGTGCTTATCTTATAGTGTCACACCAGAATTCTGTGTATTGGGAAGTTTGTTTCATTTATTAAGGTGTTTTTGTTGTTGTTGTTGTTGTTGCTGTTCTTGGTTTATTTTGGTGAGGCGGTAATTGTTGTTCAATGTCACAAAATAACCATTTTGGAACAAAATCCCCCTGCTGCATGGAAGTAGTTTTTCCAGCACATCTCGCTGTATCCTCCTGTTTCCATTTATACAGGCCCTTTCCTGGCTGCAGTTGGACCATTTCACTTCTCATTAGTATCTGAGATGGGACAAAGAATGGAGTTTTACATATTCTGCTGCAGTTCCTGGTGTGGTGAAAAGTCATAATCATTTCATCATCTGTAAAAACAAAATGAATTACTTGGGTGTTTCTTTGCCAGGCACTTTAGTCTTATATCACCAGGACTTTTGCCATGTGTTGCCAGCTACTAGCTTTGTATAGCCTGATAGTCAAACATTCTGTTTAGTATAGGTTTCCAGAGTGGTTCGGCAATTTAATGAGCATATTAGATCAGCTGATAGCTTTTCTATAAGAATCAACTCCTTTAAAAAAAGGCTTATGGGTGACCCAAGGTAACACAATTAGTCTCTATTTGTCGAGAGCAAAAGAGGAAGAAGAGTTAGGAACGGGAAGGATATAAAATGTGTGGTTAGATGCCACCATAATCAATGGCCTGTTTTGACATGAGAACAAAACTGGATGGTGCTTAACAACCATTACTGAAAATTTTGATCAAAGATGCATAGAAGAATCCTGATTAACAGAGGGGAAATAAAGAATAGAATTTCAAATTCTCATGAATGCTAGACTTACTGTATTCATGGAGGGTGGATGAAGCTCTGAAATGTTGTCCTGAGATCGTCTTTGAACCATAAACTGAAAACATTCTCTGAAGTCTTAAAACTAACCAAGGGTATAGATTAACTAGTGAAAAGTGTCTGCCTTGAGCTTTATTATGCTCTTTTAAGAATTAACTATATGGGATGAAAGTAATAATAGCTACATGACTGATTGGATAGGAACTTTAAGGGACAATAAGTTTATGTTAATGGGGGATGAACAAATCAGAAAAGGAATGGTTATACAACCTGAAAGAATTCATTTAAAAAATAGTAATTCATGTCTAAATTATACATGTTGTTGTTATTAAGTGCTTCGAGTTGGTTCCAACCCATAGTGACCCTGTATATGGTTTCCGAAGAGGGGCTGGTGAGCTTGAACCACCGACCTTGCGGTTCAAAGCAACTTTGCAGTTCAATGGATTAACCCACAGCATCATAACAGGACTCCAAATTATACTTGTAGAAACTGTTAAATTGATGTATGTTTTGCTGTGTGTATTATTCTCAACAATAACATCAAAATATATATTTTTTAAAGCAAGAGTTATCACCTAAATATCTATGGTCCTGGTATGGCGCTGTGGGTTAATGCACTGAACTGCAAAGTCAGTTTGAACTGCAAGATTGGTGGTTCAAGCTCACCAGCTGCTCCTCAGAAAACTTTATACATGGTTGCTATGGGTGGAAACCGACTTGAAGGCACTTACCAACAACTAGACATAGTGAAGTATTTGTTTTTTAACTTTTTATTGTGAATTGAGTGAAGGTTTACAGAGCAGATCATCAGTTTTACATTCAACAAATCCTACACTTCATTTCATCTCGAGTTTAATCCCCTCCATGTAACATCATTCCTTGTATTTCTTGTCTCCATTTCCCTTTTTGCCTTACCACTCTGGATTTTGCCCTTAGGTAAATACTACCCTTTTGATCTCAAATGGTTGAATGTGCACACCTCACTAGTATTTTTTATCCCATAAATACCTATCTACTGCTTGGTTGGACTTCTGGTCTGGCGCTGCGTGATGAGCACTGGACTGTTAACCACAAGATCAGCAGTTCAAACCCACTAGCTGCTCCTCAGAAACCTTATATAGGGTTGCTATGAGTTGGAACTGACTCGGTGGTACTTAACAACAACAACAACTCTGCTTTGCTAAAAATTGATCCACGGGGTGAGTTCAGTCCTAGACTCGAAGTTAGTCACCACCCACTCTCTGTGAGCCCAGTTCTTTGGAGATCTCCACATGTCTTCCCATCAATCTTTCCCAGGGTTTAGGAGGTTCTCAGCAAAGGGACCCTGGGTCCAAAGGATGTTCTTTGCTCCTGACTCTGCTTTCTTGGTGGTAGTCATCCCTCTCTGCTTGATCTCTCCCCTTATATCTCTCATAAAATAAAAGTGATTCAGGCCACATCCCTGTGGAAACTCTCCTTACATGAGATCAGGGCTCAGTAAAGGTATTGCGTCCCACCTTAAACCCCTTGCATCTGATTGGTTGATCACTTCTGGATGATCACATCATTACAATTGTCTAATTACAGAATTACCTAAATGCCAAACCACTGAGAGTCATGGCCCAGCCAACTTGACACATATTTTGGGAGAACACAATTCAATCCATGACAGTTACAGACTCACAATTAATTGTGCTTTAATTCTTTCTCATATTCCAGCGTCTAACCTGCCTCCAAGCTGATCAACTCATTACCCTCCTGCTGCCTCTACCACACTGACACAGGGTCCTGAGCACCTCCTGCCCTACTTGCTAAAATTATCCAAACTGTACAAATAAAGAGAAGGGGAAATGAGTCTGTGACAGTGTTTGAGTGTTAATATTAGACTCTCAGAGTGACAGAAACAGCAGCCAGTCTACTATGTACAAGCAAGTGCATATAGCTTCGTTGTTAACACCCTTGAAAAATGTCCTTAGAAATGCAGCCTATGGAAAGAGTTCTTTAAATTAAGCCAGCTTTGTAAAGACCCCATTTGCTGCCTGACTTAGATCTAAATCCTGTGGCAGGATAGAATTCGAGGCTAGCTGCCAGGGAACAGACAACAGCTTGGGTACCAAACTGTGAGCCCATGAGTGGCTGGGAAAGGAGTGATGTTAGGACAGAAGGCATCCTGGAGTCTAAAGGGAAAGAAAAAAGCCACAGACAGAAGGAAGCACATGGAAACAAAATCCAGATCAGTTGTTTAAGAAAGCTGGTATGTGAAGAATAAGAAAAGGAAAAAGAAGAGAGAGATCAAAGGAGAAAAGTAAGGAAAAGAAACCATGTATGTTGAAAATTGCAGAATATCTTTAGGATTGAGTCAATCCACAAAGCCTTCTTACTGTTATGGATTAAATGAATTCCATTCCCACCCCTCCAAGTAAGAGGATGTTGACATTCTAACCCTTGTACCTGTGAACATGACCTTGAAACTAACATGAGATTATATTTGAGTAGGGTGGGTCCTAATCCCATCGGAGTGGTGTCTTTACAAAAGAGAAGCGAGGTAGAAAAGTCGACAGCGGTAAAAAATCACATGATACCAAAGCTCACAGCAGCTGTAAGGCAAAGATCTTCCCCTCAAGCTTTCAGAGAGAACATGGTGCTGCCAGTACTCTAAATTTGACCTCTAACCACCAAAAGTGTAAAGCAATGCATTTCTGTTGTTTAAACACTCTTACTTCCTGGTATGGCGCTGTGGGTTAATGCGACAGACTGCAAAGCCGTTTCAACTGCAAGGTCGGCAGTTCAAGCTCACCAGTTTCTCCTTGGAAACCCTATACACAGTCGCTATGGGTCAGAACCGACTCAACAGCCCTAAACAACAACAAAAAACCTTGTGGCACTTTATTATAGCAGCCCATGAAAATTAATATGTTTACCTAGATGTTAAATCCTGATATCATGAGTGCAAACAGACAAAACAATCAATTGTTGTTGTTGCTGTTAAGTGCCTTCAAGTTTGGCTGCTAACATCAAGGTCAGAAGTTTGAAACTACCAGCCATTCCACAAGGGAAAGATGAGGCTTTCTGCAAAGATTACAACCTCGGAAACCCTATGCAGCGTCGCTATGAGTTGGAACCAACTCCATGACACACCACCACCACCACCA
>NW_006408705.1:4536331-4542042 GCF_000296735.1 Chrysochloris asiatica
ACAGAACATTGATATCTTAGGCATTAGTGACCTGAATTGGACTGGTATTGGCCAATTTGAACTAGACAGCCATATGGTTTACTATGCCGGGAATGGCAAATTGAAGAATGGCATAACATTCATCATCAAAGAGAACATTTCACGATCTATCTTCAAGTGTAATGTTGTGATAGGATAATACTCTTATACTTCCGACATATTACTAGGAATGACCACTTCCTGGAGAAGGTCATAATGCTTAGTGAAAAAGATGGAGAACCCCAACAAGATGGATTGGTACAGTGACAGCTGCTATGAGCTCAAGCATAGCAACGATTGTGAGGCTGGGGCAAAACAGGGTCCAGTTTAGTTCTGTTGTGCAAAAGATTGCTATGAGTCAGTACTCACTGGACAGCATCGAACAAAAACAACAACAATAAGCTAGGCTCTCCCTCCCGTCATTCCACCACTTATAATCAGGAGTCCAGGTGTAGTTCCACTTAATTTGTTCACAAATTAAGAAAATCTAATGAAACAATGTTGTTGTTGTTAGGTGCCATTGAGTCAGTACCAACTCACAGCAACCCTATGCACAGCAGAACGAAACACTGCCCAATCCTGGGCCAACCTCACTACTGTTGCCACACTTGAGTCCATCGATGCTGCCACCTGGCCAATCCATCTCGTTGGGGGTCTTCATCTTTTTCTCTGACCCTCCACCTTACCAAATATGATATCCTTCTCCAGCAACTGGCCCCTCCTGACAATATATCTGAGGTAATAGAAACCCCAAATTATGAGCACATTTTGCTGATGGTTCAGAAAGTGGCATATTTGTGCTCAAAGATCTCTATACTTTGGAATCTGGCTAGTGGGTTCATCTTTTCTCTTAGTGGGAGCCCTTTCTGAGGTACCAGAGCTCCTTTGTCAGCTTCTGTCATACACCATGACTCTGGAGGGACAGCCTCCTGTCCACAGCCACTGTAGGAGGCACCAGTTGCCACCCAGTTGATTCTGACTCAAGGTGTCCCCATGTGTGCAGAGTAGGACTGTGCTCCTTCTGAGATACCTCTGGGGGTGGAGTCAAATCGCCAAGCTTTCAGTCAGCAGCCGAGCACATTAACCATTTGTATTATCCAGGGACTCTTCAGGAGACAGGGGATGCAGCATTCAAGTTAGACAGGTATAGGTCTCAATCATTTAGTAGCTGCGTGTGGGGGACTTACTCTCCACGCTTTAGTTTCCTCCATTTATCAAATGGGTATTATAGCTATTACTTCATATCCATTATACTTTTTAGATGAGATAATATATATAAAGTGCTCAGCAGAGAAAGTGTCTTCTCTTTTCTTTCCTAGCAGAGACTCACTTATTCTTTACATGACCACATTTTCTTTTCACCTTCTAATATCTGTGTTTGTAGTTGTTGTTAAGTGCTGTCGAGTTGGTTCCAACCCATAGCGACCCTATCTGTATAGGGTTTCTAAGGAGCAACTGGTGAGCTTGAACCACTGACCTTGTAGTCCAAACAGCTTTGCAGTCTGGCACATTAACCCGCAGCACCACACCAGAACTCCTGTGTTCATAGAGACAAGCTTTATCTCAAATCTTGGGTGTATCTTAGGTGAAATTACTGCCCAAATTTTTAAGCCTTGGGAATCTTCTTTCTGTTAAAACTGCTAACTTCACACACACATATAGTAGTCGTTAAGTGCTGCTGAGTCAGCTCTGACTCATTGTGAGTGACCCTGTATAGGGTTTCCAAGGCTTAACATCTTCATGGGAGCAGAAAGCTTCATCTTTTTCTTGCGGAGCTGCTGGTGGGCTCAAACCATGGACTTTGTATTTCTCAGGCCAGTATTAATCATATGAAATCACCACATTCCCATGGTAGTGGTGGTGGTGGCAGTGGTGGTGTCGGGTTCTGACTCATAGAGAGCCTGCATAGGGTATCCCAGGCTGTAAATCTTTATGGGAGCAGAAAGCCTCATCTTTCTCCCGCAAAACAGCTGATAGCTTCTAACTGCTGACCCTGAGGTTAGCAGCTCGATGCATAACCACTGCACTACCAGAGCTCCTTACGCTCCCATACATACACATATATACACATACACATACATATGTATTCTTGCCTGTGAAGACCCAAGAAACCATCAGGTGCTACTTTTACACACTGAGGTTGACCTACCTAGGTATGTCAGAATGTGCTAAAGTGTACACGTCTGCCAGAGAGAAGAACCATGAATGTTGGCGCCTTGTGGTGAAGCACCACTACTTATTTGCTGACAGAGGTACTTATACTGTAATTCCAAGGATTGACATGCAAAATTTTCAATGGAGCCTTGTCCTTGATCCCTCCTGGGCAATCTAGAAGATGGAGAGTCTAACACCCTTGCGGGAATTCAAACATGTCATATTCGCTGACAGGCAATCATGATTCTAATGAGGGCAGAAGAATTTAATTCAATAAAAAACCTATTAGAATTGACAGTACAAATGTAAACAGGTCCCTGATGAGTAATTGTGCTGGGCCTTCTCTGCTGCCGTATTTGTTGACATATCCCATAACCAAACCTGGAAGGCAGATGTTCAAGTTGATTCTGACAGGGCAGCATTTATGCATCTTTCCTTTAACCTGTGTATGATACACCATCTCCTTTGGAACCATGGGCCTTATTGCTTATGTTGGTCTCATTAAAAGTGACTTTTAATTTTTTTTTTTAGTCTCATATTTTGAGGAAGGATCTAAGACAACTCTAGATAACTATATTTTGGGACATTTTATTTTGTCATTTTCAAGAGATGTAGGCAATGAAAACAGGCCTGTGATCCACTATTTTAGTTCTTTCCAGAGACCCTTAGCATATCATGCATGGTTTCTTCTGTTTTAGCACTAGATTTTGAAGATTTTTCTGTGGGATAGCCTATTATGGTGGGAGCACCATGGACCTGTAGGATAAACACTGGACTTCAAACCACAAGGTCGGAAGTTTGAACCCATCAGCTGCTTGGATGGGAAAAAGATAAGGCTTTCTGCTCCCATAAAGATTTACAGCCTCAATTATGTAGCACCATGGGTTAATGAGCTGGACTGAACAATTGATTTGATCCACAAGGTCATCAGTTTAAGCTCACCAGCCCCTCCTTGGAAACCCTATACAATGTTGCTATGGGTTGGAACTGACTTGACAGCACTTAACAACAATTATAGCAAATTAAATTTCCATAACACAACACATTTAACACCAGAGTTCATTTTTGACATATTAAATTAGAAGAAAAATGAATCAATGTTATTCTTTAAGAGATTCTGAGACGCAAATTTCTTGTTAAAATCTTCATTGTTGGTTCCATCTAGTGATCCATAGTAGAGATATTGGAATGTTTAATATCTTTTTTAAAAAGCAAAACAAAATAAGCAAAAACCTGTAGGGAATAATCCTAAACATTGGCCTTATAAAAAAAAAAAAACAACAAAAAAAACTTCTGTTCATTAATAACATTAGGGGTAAATTTGCTCTCAATATTTGAATGAGCTCTTCATTATCCTTTGCTTCAAAATCAACATTATTATTCATCTTCATTTTTCTTGATGGAAATTTATTTAAGAGAATCAAAAGACTTAATGTCCCAACCTAGTGGCTCTTTACCTGTGGGCTTTGTACCTTTGGGAGGATAAAGACATCTACAACATTGTTGCAATGGGTCCAGAAAGCTGTATTTGCTCTAAATGTCATCTGTTGGTGTAATAAAACATCTTGCACACAAATTTGATTACTATTTTTTTAAAACTGTTTATATAAAGGATGTAAATATAATGTAAAATCGTAATAGTTTTTGGTGTGGCACTGTAGGATGAGCATTGGACTGAAACTCAGTTTGAACCGCAAAGTCGGCAGTTCAAACTTATCTGCAGCTCCTTGTACAGGATTTCTGAGTTGGAACTGACTCAATAGCATTTATCAATAACAAGTTTTTCTTAATTTGTACTAAAACAACAGCTTGTATCATAGTTGTGGAGGAATTTTTTTATATTATGGTATGCCAAAAGAGATTGAGCTCATGATTATAAATATTAGGAAACTGTTATGGAATAGGGTTTCTTTTGGTATGTTAAGAGGTCATACTGAGTAGGGTAGGCCCTAAATCTAATCGTTTCTGTGGTTAGGTGTTGTTAGGAGTTGGCTGAGACCTTGTACACACAGAAGGAAACACTGCCTGGTTCAGCTTCATCCTCACAATTGCTGCTATACTTGAGCTCATTGCTGCAGCACTGTGCAAATCTATCGCTGTCTCTTCACTTTACCAAGCATGATGTCCTTCTCCATGGACTGGTCCCTCCTGACAACTGGTCTGAAGTATGACAGACGAAGGAAGTATCTTATAAAAAGAGCTAAATAGATACAGAGACACACACACAAAGGATGACAGATACCTTGTGTGAGAACCCATCTATAGCTAGAGAAATTCCAAGGATTTCCAGCAGACACCAGAAACTAGGAGAGAGACCCCAGAAGAAACGGATTTGGATTTTTAGCTTCCCGAACCATGAGAAAGTATGTTTCTATTCTCCAAAGACATTCACTTGTGCTGTTCTGTTTTGTTACAGCAACACTATAACATTAAGAAAGACAGAAATCCTTGAAGGACCCCAGTGTTACTTATCAGAAATCATGCTGAAGGAAGAAAGGAGGAAATTTATCTTTACTGAGTGTCTGCTAAGGACTCCTGGTGTGGCGTTGTAGGAGAAGCACAGTACCACAAGGTCAGTGGTTCAAACTCACGGTTCATTCCTAGGACACCCTACACTGGGTCACTATGAGTAGGAACCAACTAGACGGCATTTAACAACAACAGTAACAGCTATGTGCTAGCTTTTATTCAGCTTCTTTTTTTTTTTTTTTTAATCTTGCTTAGATATCATGATCATCATTATCATCTAGGAGGAATCTGGAGCTAGGAGAGGTTGAATGACTTACTGCTGCAGAGTAGGCAGTGAATCTAGGAACCAATCCTAGGTTTGGTAATTTCTTAAGCATCTATTCTTTCTTGGATTTAATCAAGAAGAACAAGGTAACAAGGGAAGAGAAATGTGATGTGGACAGTTAGGAAGAACCAATATGTAAGAACGACTGCCTTCCTTCTTTTCATCCTTTATTCTAGCCATCAGTACTATTAACCACTTGGGAAATCCTGGGTGATGCCAACAGTAAATGTAATTAACTGCTAACTGAAAGGTTGCATGCTTGAGTCTACTCAGTGATGCCTAAGAAAGACTTGGTGATCTCTTTCTGAAAGATTCACTTTTGAAAATCCTATAGAACACAGTTATACTCTGACACACATTGGCTCACCAAGAGTTGGAGTCAACTTGATGGCAGCTGGGTGGTTTTACTAATTCCTTTGGATCTCTAGAAGAATTTACACTTACTGCAGACATAGGAACTTTATTGTCTACCCAGGATTTCATTTATCCAAAAAATATGTGGAGAAATGGAATTAAAAGATAATGGAATTTTTCTGAGAACGTTTTGATGCCCCCTGGTATTTTTAAATAGGTGCAGTCTGTTGTCTGTTGTCTTTGAAAAGCTTGTTTTATTTTGTGTTTATTTCTGTTTTTAATAGCTAGGGAAATCTAAACATTGTTGTTGTTGTTGTTAAGTGCCATCGAGTCGGGTCCGACCCATAGCGACCCTGTACAGGGTTTCCGAGGGTGTAAATCTTTACGGGAG
>NW_006408705.1:4544956-4548337 GCF_000296735.1 Chrysochloris asiatica
TTTGGAATGGGCACAAATATGGATCTCTTCCTATCGGTCAGCCAGATAGTCGTCTTCATACTGTAGGAAGACACATTAACAACCTGCGATATGCAGATGATACAACCTTGCTTGAGGGAAGCAAAATAACTTAAAACACTTATTGATGAAGCTCAAAGACTTCATACTGTCTTCAGTGTGGATTGCACCTCAATACAAAGAAAAAAATCCTCACGACTAGACTAATATGTAACATCATGATAAACAAAATATTGAAATAATTCCAAGGATTATATTTTACTTGGATCTACATTCCATGTTCATGGAAACAGCAGTCAAGAAATCACATGATGTAGTGCATTGGGTACATCTGCTTCAAAAGACCTCTTTAAAAAGCAAATAGGTCACCTTGAGGACTAGACCTAAGCCATAGTATTTTTAATCACTTCTTTTGGATGTGAAAGCTGGACGACAATGACTAAAGAAGACAGACAAAGAAGAATTGATGTGTTTGAATTATGATGTTGGGAAGAATATTGAATATACCATGTACATCCAGAATAATGAACTACTCTATCTTGGAAGAAGTACAACCAGAAAGCTCCTTATAACTGAAGATGGCAAGAATTCTCACATACTTTAGACATGTTATCAGGAGGGACAAGTTCCTGGAGTAGCATTCTCATGCTTGTAAAGTAGAGGGTTATCAAACAAGAGGGAGGCCCTCTCAGAAACAGCTTGACACAGTGACTGCAGCAATGGGTTCAAACAAAGCAAGAATGGTGAGGATGGCTCAGGACCGGGCAGTGTTTCATTCTGTTGTCCATTGGGTTGCTATGAGTTGAAATCAACTCAAAGGCACAAAACAACAACCAGCTACATATATGTCATACTTCATTTATCCACTCATCTGTTCATAGGTATCAAATGAATCCTTAAGAGGAACTCAGGATATGAAAACATATAGAAGAGGAGCAGTTACAATTGAAGCAGAGGCATAGAACCTCCCACCTGCTCAGTCTCATGCCACACCCAGAAATATTTTTTGGTAGAGTTCTGTTTGAAAAGCATATACAGCTTGTAATTCACTCAAAAGAGCAATTTTTTCGTTAATTGGTCAAGCTAAAATGTTATTGTCTTAGATATCTAGTGCTATAACAGAAATACCACAAGTGGGTAGCTTTAACAAACAGACATTTATTTTCTCAGAGTTTCATGGCTAGAATTCCAAATTCCACTTTAAGGAAAACCTTTCTCTGTCAATCAGCTCTGAAGGAAGGTTTGTATCTCTTCAGCTTTTGCTTCTAGGTTTCTTGGAGATCTCATGAGTCTTCTCAGCCACTGCACCCTAGCTCTACTTTAGTTTGTTTTTATATCTCTTTCATATCTCAAGATACACCCTATACTAGTCCTGCTTTGTTAAAATAACACAGGCAGTCAATTCTCAAATGAGATTATAACCACTGTCATAGAAGTTAGGATTTACCACACATAGTTTTTAGGGATACAATTCAATCAATAACACTCCACTCTTTACCACCCTTCCCATAATTCATGTCCTTTCCAACATACAAAGACATATACACCATCCTATCATCACAAACGTTAAAACAACTCCAAGTTCAAAAATCTCATTTTTTTATATCATCTAAATCAAATATGGGTGAGATGTTAGGCATATTCTATACTGAGGCAAAATTTCTCTTCATCTGTGAACCTGTGAAATCTGAATTGTAAGTTTACCTGCTTTCAAAGTACAATGGTAGAACATACACAAGGTGGAAATCCCTATTATGAATGGGATACATTGAGGGAAAGAAGGGGTAATAGGCACCAAGCAAGTACAAACCCCAGCAGAACCAATTACATTAGCGGTGTAGACCTTAGAGGAATCCTTTCTTTTCTGAGATCATCTCCATAATGGCTTTCCTCCTCCAGATTCTAGGTGGAAGCCCCATGGTCCTGAGGTTCAGATTTATCTTACAGGCCTTCTGTTACAGAAATTGTGCTCCCTCAGCTTTAGGTGGCTCCATTGTCCTAGTCTTTCTAAGTGGCTTGGAGGGCCCCATTCTCCTGACCCATAGTCATGGCCTCCCCACCCTCTCAGTTTTGGGTGGCAGCCCCATTCCTAGGCACAACTAAATACTAGCTCCTAACTCCATAATTAAGTTGGTGAAAATATGTCTCTGAAACCTAGGAGGCTGTGATCTCATCCTTTGAGATCCAGGAGATCATGGCCCATTGAGAAGACATTGCTTTCTGTGCTCCTTCCAACAGTTCTACTGGTCTCTGTGCTACTCCAGCGATGGCGCTTTTCTTTTCTTGGAGGTCAACAGATTCAGTTCCTTCTATCTGTTTCTTGCCTATAGAATTCCAAGAGGCTGACAACATTCTCTCCTTTCATTCTTTTACTGTCCCCTTTAGTCTAAGCTGATGGGCATTTTTTGTTTTGTTTTGTTTAATTCCCTTGTGGTAGTTGGATAGATCCATCATTAATAGGCTTAATGTCTTTAATAGAATATGTGTACCTATATCATTGGTGAATATTATTGAACATTTTTTATTAGTTTGTACAACATAATTTTCATAATTTCCAAGATGACTTATTTATATCTTTAGCTACTTGGTGGTGGCTGTGGCCTGGGAGTTCAATTGGGACCGGTGGGTGGCAACCCTGATTCATTTCCACATAGTCCCTTTGGTATTGCTTGAGCTTCCACAGCATGGCAACACTGAGAAAGAGTGCTCCATGAGATAGCATTGGAATTTGACAATTTTTTAAGACGTTTGCCTCAAAATTGGGACGATATCACTTATCCTGAATATCCTCAGTCAGGAAGTCACTGAACCCACTCACATTCAAGAGGAGGAAGCATAGATTCCTTCTCTCCAGAGAATGCTTGCCACAGAGAATTTGTAGAGACTCTTAACCACCACAGTGGTAATTTTTCTCTTTTCCATTTCTCTTTTTTTCATATTATAATCCTTTTCCTTCTCCTCCTCAGCAACACACAAAAGATGTTGAAATACTGCTATGATCAATAATAAGCAATGCACAGGGAAGAAGAGACATTCACACGTGCACAAGAAAGGCTTTCTTTCCTCTTCACTATATCATTAAAGAGATGCATTATTTATGATCTTAATACTAAACAAATATTTAAATGTCTACTTTTTGTGATCTGGATATGTTCTTTTTGATAATGAATGCAACACCATTCCTCTTCAATTTGTCATTCCCAGCATAGTAAACATGTGGTTGTCACATTCAAAATGGCCAATAGCAGTCCATTTCAGCTCACTAATGTGTAAGGTATCGATGTTTATGCATTCCATTTCATTTTTGACAACTTCCAATTTTCCCAGATTCATACTTTGTACATTCCATGTTCTGATTTTCAA
>NW_006408705.1:4548437-4557904 GCF_000296735.1 Chrysochloris asiatica
TACGGGAGTAGAAAGCCTCATCTTTCTCCCGCGGAGCAGCTGGTAGTTTCGAACCGCTGACCTTAAGGTTCGCAGCCCGATTCGTAACCACTACGCTAACATAGGATCTGATATTTTTAGGTGGTGGTTCTGTAAGGTAAACACTGTACTTTGAACCACAAGGTCCATGGTTTGATCCTGCCAGCCATTCAATGTGAGCAAGATGAGGTCACTGTTCCCACAAAGATTATTAAAGTCTCAGAAACCCTACACAGTGTCGCTAATAGTTGGAATCGGCTTGATGACACTTAACAACCACATATTCAAGCTGAGGGAACAGAAAAAAAAAAAAAATCAAGACTTGACTTGAAGTATTGAAGGATTCTCTGGGCAAATTATTGAATGATTTAGAAATCATCAAAAGAAGATGGAAGGAAAAAAAAGAAGATGGAAGGAATATACAAAGTCACTGTATCAAAAAGAAGGGGTTGGTGTTCAACCATTTCAAGCGGTAGCATATGATAAAGAGCTAATGATCCCGAAGGAAGAAATCCAAGGTGCATTGAAGGATTGGCAAAGAACAAGCACTAGGAATTGATGGAATACACATTGAAATCTTTCAGCAAACTGATGCGACACTAGAGGCACTCACTCATCTCTGCCAAGAAATTTCAAAGACAACTATCTGGCTGACTGATAGGAAGAGATCCATATTTGTGCCAATTCCAAAGAGAGGTGAACCAATGGAGTGTGGAAATCATTGGACGATATCATTGATATCCCATGCAAGTGAAGTGTTATTAAAGGTAATGCAAAAAATGGCTGCAAACATACATTGACAGAGAACTTCCAGAGGTTCAAGCTGGATTCAGAAGAGGATGTGAGATGAGGGATATCATTGCTGACATCAGATGAATCTTGGCTGAAAGCAGAGAATACCACAAAGATGGTATTCTGTGTTTTATTGCCTGCACAAAGGCATTTGATTGGGTGGATTATGACAAGCAAAGGACAACTCTGCAAAGCATGAGTATTCTGAAACACTTAATTGTGTTCATGAGGAACCTGTACATAGACAAGAGGCAGTTGTTTGAACAGAACAAGGGAATACCGAATGGTTTCAAATTAGCAAAGGTGTTTGACAGGGTTGTATTCTTTTACCATACAAATTCAATTTGTATGCTGAACAAATAATCCAAGCAACTGATTATATGAAGAAAACCATGGTATTAAGAGTGGAAGGAAGACTCATTAACAACCTATAATATGCAGATGATACAACCTTGCTTGCTGAAAGTGAAGAGGACTTAAAATACTTACTGATGAAGATCAAAGGCCACAGCTTTCAGTATAGGTGGCATGTCAATGTAAAGAAAATAAAAATCCTCACCACTGGACAAATAAACAACTTCCCTATCAATGGAGAAAAGATTGACATTTTCAAAGACTTCATTTTGCTTGGATCAACCAACATTCATGGAAGCAACAGTCAATAAATCAAATGATGTATTACATTAGACAAATCTGCTGCACAAGACCTTTTTAAAGTGTTGAAGAGCAAAGATGTCAGCTTGAGGACTAAGGTGCACCTGACCCAAACCATGGTATTTTCAATAACCTCATATGCACACAAAAGTTGGACAGTGAATAAGGAAGACCATAGAAGAATTGATGCATTTGAGTTATGGTGTTGGAGGAGAATATTAAAAATATCATGGACAAACCAATTTGTGTTGGAAGAAGTACAGCCAGATCACTCCTTGGAAGCTAGAATTGCCAAACTTCATCTCTCATATTTTGGACATATTATCAGGAGGAATGGGTCACTGGAGAAGGATATCATGTTTGGTAAAGTGGAGGGCCAGAGAAAAAGAGGAAGACCCCCAACGAGTTGCACTGGCACAGTGATGACAGCAATGGCCTCCAGTGTAGCAATGTTTGTGAGGTTGTCCCAGCACCAGCAGTGTTTCATTGTGTTGTGCATAGGGTCACTATGAGTCAGTAATGACTCAATGGCACCTAACAATAATAACCACATGTTTTGGAAACCTACGGATCGACAGTTCTAAATATATTAGAAATCAAATTTCTAGTCCCTAGAAAAGGGAGTGCTTATATGGACAATAGAAATATTGTTCTATTCAAATACAGACTCTTTAAACTTTAAAAAATTTATTACCTTTTGGCTAATAAAATTCACCTGTGTTTATCATTATTGTCCGCATCATTAAAGTATCTGGATGTATTTTCCAAAGTACATTTTCTGCTTTCTGATATTCTCTCTCTCCCTCTCTTCGCACCACCTTGTACTGGGAGGCTGTGGAAAGTATATTTAAACAGATTGTTAAGTCTTGTTTGCTTGTCATATTTCCCTCTTATTCTATCGGCTGTCTTATTAATTCTGTAAATTCTCCATTTCTTGTCAAAACTGAGCTGTGAGCAGTAATGGACAGCACACAAATTTGACCTTTTCTAACACTCACACCCTTTGTGGAAGCACTTAAAATAGTTAACAGTCAAGTTGAGAATTCCCATTGGCAGAATAGCTCTGTTGCTGGCTTTCTTTTCACATGCCTGCAGGCCTACTCACTATCAATTCAGGTACATATAAGCACACGTGGTGGTCCTTGTCAAGCCCCCTGGCATGGCGACATTGAGGTGGAGTCACTAGTCTCTTTTTGAGTATGAAGCACATCTGGGCTTTTCTGTGCAAGTGTGATTTCCTCTGACCTTGTCTTCTCAGCTTCTGTGGAGAAAAGTGAAACTTTTGAGTTCCATAGGACAAAACTCCAATGACTTTTAAAGAAAAAAAAATACACCAAAGAGGAAGAAAATGATGTGGAGGTCAAAGTTTGACTGTAAATGTCTTTGGACCACTTTGTGAGAGTCAAAGAAGTCTCAGAGGGCTGAGAGATTGCTCTGAATAAACATTTAGAAACATAGTTATTGCCTTCAAGTTTTCAAAACCTTCTGGCTTGAAATCATTTCCTCTTATAGTGCACACATTCCTTCCTTTTCCACAATCCTCTAGAAAAGACAACTTTCTCCTGCCTTGCACAGGGTCTGTAATATTTTATTCAGTGTTTCTTACTGTTCTTTTTATCTCATTGGCTATGATAAATTAGATCTTTCTTTAGGAATATTTTATTGGTCCAAGAAAGTCAACAAACCAACTAACAAACCAACCCAAAAAACAATAACAATTGTATGTGTGTCAGAGTAGAACCTAACTCAACTGTTGTCAGTGGTTGGTTTTTTGGAAGCAGATTGTCATCGTCAGTCATTTCTCCTGAGGAGCCTTTGGGTGGATTTGAACTTTGAACCTTTTCATCAGCAGCTGATAGCATTAACTCTTTGTGCCACCCAAGGACTCCAGGAGAAAATTGGATGTCACTCCTATGAACTGATGACCTGCCCCATCTGCTACATCTGTGAACACAAAAATGGTTGAGGGTGCGAGGCAAGGAGGCAACTTGGAACTGAGGCAAGGAGTATTAATGTCTTTTACTAATTAGCCACTTATTCTCCTTCAGTGTTTCCAAAGTCACATCAATAAGAGCAAAGAAACCAGAGGAAAGAGAAATGTGAGATGATTGTCATGAAGCATAAAACCCTAAGTTCTATTAATGCAAAATTTCTATTTCTTCATGAAGTATTTGCTTAGGAATTCATCTAATCCTTCATTCATCAGATTTTTTTGAGTATATTCAATGTGTCAAGAATCATGGTAATTGTGAAGATTCTAAATGTAACCTAAGTATCACCCTTTATTTCATTAATCAAATAAAGTGACCCACACCTCTTTTCTATGAACTATAGGATATTCAGTGACCATTTCTTAGGATTATGCCCTAAAGGTGTCACCTCTTTCTCAGGACTACAGATCTGACTGGAACTTTTCCTTCATCACCTCATCTCTTCTCCACTCATTCCTGCTGCTCTGGCTCCTTGTGTCAGTTTGCTCCAATGCATAAACATGGTTCCTTCCATCAATGCCCAAGGCTAATAGTAGGGGTGCTATAGCACTGAACACAGTGCTATATTGAAGTTATCTTGTGAGAGATTAATATAGACAAGGGAAGCAAAAAGTAACAGATGGGCTATCACTGTTCCAAAATCTTCTCTCTTGTCCCTGGCCAGTGGCCGTCTTGCAGGTGGGTTTATTCTATTTTTTTTCTTCTTCTTCTGACTTCAAGGTCTTCACTAGGGAAGAACAAGGTTGATTACATCTCTTTCTTTTAAAAATATTTTGTTGTTGAGAATATACACGGCAACACATACACACGTTGAATGTATAATTTAGTTGTGCTGATTACAGCTTCAGGTTGTGCAACCAGTCTTAGCCTCC
This sequence comes from Chrysochloris asiatica, assembly GCF_000296735.1. Classification (NCBI taxonomy): domain Eukaryota; kingdom Metazoa; phylum Chordata; class Mammalia; order Afrosoricida; family Chrysochloridae; genus Chrysochloris; species Chrysochloris asiatica. The sequence continues at coordinate 4,552,765 of NW_006408705.1, forward strand.
TTTTCTGAGTTGTTCCTTCCCCATGAACACAAACTCACTGCCTCAAAGGCTCCTATCCAATCTCTCTAGCTGATGTGGCCACTTTGATCCCATATAGATAGTTCTGAAAAGAGTTTAATAGCCAGAAAATGTCTCCTTGGATGGATCAGAACTGACTCAGTGGCTCTTAACAACAACATCTCCTTGGAGTTGTCCCAGGTTTTCAAGGGACTTGTCTGTAACACCATTTTACTAAACAGTTTGGCTTCTCATTGTTTCTGCTTCTCTCTTCACATCAGGCTTTGGGCCTCTTTTTTGCAAATTAAAATGTGTGCCACTATGTTTTCCTAAGTAAAGAACAACTTCCCCAAAGATAATTTCCTCTGCAGCCCCTAGAATGCAGAAGTGGGTACTAGCAGGTTTAACGTAGCATCCTGTTTCCTAATTAAGATGACAGGGACCCTGTCTCTAAGTAAGTGTGAATGTAGTAGTAGATAGAGCCTGTGAGTGAACTGCTTTGCCACATAGTTTTCCAAGGGTGGCAGGACAGAGATGTGCACCGGCTATGGCACCACAGAGGTGGTGGTGGTGATGTGCCGTGGAGTTGGTTCTGACTCATGGCTACTCTGCATAGGGTTTCCAAGGTTGTAAGTCTTTATGGGAGCAAAAAGCCTCATCTTTCTCCCACAGAACAGCTGATAGTTTCCAACTGAGTTTAGCAGCCCGATTCATAACTACTACACTACCAGGAGGGATTATTTCATTCTAACTGTTAGTCCTTTTTGAAAGCTTTGTAGATACTTGAGTTAGGAATTTTCCAGGAAGGTAACAGGGAACAACATTCTGAGTCCTGAGAATAGTGTGTGAAAACCTCCTGAGGCTAGAGATAGCCTGGTAAATTGGAGGGATACTTCGGTACAATGAAAGCAAAGGATAGAAAGGTGGGCAAGGACCATGTAGTATGGTCAGGAGTGGGAAGTGACCCCGATACCAGGTGTGACATAATCAGATCTGTGCTGTAAAGACTGCCCTGTAACATAGAGGATGGACAGACTGGAGAAAAGCAGCTGCAGGCAGGGACATGTGTTGCTGCAGTCAGCTCTAGAGGAGATGAAGGTCTGAACTCCAGAAATGCATATAAGCACAGAGAAGATGGTATAGACTTCAGATATATAGAAGCTAAATGACTTTATCTCCAAAGTAGGGTTGCCCAGTCAACTCACTTTGCACACCAACGTGTCTTGTACTGTGACTGTGTTCAGCACATTTACAGCCACTACCCACTGCCAGCCAGTCAATGCTGACTCATAACAACCCTAAAGAACAGCATAAGGAGCTTTGGTAGCAGAGTGGTTACAAATCGGGCTGTGAACATCAGGATCAGCAGTTTGAAACTGCCAGCTGTTCTGCGGGAGAAAGATGAGGCTTTCTGCTCCCATAAAGATTTACAGCCTCGGAAACCCTGTACAGGGTCGCTATGAGTTGGAACCGGCTCCACGGCATTTAACAAGAACAAATAGAACAGCATAGAACTGCTCCATAGGGTTTCCCAGACTGTAAATCTTATGGGAGCAGACAACTTCATCTTTCTCCAATAAAGCAATAGATGGATTTGAACCACCAGCCTCTTGATTAACAGTCCAACACTTAACCCACTGCATCATCAATGTCAATAAATATGAGTTGAAAGAATGAATGGTGGAGCTGGACAGAAGTGTCCAAAGATGTTCATATTGTATATGTAAATACAATGAAAACATCAATTCACAAATGTGGCTGAGGTGTTTTCACTGAACTTAAATAACACAATATGAACTTTTGGAATAAACATTGTACATCATTTCAGGAATAAGTTGAGGATGGCTTAATGAAGAGATGGTTTACAATGGTGTGCGTAGGTGTAGGAAAACATCAATGGATAGGACAGTTACTATCTCTAAAACCATAGAAAATAGCAGATGTAGGAAGGACTGCCCTATTAGGGCCTGTAACTTTTGATGGAGGCTTGCAGACAGTTGGAAAAAACTGAAGGATTAAGATGCTTACCACTACTCATCTTTCTCCCTCCCATCTTCTGGCAGGGACCCACATGAACCAAATGCCACTAGGCAAAGCTCAGGGCTTGTCTGCCACATCATGTAGCTCTGCCTTCTTATTTGGGCTAAGAATGTATGTGGAGACAAACAGGAGTCCTTTATCAGGACCTTAACCTTATGTGTAGCTGTTGCCTCCAAGTTTCAAATTAGACCCAAGGCAATTATGTTTCACCTTTCTCTGCGGTTGCAGCTCACTTTCTGAGTTCTTCCTAACTGATTGGCTACCCACATGATTGAGCATGCAGCTCAGTGACTGAGAGACAGTAACTTCAATTGGGTGCTTTTTTTCATATAGCAGACCAGAAAGATCTCCTTATGAATTGGAAATTTGATTCGAAAATGTAAAGTCTCAGACATAATTAAAGGCTTTATTTGAAAATTTGTGCCATGATTGAGTACCAGTCCACAATGCGGGTCACCTTGAATGAAAAGAAATAATATTTATTGAATGTACACTACATGCAGGTAATAGGTTTGGTGCTTTACAAAATTGGAGTTCGTAGGTCAATGAACTTCAGGATCTGTGTCAATCACCTTCAGCTAGTCATAGCTTTATTAATAGTCATCTTGATAAAGCTTCCTATCTCTGTGTATGATTTCTGTTAAACCTAAGAATTTTGCAAAGCTTTGAAAAATTAAACTAATGTAAAACCTCTATGGGGAATTGTAGACACAGCTGGGTGGAATGCATCAACTATTAAATAGCAATACTTTACAAGGCAGCCAAGCATAGAGCATGGTGTCCCACTGAAGCCACAGAGAAATCTAAATAGACAGAATGCAGAAGCTCAGTAGGAATTTGACTAGGCTAATAATTCATGGGTATCTAAACCTGTAATTTAGCCTCAGGATTTCTGCCCTTTTTTACCCTTCTCTCCTTGGTTTTCACATGTATTTTCTGATGAGGAAAATGAGGTTGTCATAATCCTTCCACCTTGGATGGTGGATTCATTATAAGCAGCTCAGGTTTTTTTTTCTTTTTCTTGTTTTTTTTTTTAACTACAAATCATCATCCTGAGACATTGGGCTTAGTGATATTGTGGCATTTTATTTTATGAGTTGAACTTGGTAGCTATCTTGGTAGCTTAGGTTGGTGCAAAACCAATGAAATGAATATATGTAGTTTTGCTATTGTTGTTAAGTCAAGTCAGTTCTGACTCACAGTGACCCTGTATAGGGTTTACAAAGGGCAGTTGGTAGGTTTCAACAGTCAACCTTATGATCTGCAGTCCAGTGCTGGTCTTACAGCACTACACCAGGAGTCCATTGTTGTTGTTGTTGTTAAGTGCCATAGAGTTGGTCTGGACTCAAAGGTTTTCAAAGGAGCAACTGCTGAGTTTGAACCTCCAACCTGTGGTTAACACCAACTTTGTGATCCAGTGCTTATCCTACAGTGCCACCCATTGGTTTACAAATTGGGCTGCTAGCCTGAAGGTTAGCAGTTCGAATGTACTAGCCATTCCATGGGAGAAACTTTCTGTTTCTGCAGATTTATAGCCTAGGAAACCGTATATAAGGTCATTATGACTCCATGACACACCACAACTACCACCACACACACATATATATGTTGTTGTTGTTTGGCAGATTTATTAGCTTAGGTCGTTCAAACTGAGAGAGAGAGAGAGAGAGAGAGAGAGAGAGAGAGAGAGAGAGAGATTTTATTTGAAGTTCATGGTTCATGCAGTTGTGGAAGCTGGTAAGTTTCAAATTTGTGGGTCAGGTATCAGGTTAGACTTCTCCTGACTCATATGATTATGTTGTTGCTGTAAGTACTGTCGAGTTAGTTCCAAACCAAAATTGGAAAGTCATTTAGCAACCTACTAGCTCAGGTTCCCCAAACTGGAGGTCAGATATGATGAGTCATATGCAGGATTGAGAGAGGTAAACTTTGTCAGAACATCCATAGATATTTGATGTTAGCCACTCCCACATGGAAATTGCTCCTTCAACTAATTGACTGCTCATTTCAGATCACAAAATAGACGAAGCACGCATAATGTTTGCCAAACCACTGAGAATCATGGCCTAGCCAAGTGGATGCATAAACTTAACCATAACAATTGTTAGGTGCTGCCAAGTAGGTCCTGACTCAAAGTAACCCTTTCCAAGGGTGGCTAGTGAGTTTGAACCACTGGCCTTGTGGTTCAAACTGACATGTGGTCCAGTGCTTTATTCCATAGCACTACAACAGGACTCCATATCAGTAATCATTTGTTTTGTGTTAAGTCTTGTGATGTTCATATGTATTCTCTTCTGGTAATTTTGCTCATCAGGCACTCTTTGGAAACCCTATGCAGGTTCACTGTGGGTTGGAACTGACGCAACGGCACTTAACCACAACAACAAAGGAGGCAGCTTTTTCTCAATTGTATTTGAGTGTCCTTCAGTCTGAAAGGATCATCTTCAGGTTCTATATCAGATTATATTTCACTGCTATTTTTAAGGTTTTCAGAGGCTAATCTTTCAGAGATGTACCATTTATTCCTTCTTCCTAGTCTGTTCTTAATCTGTGTTTTATTGACTATGCAAAGGCATTTGACTGTGTAGATCATAACAAATAATGCATAACATTGTGTAGAATGGGAATTCCAGAACACTTACTTGCGCTCATGAGGAACATAGACCAAAAGGTAGTCATTTGAACAGAACAAAGGACTATTGCATGGTTTTAAATCAGGAAAGGTGTGTTTAAGGGTTGTATCCTTTCACGATATTTATTCAATATGGATGCTGAACAAATAATCCGAGAAGCTGGAATATGTTGTTGTTGTTGTCAGGTGCCATCGAGTCGGAACCAACTCATAGTGACCCTATGCACAGCAGAATGAAACAGTGTCCGATCCTGGGCCAACCTCACTACCGCTGCCACACTTGAGTCCATCAATGATGCCACCTGGCCAATCCATCTCGTTGGGGGTCTTCCTATTTTTCTCTGACCCTCCACCTTACCCAGCATGACATCCTTCTCCAGCGACTGTTTCCTCTGGACAATATGTCCAAAGTATGAGAGACGAAGTTTAGCCATCCTGGCCTCCAAGGAGCACTCTGGCTGCACTTCTTCC
>NW_006408705.1:4559784-4564685 GCF_000296735.1 Chrysochloris asiatica
TATTCCGTGTTGTTGTTGACCGAGCTCCTCACTACACGTCTACCCGATCCGCCATCTTGAAGGTGGAAGGCCTGGTAGTGTAGTGGTTAAAAATCTGGCTGCGAACCCCGAAGTGAAAGAGTTGAACAAAAGAGCATCAGGGCTGGAAGAAGGCTTATTAACAATCTGCAATATGCTGATGGCACAGCTTGCTTGCTGAAAGCACAGAGGACTTGAAGCACTTGCTGATGAATATCAAAGAATATAGTCATCAGTGTGGATTACAACTCAATATAAAGAAAACAAAAATCCTCACAACTGGACTAGTAAACAACATGAAAAATGGAGAAAAGATTGACATCGTCAAGTATTTAATTTTACTTGGATCCACAACGAATACTCATGAAAGCAGCAGTCAAGAAACCAAATGTTGTATTGCATTGGGCAAGTCTGCTGCAAAAGACCTACTTCAAGTGTTAAAGAACAAAGGTGTCGTTTTGAGAACTAAGGTGTGTCTGAGCCAGCCATGGGAGTTTCAATTGCCTCATATGCATGTGAAAGCTGGACAATGAATAAGAAAGATCCTAGAAGAATTGATGCAATGGAATGACAGTGTTGTCAAAGAATATTCAAAGTACCGTGGACTTCCAGTAGAACAAACAAATCTGTCTTGGAAGTATGTCAAAACTGGAATACTTTTAAGAAATGAGGATGACAATATTTATCAGGCAGTCTCTGGAAAACGATACCATGCTTGATAGAGTGTCAGCAAAAAAGATGAAGACCCCCAATGAGATGGACTGACATAGTGGCTGCAACAATGGGTTCAAATGTAAGGACAGTTGTGAGGATGGCACGGGACCAGCCAGTGTTTCTTTCTGTTGTACATGTGATCACTTGATGAATTGGAGCTGAGTAAACAGCACCTAACAATCATGATCTACTCTGTTACGAAAAGCATTAATTTTTAGACAAGTTGTATTTTGTCAACTTTTACCTGCTATGATATGCACTCTAACTCCTTGAAAAATCAGTACCCTCCAAAAATTTCTGAAAGTCTCCTTACTGTGATTTCTGGGTGCTCATGAACAAGGACAGTTGTCTATCTAGCACTTGTTATCTGCTAGGTACCACACTCACTGATCCTACTTTTGTCGCACAGTATTTCAGCCACTGGATAATGTTTTTTCTTATGCCATATCAGTTGATGTACCAGAGCTCTTGACCATCAGAGTTTCACTGATTTTACAGCCATCACTGCTTCCAGCGTTACTACTGTGTTGTTGTTATTAAGTGCTGTCAAGTCAGTAATGATTCATAGCGACTCTGAATAGGATTTCTAATGAGTGATCCATCAACCTGTTTTTCAAACCAACCTTGTGGTCTAGTGTAATGCTCTATCCCACAGAGCTACACCAGGACTATTGTAGGTGGGAAAATAGGACAATGATGTACTCTATTAGCCAGGTACTAGAGCAGCATTGTTTTATACTCCAAGAAGTAAAAGGAGTTTTTAAGGGAAAAAATAGTTCTTTCAGTTTTAATTTGAAGTCTATATTTTCTCCTCAGAACAGAGTTTATGAGAATTGGGAGAGATATTCCAATGACAGTCATCATGCAGTCTCCCTCTGATTCTTGGTCACTTGTAATCAAGTCTTTTGGGCCAATTTAGTCCTAGTAGCTTCCTAAGTCTCTCATGTAGGTTCCTCAGTCTCTCATGTAGGTTCCTCAGTCTCTCATGGGCTCTTGGTAGACTTGTCTCACCAGGCTGCAAGGCACATTCACATTGGTGTCTAAGCCGTGACCCAATTCAAACTCAATGTAGGATCTCCTCATTATACTCATATGTGTGGGATTTGAAAGTCACTGCTCCTAAAGTCTCTCAAGCTTAGACTTATGCAGGCAGTGAATTAACTAAAACAAGAGTTTGGGAGTGAATTGGGGGTTCAGACTTGGTGATGGGGGGATGACATCCAGGAAAAATTAATACCCTTTATGTGTGGGTAGGAGTCCTGGTGTGGCGCTGTGGGTTAATGTGCCAGACTGCAAAGCCGTTTGAACTTCAAGGTCGGAAGTTCAAGCTCACCAGCTGCTCCTTGGAAACCCTATCGAGGGTTGCTATGGGTCAGAATTGACTCAACGGCACTTAACAACAACAACATATGTGGGGAAGAATGAGAATCTGACTCCACTTGCATTTCAATTCTTCTGGGACAGATTGGAGAGGGGCCAGCATCCAGGAGGTCCATCAGAAGTTGGAAAATAGTGTCCTCTCAAGGAGTTAAGGCACAATGGGAAGAGACTGGAGGAAGGTGGGCATGATGCTCAGACTCAGAAAAACACACGTCACTGTCAGGGAGTCTGTCAGTGTCCATGGACTGGGTGCCCATCCAGGAATGAATGATGAAAGAAACGACAGGTCTCTGGTTTTGAAGAAACTGCCAGACAAAGCAGTTTATGAGGAAGGAAGAAACCTGAGGCTCAGTGGTTGGAAACTAGAAAAGAATAGCGGCACCTGGTTATGGAAAAAGGAGCTCTAGTATTACAGTGTTTAAGTGCTTGCCTGCTAACTATAAGGTCAACAGTTTGAATTCATGAGAGAAAGATGTAGCAGTTTGCTTCCATAAAGATTACAGCCTTAGAAAGTTTCTGGGGCATTTATTTCTCTGTCTTATGAGGTCATCATAGGTTGACATCAACTTGATAATTATGGTTTTGGGAGGTGTGGCACTGTGGGTTAATTTGCTGGATTGCAAAGTCGGTTTGAACTGCAAGATCAAATTCACCAGCTGCTCCTTGGAAACCCTATACAGAGTTGATATGGGCCAGAACAGACTCAACAGCACTTAAAAACAAAAACATGGGAAGAAGGTCATATTAAGTTACAAGAATCTGATTGTAAAGGCAGTCTGAGACTAACAAGGTCATTTTCAACCTCAAACACTTGTATTCTGACCTTTATAGCTTCAAAGCATCCTTGACTGGGGACAGATGTCTAAAGCAAGCCTAAACCTATAAGAAATAATGTCAAGTGACTTCAGCAGTGACTAGTAGTAGTCCAGGGAGACAGGTAGGTCATTATACTGACAATACAATTCTGCTGAATGAACAAGAGGGTACATCTTCCACAGGAGCCATTAGCTTGGTATGCTTATTAATTTCTAATGTGCCATTCTGGGATCTTTCCCAGAAATGTCATCCACGACTCCTGGGAGGTATTTTTCCAAGCAGGTGTCACTGTTTTGCTTCTTGTAGAGGGAACTTTTGAAAGCAACAGGAGTTACCTTTCAATATACTAGGTATCCAAGGAAGAAGCAAAAATGCCCAGCATATGAGAGATTGTAGAAGATTTAACTAGGGTTTCAGTTTAGTTTTGCCTGCAAATGGAAAGCAATTTAAGCAGTTACTCCACTGGTTTGTGAAAGAAATCAGAGCCGCTAGTGTAGAAACACAGCCTCAGATGCACTGGGCTTAATACTCTAGAACAGCAACTCTCAAATAATTATCAGCTATTGAGTTCTGGTAGCGTAGTGGTTACGAATTGCGCTGCTAACCTCAAGGTCAGCAGTTCGAAACTACCAGCTGTTCCGTGGTAGAAAGATGAGACTTTCTTCTGCCGTAAAGATTTACAGCCTCGGAAAACCTGTATAGGGTCATTATGAGTCAGAACTGACTCCACGGCACATAACCACCACCATTGAGTTCTGTGTTCAAATGGAGATTTTTTGTGTGTGGGGGCAACTAACATAACCATTTATTTCACAAACTTTTCATCATCTCAAACAGAAATGTGCCAATTAAGAAAAAAAAAAAAAATCCCTATTCTTCCTTCCTCTCAGCCCCTGATAAACTCTAATCTGCTTTCTGTCTCCATGCATTTGCCTACTGTAGATATTTCATCTAAGTGGGGTCATACAATATTTGTTCTTTGTGGCTGAATTATTTTCCTAGCATAATGTTTTCAAGGCTCATCCATGTTATAGCAACTATCAGTAATTTATTTCTTTTTATGGCTGTGTAATATATTTGATTTATTGAACATTGATGACTGAACACAAGTTGAGTTCTGGGATGACATCAAGGAATTGTACCAGAAAATCTGTAGAAACCAAAAGGTCATTAAAAAGACAGATCAGAAAGAAAGAAAGAAAAAACAAAAAATGCTTGTCAGAAATAATCTGAAACTTGTTCTTGAATGTAGGTAGCTAAAGCATAAAGAAGAAATAGTGAAGTAAAAGAGTTGAACAAAAGATTTCAAAGGGTGACTTGTTAAGACAAATTAAAGTATTGCTATAATGGAACATTCAAAAGCTTGAAGTTAGAAAAATAAAAGGGAAGAGGCAGCCCAGCATTTCTTAAACTAAAAGAATTGAAGGAAAAATTCAAGCCTTGACTTGCAATATTGAAGAATGTTCTGGATAAAATATTGAATAATGCAGGAGATGTTGAAAGATGATGGAAAGAATATACAAAGTCAATGCACCAAAAATAATTAATTCAACCATTTCAGCAGGTAGATTAAGAACCAAAGATATTGAAGGAAAAAGTCCAAGCTGCATTGAAAGAATTGGCAAAAAACCAGTCTCCAGGAATTGACAGAATATCAACTGAAATGTTTCAACAAACAGATGCAATGCTGGAAGCATTCAATCGTCTATGCCAAGAAAGTTGGAAGATAGCTATCCTGCCAAACAGCTGAAAGAGATCCCTATTTGGCCCATTCCAAAGAAAGGTGGTCCAATAGAATGCAGAAATTATTAGATAAAGAAGATAATTTTAAAATGGTTGCAGCAGTACATGGACAGGAAGCACCCAGAAATTCAAACCAGATTCATAAGTGGATATAGAAAAAGAAATATCATTGTTGATGCCAAATGGATCTTGGCTAAAAGCAGAACATATCAGAAAGATGTGTTTTTTTT